>NC_138772.1:427973350-428280850 GCF_965119305.1 Pelophylax lessonae | reverse complement strand
CATCATGGGAAATATAGTTCCAAAACATCTGGGGTGCCAAGGTTCGCCATCACTGTGCTAGGGTGTGATAACTAGCAGCTTCTTCATGTTTGATGTTAAAATTTCCCAAATACATCTAGGGGACTCACTCTTGGTGGGCTTAGAGGAAGGCTGGTGACTTCCATAAGTGCACAAGCCAAACAATTGGAATGTCTGTTCGTGGGAATGAGAGCACTGACTAGTATTATTTAAGCATTAAACTGCCAGTGCCCCAACCTTGCTGCTTCATTGATTGGCTCTGAATGGGGTTGCCAGCTAACTTTTTGCTCATTTATTGCATGTCTTTTGATTTGACTGTAATTTAACAAGCTTCCTCTGTAATATTTTGCTTAAAGAAGGCATTGAAAACTGTTGTGCAGCGGATTTTGGAGCACAACTCCCTTTTATTAACAAAAAATGTTTAGTCTGTTTTAATAAGATACACGATGCAAAGAAATTTTTGTTAAAGGTTTGATTTTCTTGAGCTATATTATTTAAGTTAGAATGACAAAGCAAAAGCTGCTTTTTTTCAAACAGTTATTTTACTTAACTATATCTGTGTTTAAAGGCATATGGCTACACATTCTCCAGAGAAAACCCACAAGTGTAATTATTGTGAGAAAATGTTTCACCGGAAAGACCACCTAAAGAATCACCTCCATACCCATGATCCCAATAAAGAAGCCTTCAAGTGCGAAGAATGTGGAAAAAACTACAATACCAAGCTTGGGTTTAAACGTCACTTGGCTTTGCATGCTGCTACAAGTGGGGATCTCACCTGTAAAGTATGCTTGCAGACTTTTGAAAGCACAGTGGTGCTGTTGGAGCACCTAAAGACCCATGCAGGCAAATCTTCCAGTGGGGTTAAGGAGAAAAAGCACCAGTGTGAGCACTGCGACCGACGCTTTTACACCCGCAAAGACGTCCGTAGACACATGGTAGTGCACACTGGGAGAAAAGACTTCCTTTGTCAATATTGTGCACAAAGGTTTGGACGTAAGGATCATCTAACCCGTCATATGAAGAAAAGCCACAATCAAGAACTGCTTAAAGTGAAAACGGAACCTATGGACCTGTTGGATCACTTCACCTGCAGTGTTCCTATTAAAGATGAGCTGCTTCCCGTGATGTCCTTAGCTTCCAATGAGCTGATATCAAAGCCATTCACAAACAGTTTGCAGTTAAACCTCTATAACACACAAATTCAGTCCATGCAGAGCTCTGCAACTACACACCAAATGGTTGCTCCAACATTGCCTTTGGGTATGCCTTGTCCAATAGATATGGATTCTGTCCTTCCTTCTCACCAGCTTTCGCTAAAATATCCACTTAATTCTACCTCATATGCTATTTCCATGCCTGAGAAAGAACAACCTTTGAAAGTGGAAATTGAGAGTTACCTTATGGAATTGCAAAGTGGCATGACGCCTTCCTCTCAAGAGTCCCCTTCATCTTCGTCAAAGCTAGGTATGGATCCTCAAGTTGGGCCATTAGATGATGGGGCTGATGGAGTATCCCTCTCTAAAAGTTCTGTATCAATTAGTGAACCTCTCAACACATCTTCATTGGACTTTAACCAGTTGTTCAACTTCATACCTTCCAATGGTCCCCCTTACAATGCACCAGTGTCTGTTGGAAATTTAGGAATGGGTTACTCTCAAGAAGAAGCTAATTCATCAATGGCACAGATCCCCCAACAACCACAGGATCCTCAAGATCCTGGCAATAACATGTGTTTTGGTTCTTTACATTCATTGTCTTCTGCTTTTACAAGTAATCTGAATTCAACCACAACATTGCCACGATTTCATCAAGCTTTCCAGTAGGAGTTTATACTATGGATTGCATTATTTTTTTTTTATCTTAGTGCCAATCAAAAGACATTTGAAACACCTCTACTAGTCTATACTTTAACAACCTTAATAAGCCAGTACATTGTTAGCTTTTCACCTTTTTACAAATGTCTTAATTGTTTACTCTCATTTTAAACTCCTTGCTGTTTGTGGCAGTATGCTATAATGCCAGCTAATTTTTATTTTTTCTACCTGTAGGAAATATTCATAGCTTTAATGCCCAATTTATTATTAAAGTATTCAAATTGGTCAAGTATCAATGAAAAAGTAATCACCAATATAAAAAAATGTTCATATGTTAAAATGCCAAATTCATAATTCTAAGAATACACTTTAACAAAAAAGATATTGGAACATTAATGTGAGTTAAATTTGAAAAACAATAGTATTGCAGCGTATCGATAAACCTTCAACTTGCAACTGTTATGCAATGCAGTTATGGTAAATACTCATAATGGGTTGCACTTTTGTATTTTATCAATTCACATATTGCTCTTTTTGGCCAGGGCAAAAAAGACCTGTTGTGAGAAGATTGTATGAAAAAATGCCTCAGCCTGTAGTATTGACTACTACGTATGTGCCTTCATTAAGCCAGTGTCAAAAAGAAAATATATATAGTTTTTGTGATTATCTGTTTATATGGTATGGTACTGCCATTCAACAGATACACGCCACCAGCACTTGCAGATATTTTTACTTGGTTTAGGACCTATTTTTATTGCCAAGGTTTCAAAAGAGGACTCTAAGGAGTTATGTAAAAGCATATTGCTTACACCACTTTGCTTAGAAACTGTTATAACCAACCCCAATCAACATGCTCTGCTATCTGATTTTAGGCATTAGGAGGGAAGGCAAAGTCTATAACCGAAGAATTACATGGTTAATATATATATATATATAATAAAATTAGTTATAATAAAGTGTACCTGAGAGAATATGGCAGGGCAAAAAATATAAACATTATGGGAAATAAAGTTTCCATTATATTTTCTTAGTAAGTCATTTTTAGTTATTGTTTTTCCAGTAACTTGTAAATATTCATTGTATGTCTAACAGTATTTTTCTTCTAAAGGCATTATATGGTAGGAATTGTATTTTTTATGCAAACTGCTTTTAACATTTCAGAGTGAAAATAACAAATCTGTGCATATAAGATGCACTGATGGCTCTGATATTTTAATATTCATCCTATAGTTTCTATGAAACAATTTGATGGCTTTCATTGAACAATTAGTGTTCAAGGTTGCCTTTTCTTCACCGAAAAAAAAAAAAAAAAACTGCGCAGCAATAAAATACAGAAGGGAATAGTTAAAAATGTTAATAGCTAGGCTAATCCATATTGATTAAGGGTAGTTGAAAGGGCTGTAGATTTTTTCAAAAAGAAACACACCTAAATCATTGATTGCCATTTTGTTTAGAAATGTTTGGAAAGTTTTTAGTTTCTCTGTTTGTAGTTTTGTGTTTTAAACTCACAACTGCTGCGTTTTTTTGTTTTCTTGTATTTTTTTTTTTTTTACTTTTCATTTCTTTTTGTGATTCTTTTTTTTTTTTTTTTTTTCACAACCCCTATTTCTGATTTTCATCTCCTCTTATTTTCTTTATTTTTGTCCATTTATTAGGCAGACTACCTAAGACACATTAAACCTGCCTTTTATTACATAGGGGAAAAAAACACCTTATATAGGCTAAAGCCTGCCACATGTCCTAAATCATGGCCTTATATTGGATATTTTGGGTAAATAAAAGTGCCATATATTTATATTATTATAGTATACTATGTTTCAGTTAGTATCTGGATGTAAAACGTTTTATGTATTTGTTTGTGTGTGTGTGTATATATCATATAAAAATAAATATTACTAGCGCCAACACCCTTAAAGTAATAATTAGCCAAATTTTGCATTTAATTGGAAGTATTTTTTCCTAAAGAATTATATTCCATTGAAAAATGTTTAAAAAAATAAATAAATAATCAAGACAATATGTTGAACCTTAACTGGTCATCATGGCTTCAGACAGGCTATAATGTTACAATTGTCTTACCCTAGGTCTAAAATATATAAGCAATTGCTGATTATTTTTAATGCCTTAAATTAGCCCCACTCTTGACAGCATATCCGTATTTTACTATCCAATTACATTTTGGCCCCTTTGACCCATTTTTCATAGTGGGCATACACTCTACTATATTTTGGAAGGTAGAAGAAGTCCACTGGCAAAATGCGTATTTTTATTTTTTATGTAATACATTTTTTCATTTATTGTATGTCCAACCTCTAATTTGTGGATTACAGTGAATTACTAATTTTGCCTGTAATTTTTGTTTCTTCTTTTTTTTAAGAACCATATGCTGACTGATACATGAGCCAGAGCTGTTTGCGTTGAGGTTATGAATGTTAAGATTTTCTTTCAGGATTATTTGCCTAGATTGTTTGATGTGTGTCATAGGCCAATATTTTGTAAAATGAAGCTTGGTTGACATCTATGTTACACATATTATGAAATATAGCACTTTTCGGGGAAAAAAATAAAAAGCTAAAAAATGTGGAACCTTTTATGAGAGAAATAAGGTAATGCTTTTATTATAGATTTTTTTAATAATGTGTTCAATTTCCATTAGTTTAAAATGATGTAATACTTATAGTAATAATGCTTTGTGAGAAACCCTAGTTTTGAACAGGTACAACTTTATTTACAGTGTTGCTTATCCGATTGCTATGTTGCACAAACCAGTGTCTTTTTTTTTTTTTTTTTTTAATTTGTATTTTTAATAACTCTTGCTGCCAGAGATACTTGTGGAGTATTGCAGAATTCCACAATGGATTCCATTCACACAAGTATTAGTGTTGTTTTCAATACCTACTGATTAGGTTTACACACTTCAAGACACACTGCCTTCTTCAGTGGGATGTTTGACAAGCAGGCTTGCACTTGAAATAATAATGCCTGGTTATTTGCCACACCGTATTTAGAACAGGTGTAGGTAAATGCCACCATTATTACTTCTGGTGGAGGGAATCGTCCATCATGATGTGCAGATCAGCTTAGTTGACACTAGCTATTCCTGTTATGAATACACAGTGTCAAAGTCTCTTTTTTTTGCATACATATTTTTGTAGTAGGGTTGAAGTTGCAGTAGGCTCCTGTCAAGCACTATCCTGTGTGTGGGGCAGAATAATTTCAAATATATAAAAAAAATTGTAATAATAAAGCATGTACAATATGTGGAACATTGTCAGCACCAAATTGAAAAGCTTACTATGAAAGCGCAGATTTTAGTTTTCTTCAAACATTTGGCACTTATGTTCTTATTCTTAACCAGTGCTATATGGCAGATTAATGTGGAATAAACATTATCTGGTAGTCTTGAATTTATGCACTTATTTTGGGGGTCACATAAGCAAATTTGACCCACAGCACAGTTGGTCTCTCCAGTGTTAACAAATATGAGAAAGGGAAACACTCTACTGATATAAAAGAGTGATGAAATGAGGGAAACACATGCAGTCTTACACTGCAACAGGTGATATTCCTCAAAAAACTGATCTATTCATATTTGAAGGGTACTCAAGAACTTGTAGATCCCCAACAAATGGAGAACCATAAGCTGTCCATAACTAGGCTAACAAAAAAAACAGTAGAAGGGAAAAAATAAGCAAAATTATATACTTACCAATGCCATGCAAACCCTCTATTCCCTAAATTAGCAATTGTACTGTACCATCTTGACATTTTGTGTGAACCCAACATGGTTTAGATAAGATTCATGAATTTTGATGCAGATAAAGGTAGCCGTAAAAAAAAGTCGATATGGCAGTGTAAAGAATAACAATCTATAGCAATCAATAATTGTTTACTGTAGTTTGAGCAGTTAAGAAATAATATGTTGTGCTACTAGAGGTTATGATTTGCATATTAAACTACATTACTGACAGAGCCAGATAATGTGGCCATTCGGCCAACCTACCTACTTTTAAAGCTCTGTAATATACCCTTCACACCATTACTTACACAATGCTAGATTTCTTTTTTTGGACATAACTATTTATAATTATTAACCTGTTTCCCCTTTACTCAGATATGAATTTATTAGGACATGTAAAAAAAAAAAAGTACACCTAATGGAAATTGTTGACATATTTGAATAGGTAAACATAGGATCTTCATTCAAACCATGCCTGCAGATAAAGGTAATATACTTGAATTAAAAAACAAGGAAAATGTACCTTTTTAATTTATTCAACAAAAATAATAGATGTAATGGTGTGCTGTGGGTAAAGTACACCCTTGACCTCAGAAGCTGGTATTGCCCCTTTCAGCAGAAACACAGGAGTTTTACATAACTTCCCACTAGTCTCTGACATCGACGGTGCAATTTTGACTGCTACTCTATGCAAAATTCCTTAATTTGCAGGATATTTGTGGGTTTTATGCACAAACTGCCCATTACAAATACTCACAATATTTTAGCAGGATTGAAATCATGGCTTCGACTAGGCCAGTCCAAAAATCTTTACTTTTGGAGCCACTCTTTTGTGGATTTGCTAGGGTGCTCCAGCTTTCAGACAAAGAGGCTCACATTTTTATCAAGCACCCTTTGATATGATGCATAACTCATGGTTGAACTGATGGCTGCAGGCTGCTTAGGCCTTAAAGCAGTAAATCAACTCCAACCATTATATTGATACACCATACCAAAGGAGGTTCTTCTGAAATGCTGTCTTTTGTCTACTCAAAATATGTGCACTACTATTTTGAGTAAACAACTCTGTTGTTGATATATCAGTCCACAGCATATTGTTCTAGAAGGCATGGTCTTTGCCCACGTGTTCAATAGTAAACTGTAGTCTTGCTGTAATGTTCATTTTGGAGGGCAAAGACTTTTCTTGGTATACCTCTCATGCAGGTTAAACCGTCTCTTTCTAATTTTATAAGCATGCAGTTTAATACCAACTGTTGCAGGAGTCACCCATAATAAAATATAGGTGTTCTGGAAGACCTTTTAGAATCAAATGGTTCAGCCCTACTTTAGGGTTGAATTTTTTGGGCTTGCCAGTCCTAAACAAATTAGCCATTGTTTAAAAAATGTATCTCATTTGTACATTTTGCTTTCAGTGAGTTGATTGACTTGGGCCAAAAAAATGGGAAAAATTGGTGATGTTTAAATCCCTTGCCAGGCTCATTGACATCCACAGCCTTTTTCCTGAGGGCCCTTCTCTTGGTATGACACCACACACTCCAATAGCAAAGACCACACCAGACACTAGATATCTGAGGTTTAAATTACACCAGTTGCCTCCTTATGATGCAGTTCCAATAAATTACACTTTATCTGGAAGACCTTATTCTAAATTCATGGATTTGAAGTGGTGGTAAATACAGGGCTGAACTTGTGTTTCCCACCTGACAAATCTGCCTTTAGATTATTGAAATGAACACATCATGTCAATTTTATGTGTAATTTGTTCAAGTATATAACCTTTGCATGTAGGAACTGTTTGGATGAAAAATCTAAACTTGGATCAGTCATTTGAAATGTCCTACCCTAGTGTCAACAACCGAGTGACATTTTACAACAGTTACTCCTTCAGATTAAAATGTGTGCGATCCAAGACACAACAGGAAGTGAGTGGAAACTCTCCAAAATAAGGGAAATCCTCTTAGACAGCTGCCAACGGAACAATAGTCCCCATTCAGAGAATTCCATCTACTGTATATCTGTTCTAGATACAACTAAAAATCTAATGCTGGCCATAGATGGGTCATTTTATTTTCCTTCTTCCCACTTTTTTTTATTCTAACAGTGGGGAGACTTTCCCGCCTTTAGAATACACTTATCAGCACTGATCAAGGGGAAATTTTCCAACAGGTTGGTTAAACAGAACAACATCTGTTCAACCACAGTGCCCATACATGGATTAAAATGCAGCCTGTCCCTGCTGAACTGATGGAATTTTGATCCATGTATGACCAGATTAGATTAGATTTCTCTTGCTTTGTATCCCAGTGACATTGGTAATTAGGATAAATAGAAAGAATCTCCCCGGCAGGGACAAAGACAGCAACAAAAATCTTGACAGTGGCTTTAACATTTCCCTACTCCTTCCACAATTAAAAAAATAATAATTTTCTCCCACTGAATGGATAAATATTTCAATTTATTTTACAAATATTACATATCATTGCTTGTTTATATTCAACCAAATGCAATTTCCAATTACTGCAAGTGTTTTAGTTCATGATGATCATTCCAGTGTAGCAGTATTCCCTAGCCAGGAGCCCTTGAGCCACATGTAGCTCCCAGCTACCTTTCATGTTGGCCTTGGCAGCTTCCTATCAGGGATTCGCTGTGTGTCGGAACACTGAAGTCATTATGCACTATAATATGGCCATTAAGCCAAAATAATACTTTATTCAAACATTTTATTCATAAACCTTTACTTGCCTTTTGTATTTTATTCTTATGTGGCTTATGAGCTGACAAAGGTAGGAAAGGGAGGCTGAAAAAGATTTTACACCTTCATTTCACTTTAGAAGGAACTTACCTGGGGGCAGTGTCTCTTGACCAGAAATCTTGCCATAGAAGTGATCCTTACATTGATATGCGTGTAAACACTTTTCAGTTTAAGCTTCAGTGGTACAATCCAACCAGTATGAATGTCTTTCTTCTCAAAAACACTCCTGCAATATTGTACTATTGGTTCATCATGCTGCTAATGTAACTAGGGAAAACCGTTCTCTAATGGTGCTACAACCTCCCTGTCACTTACAGATGTATTTTTACCATAGAAAAAAAGGACTATTTTATTATAGCGATAGTTGTATGATATATTTTTATACTGTGATTTAGTTTACCCTTTTACTGAACTTTGTACAACACCGCAGCGTATTAATATGCACTTGCAAAGCGAAAAAAAAACTCAAGAAAAAAAAAAGGAAAATCCATGGACATGCTATTTGTTTCTCAAACACACCCAACTTTTTCTTCGTTTCATTTAAGCTGCAAATAAGTGAACTGGGCATAATATACAGCGTGGTGTGAAGATCACCCTGTATATTACACAAAACACCTATGTCTTTCTGTATCACTTTGAAAAGTTTTTGGAACTGATTAAATCTCTTCTGACTTATTGCTGAAATTTATATTTTTATTAAGTGGAAAAAAGTTTGGACTTACAAATGCTAAAAAAAATTATTTAGTTTATAAAAGGTTTTAAAAGTCAAAGAAGTTGAAGAAATTGCATTCCAGACTGAATTTTGTGTATCTTTCTTGCATTTAAAAAAGTTATCAAGAGATATGGGAAGTTGTGTTGCTTATCATGTAAATGTACTTACAATGTATTCACAAACTACTGTTGTATTTGTATAAAATATAGACAAAAAGATTGCATATATATATTTTTGTGTATAAGCTCTGTAAAATAGCAGTCACATTATGAAGCTGCAGCGGGTCGTCATGTTAAGCATTCACATCCAAAGAGACAAGACTATTTATTGTCCAGAATCTCTGATATTAAAAGATACCTTGCTGCTATTTTAAACAATAGAGCTGCAGCTTCTTGAGGCCTACAGTGTTTGCTGTATAAAATATGTGAACTCCACAAAATCAATAAAATTGCAGAATGGTTTAGATAACATACAAATCTGACAGATGTTTCATGGACTTTTCTTTTGTTCTTTCATTTTCTGAAGTTTAGCATAAGGCCTTATGGAACTATATTGGTAAGAAATGGTTTTGCTTGACAAATATGGTTGGGTCTTTACAAACTCAAAGTTAAAAAAGCAATACAAAATTCTATAAAATCATGATTGAGCTTATGAAGAATCTAAATGTTCAGCTCAGCTTTAGATTAATTAAGCAAATTAATTAAATATTTTAATTTATTCTGAGGACAATTCTAGCCCCCATCCCGCTTTCCAAACTGCCTGATCTTACTAACACATGCTGTCTCCTGTGGCCATAACTGTAACCCATACAGAATCATATAGTTAAGAGGAATGTAAAGAATTCCAGGGCTTGGGTTTAAGCACTTGACCTGTGGAAGGTTTTACCCCCTTTATGACCAGGACATTTTTTGCTATTCAGCACTGTGCTAATTTAACTAGCAATTATGCAGTCATGCAACACTGTACACAAATGAAAGTGTTTTGTAACCCTAAAAAAATAATTAAAAAAAAGCTCCTGTTTCCCTTATAGCAGATTAAACAGCACAGTGCTTGTACTGTCTAGTGTCCCCCTCTCTGTACTGACCACGATAATAATGGCTGCTGAGCCCTGATTGCCATGATCACTTTGTGTGTCTCTGTCATCCGCAGCTCTCCTCTCCCCTCCATCCCTGCCTGTCTGTTACATGTCTGTGTCTTTGTCTCTGCCCCTTCCTGCCGCTATCAGTATAAAATTACACTTTCAATAATGTCACTGCCAGCCCCTCTCGTGTATCCAGCCATAATGCACTATGCAAGTTTTTTTTTTTTTTTTTTAAACAAAGTCTCTAAATACCTTTTTCAGATAGCTTCAGGTCGGTCATGTGACTCCCGGCCACTCTGCACTTCCGATCTAGGGCTACAGCGAGAGGGGCTGAGATGCTATATAAGAAAAAAAATAAAAATACTGAACATTTCGAAAAAAAACTTTGTTTGCAAAATTTTAAAACCGAAACTGTATTCATAAATTTAGGCCAACGTGTATTTTACTTCAATTCTGTGGTAAAAATAACCCAAATCTGATTATATTATTTAGTCTATGTGAAAGCTCTAGAGCAAGGGTGTCAAACTCAGTTTCATCCTGAGCCGCATCAGCACAAAGAAGCAAAGGATTTCTGTCCCCCTCTCTGCTACCGATTGCTGAAACAAGGTGGGGGCAGAAAAAAGGCGGTTGCCACAGCTTCAGGAGTGATGTGAGGGCCAAATAAATTGGCCTGGCAGGCTTAATTCGACCAGCGGGCCTAGTGTTCTAGAGTCTACAAACTGTGGTATACTGTATATATTTGAAAATTGATCAGTCCTGATGTGCTGACGGCTCATCTCATTTCTTGAGGCCCCTAAAATGGCAGAACAATACAAATAGCCCCAAAATGGCTCCTTTTTTAGAAAGTAGACAGGCCAAGGTATGTAGTAAGAGGCATGGTTTTTTTTTTAAAAAAAACATATTTTTTTTATTTTCGGTGGGGTGATCAAGAATTTTTTTTTACTCTTATTGCTTAGAAAAGTGTCCACTGTTCTAAGAAATACACTGTTAAAAAAACTTAAAGGAACACTTTGAAAACACATCAGATCTCCATGGGGAAAAAATATACTGGATATCTACTGATATGAACTGGGTAATGTGTTAGGAATGAAAGGATGCCACATTGTTTGATGGAATTAAAAATTATAAACCTACAGAGGGCTGAATTCAAAGCCACCCTGAAAATCAAAGTGAAACAATGATGCAGCAGATTAGTCAATTTTTCTGAAATTTGATTGCAGCAACTCAAAATGGTACTGAGTAGTTTGGATGGCCCTCACATGCTTGCATGCATGCCTGACAACGTCGGGGCATGCTGCTAATGAGATGACGGATGGTGTCCTGGGGTATTTCCACCCAGATCTGGACCAGGGCATCACTGACCTAGCGCCGTCAGATAGACTGAAACATAATGTCCCAGAGGAGGTGTTCTACCGGTATTGGATTAAGGTCAGGCAAGCGTGGGGGCCATTCACTGTTATCAATTCCTTTATCCTCCAGCAACTGGCTGCATACTCTCGCCACATGAGGCCGGTCATTATCGTGCACCAGGAGGAACCCAGAACCCACTACACCAGTGTAAGGACTGATAATGGGTCCAAGGATTTCATTTCGATACCTAATGGCAGTCAGGGTGCCATTGTCTAGCCTGTAGAGGTCTGTGCGTCCCTCCATTGATATGCCTCCTCAGACCATCACTGACCCACCACCAAACTGGTCATGCTGAACGATGTTACAGGCAGCATAACATTCTTCACTGCTTCTCCAGACCCTTTCACATCTGTCACACATGCTCAGGGTGAACCTGTTCTCATCTGAGGAAAGCATCGGGCACCAGTGGTGGACCTGTCAAGACTGGTGTTCAATGGCAAATGCCAATTGAGCTCCATGGTGCCTGGCACTGAGCACTGGGCCCACTAGAGGTTGTCGGGCCCTCAGGCCACCCTCATGAAGTGTGTTTCTGATTCTTTGGTCAGAGACATTCACACCAGTTGCCTGCTGGAGGTCATTTTGTAGGGCTCTGGCAGTGCTCATACTGTTCCTCCTTGCACAAAGGAGCAGATACGGGTCCTGCTGATGGGTTAAGGACCTTCTACGGCCCTGTCTGGCTGTCCTAGAGTAACTGCCTGTCTCCTGGAATCACCTCCATGGTCTTGAGACTGTGCTGGGGGACACAGTAAACCTTCTGGCAGTGGCACGTATTGATGTGCCATCCTGGAGGAGTTGGACTGCCTGTAAAACCCTTTATAGGGTCCAGGTATTGCCTCATGCTACCAGTAGAGACACTGACCCTAGCCAAATGCAAAACTAGTGAACAACAGTCAGAAAAGATGAGTGGGAAGCAAATGTCAGTGACCTCTACCTGTAAAACCTTTACTGTTTTGGAGGTTGTACCATTGTTGCCCATCTAGTGCACCTGTTCATTTCATTAACACAAAAGCATCTGAAACTGATTAACAAACCCCCTTTTGCTACTTCGCTGACCAGATAAATATCCCAGCAGTTTAATTGACTTGGTGCTTTACTCTGATTAAAAAGTGTGGCTTTCCATTTGTGACCTCTTGTTTTCTGTAGACATGCTGTGATTGGCTACTGCTAATCACATGGCACAGGTGGTCAGGTTCCATGTGATAGCTATGGGCCAATCACAGCTCTCCAACACTAAACAAGCTGTTCATTAATTTTTTACATGATTGCTATGATTGGCGATAGCAATCCCATGATACCCCAGCCACTGATAGTGGTTGGGTACTGAGCGCTGTGATCCGCTGTGTCCACGCATGCATCAGTTACGGGATGGGGGTGCGCTATTGCAAATGTGGAGGTGACATACCAGTACGTCACTGTGCACTCCCCCCACAGTAAAACTACCGTAGGAGGGCAGCAAGTAATTAATACTGTTATGGTACCTAAAGGATAAGTTCACCTTTTCTGTCAGAATTTGTTTGTCCGTTTTAAAAAAACTTTGTAAGCCCTGACTTTCTGTGACATCCATTAAATGTAATTTCCCCATCATGCTATGCTTTACAGCATCATCGAATAGGGCATGCATCATGACCTCTCTGGATCACACATCCCGCATTATCATATCACTTTTTTTTTGTTTTTATTACCATTGTCTAACTTCTGTCTTTATGCAAGCACATGGGGGGAGTGGGGCGAGACGCCCAACTGTGAGTTTTCTTGTAATTAAGTTGAGGGAGAGCGAGGGGGAAGGTGTACATACACTGATTAGTGCAAAACCAACCAACGCAGAAAAATAGAGAGCAGCAAACTTTTCACTGTACTCTGTGCATGTATTCAGTATGGATGGTGAGGCGATGATGTTTGAATGAAACTAGTAATATAAATATATACATTATCTCACAAAAGTGAGTACACCCCTCACATTTTTGTAAATATTTTATTATATCTTTTCATGTGACAACACTGAAGAAATGACACTTTGCTACAATGTAAAGTAGTGAGTGTACAGCTTGTATAACAGTGTAAATCTGTTGTTCCCTTAAATTAACTCAACACACAGCCATTAATGTCTAAACCACTGGCAGTGAGTACACCCCTAAGTGAAAACGTCCAAATTGGGCCCAACTAGCCATTTTCCCTCCCCGGTGTCATGTGATTCGTTAGTGTTACAAGGTCTCAGGTGTGAATGGGGAGCAGGTGTGTTAAATTAAGTGTTATCGCTCTCACTCTCTCATACTGGTCACTGGAAGTTCAGCATGGCACCTCATGGCAAAGAAAAAAAAAAAAGAATTGTTGCTCTACATAAAGATTGCCTAGGCTATAAGAAGATTGCCAAGACCCTAAAACTGAGCTGCAGCAGGGTGGTCAAGACTTTACAGCGGTTTAACAGGACAGGTTCCACTCAGAACAGGCCTCGCTATGGTTGACCAAAGGCGTTGAGTACACGTGCTCAGCGTCCTATCCAGAGGTTGTCTTTGGGAAATAGACATATGAGTGCTGCCAGCATTGCTGCAGAGGTTGAAGGGGTAGGGGGCCGGCCTGTCAGTGCTCAGACCATACGCCGCACACTGCATCAAATTGGTCTGCATGGCTGTCGTCCCTGAAGGAAGCCTCTTCTAAAGATGATCCACAAGAAAGCCCGCAATCAGTTTGCTGAAGACAAGCAGAGTAAGGACATGGATTACTGGGACCATCTCCTGTGGTCTGATGAGACCAAGATAAACTTATTTGGTTCAGATGGTTTCAAGCGTGTGTTGCGGCAACCAGGTGAGAAGTACAAAGACAAGTGTGTCTTGCCTACAGTCAAGCATGGTGGTGAAAGTGTCATGGTCTGGGGCTGCATGAGTGCTGCAGCCACTGAGGAGCTACAGTTCATTGAGGGAATCATGAACGCCAACATGTACCGTGACATACTGAAGCAGAGCATAATCACCTCACAGGGCAGTATTTCAACATGATAACAACGCCAAACACACCTCCAAGATGACCACTGCCTTGCTAAAGAAGCTGAGGGTAAAGGTGATGGACTGGCCAAGCAGGTCTCCAGACCTAAACTCTATTGAGCATCTGTCGGGCATCCTCAAATGGAAGGTGGAGGGAGTGCAAGGTCTCTTACATCCACCAGCTCCATGATGTCGTCATGGAGGAGTGGAAGAGGACTCCAGTGGCAACCTGTGAAGCTCTGGTGAACTCCATGCCCAAGGAGATTAGGGCAGTGCTGGAAAATAATGGGGACCACACAGAATATTGACATTTTTGTCCAGTTTGAACATTTTCACTTAGGGGTGTACTCACTTTTGTTGCCAGTGGTTCAGACTAACGACTTCAGCCCCGGAAGGATTTGCCCACTTGACCAGGCCCTATTTTGTGATTGGGCACTGTGTTATTTTAACGGACAATTGCACGGTCGTGCGATGCTATACCCAAACAAAATTGATGTCTTTTTTTTCCCCACAAATAGAGCTTTCTTTTGGTGGTATTTGATCACCTGTGCGATTTTTATTTTTTGCGCTATAAACAAAAAAGGAGCGACAGTTGTGAAAAAAACTATTTTTCACATTCTGCTATAGGACATTCCCAAAAAAAAATTTAAAATCAAATTTTTTTAACATTTTAGGCCAATTTGTTTTCTGATACATATTTTTGGTAAAAGAAAATCCCAATAAGCGTATTTTGATTGGTTTGCGCAAAAGTTATCGCGTCTACTAACTACGGGAAAGATTTAAGTCATTTTTATTGTTTTTTTTTTTTTTTTTTTTACTAGTAATGACGGCGATCTGCGATTTTTAGCAGGATTGCGTCATTGCGGCGGACAGATCGGAACCCTAACTGACATTTTTGACACTTTTGGGGGTACCAGTGACATTACTACAGTAATCAGTGCTAAAAATATGCACTGTTACTGTAATATTGCCATTGGCAGTGAAGTGGTTAACTCTGGGGGTTATCAAAGGGGTTAATGTGTGCCTGTATACTTACTGACTGTGTGTGGGGGGGGGGGGGTCTGTGACAGGCGCTGACAGATTGCAGTTTTAGCTTAGCTGAAACTTCAGATCTGTCCCTGACTGTCTCACAGAAGATCCCCGCCTGCTTTGTTTACATAAGCAGGCGGGTCTTCTCTCCGTTTACCAGACGATCGGGGGAGGAAGGCAGCAATCGCTGCCTCTTGTCCCGCGGCGCACCTCCTGCTGTGTCTAAACACAGCAGGAGCGCGCCTCCTAAACCCCTTGTCCTCCAGTCATGTAGTACTATGTGACTGGACCCAGGGGAGCCGCACTGCCGCAGTTTTATTACTGGGCGTTTAATGATGTGTTATTTAAAAGGGGAAAGCAAATTTACACTGTTATACAAGCTGTACACTCACTACTTAACATCATAGCAAAGTGTCATTTCTTCAGTGTTGTCACATGAAAAGATAGAATAAAATATTTACAAAAATGTGAGGGGTGTACTCACTTTTGTGAGATACTGTGTGTGTGTATGTATATGTATGTATATATATATATATATATATATATATATGTGTGTGTGTGTGTGTGTGTGTGTGTGTGTGCAATTGTCTGGACTTATGATACTGGTAGTATTTATGTTAACAACTATGCTTTCATAGTAAGGCAATCTAGAATTAACTATAGTTTAGACTACAGTACATATGTTATTTTAGAAAAGAACATGTTTACTGTAGTTACCCATAGCAAAAAAAATCCAAAATTTCATTTAACAAAAAGAAATAAATCCCAGGGGAAAATGCACATACCTTGGATAATGCCATTATTTAAATGGATGGCCTTAGGCGAAATCATAGGACCCTGTACAACCTACATGACAGCCCCATGCAAGTGGAAGTGGGCTCTGCATGTGGTTGCAGCACACTACTGCGGGCATCATATGGGTTAAAGCAGGTGGTAAGAAGACATCTGTTAAATGCTTTCTGAAGAGATTGTGGTTTGCTCTGTAGAGCGCAACACCAGTGTAAAATAGTCCTTAGGGCTTGTTCAGACTAGCAATGCTCCCTGAAGAGCAATCTGTGTTTGGATCACTCTTCATAGATCATTTTAAAGGCAGTAAGGAGGCATTGTATTGCCTAAAATGTGAAGAATAATCTGAAATGGATTGCTCTTCACAGAGCATTGCTAGTCTAAACAAGTCCAAAGGGCTACTTTACACTAGTGTTGCTTTCTAAAGAGCAATCCACAATCTGGATTGCTTTTCAAAAACATTTCACAGACAACACCTTTTCTCCACTTTCTTTAACCCATAAAGCAGTAGTAAAGCGCAAAAAAAAATCAGGCCCCAGGCAGTTTAAGTCCTAATGTACTAGTATGCATTGCATACTAGCATAGTATGACAGACTTGCCTGAAAACTAAGCCCTCCACCTGAAGGTGCTTCTATCATCACCCCGTCCTTTTTTCCGGGTTCGCAGGCCTATTCCCTTGAAATACATTTCCAAGGGAACGCATTCAGTGGACCTCTGTATATTTACACACACACACACACACACACACACACACACACACACACACACACACACACACACACACACACACACACACACACACACACACACACACACACACACACACACACACACACACACACACACTTTCTCTCTGCGCACACACACTCTCTGTATTTTATCTCTCTATATGCTCTCTCTCAACACTCTCAATGCGCTCTCTCTGTATGCGCTCTCTCTGTATGCACTCTCTCGCTCTCTCCCTGAATACTCTCTATCTTTCTCTGTATTCTCTCTCTCTCTGTATGCGCTCTCTCTCTCTCTCTCTCCCTCTGTAGGTGCTCTCTCTCTGTAGGTGCTCTGTCTCTGTATGCGCACTCTCTCTCTCTCTCTGTATGCACACTCTCTCTCTCTGTATGCTTTCTGTCGCTGTATGCTCTCTCTCTGTATGTACTCTCTCTCTCTCTCTCTGTATTCTCTCTCTCTCTCTCTCCCTCTGTAGGTGCTCCTTCTGTGTAGGTGCTCTGTCTCTGTATGCACACTCTCTCTCTCTGTATGCGCACTCTCTCTCTCTCTGTATGCTTTTTGTCGCTGTATGCTCTCTCTCTGTATGTATTCTCTCTCTCTCTCTCTCTCCGCTCTCTCTCTCCGCTCTCTCTCTCTCTCCGCTCTCTCTCTCTCTCTCCGCTCTCTCTCTCTCCGCTCTCTCTCTCTCTCCGCTCTCTCTCTCTCTCTCCGCTCTCTCTCGCTCTCAATTCTCTCTCTCTCTCTCTCTCTCTCTCTCAAGGCTCTCACTCTCTCTCTCAATGCTCTCTCTCTCTCTCAATGCTCTCTCTCTCTCTCTCAATGCTCTCTCTCTGTATTATAAATATAAAGTGCCAGCGCTCAGGATAAAATCTGTATACAATAAATACAATTATAGTGGCTGCTGCTGATAAAAAGGGGGGTGCCCTTAAAGAATGGGTATCTCAACCACACTATAAATCTGTGTTAATAAATAAAGTGATATACTGGTGTTGAATTAATTCATAAATGACTAACATGAGTCCATGACAATGCAATACATCTCAAAGCATATAAATGTGATGCATAAAATAAATGCAATTTATAACATTAAAGTGTCCAGTGCTTCAGTGATAAATAAATTATAAAAAAAATGTCAAACTCATAAAAGTCTGTAACAAAGTGCTAAGTGCCGGTCTCTGTGCAAAAACGAAATCCACACAAAAGTGCTCAGTGCTTGTTTAGTGAGGATGAGACATCCAAAGTGCCGGTGCTCTCAAAGTGTAAGTAGGTGCTCCCCTCTCGGTCCCCTACTCACCAAACAGTGGTGTTATGTACACCTTAAGGATTACTCCTCACTGGGTTAAGAACAGCGGATACCACCAAACAACGATACGTATATATCGGAGCACACTCCAACTAGCACCATCCAGGATCAATGTTCATGCACGGTTATCATGAAAAAAGAATAGCTATCATCGTGCAGTAATTCCAAACTTTTTATTTCACACGCTTAAAAAGAATCGCACTTACAATGTAATAGTCATAAATCAGCCTTCATATTACCCTGCGGGACGCCAAACAATGGCCGTGCGTTCCACCCGCTGTGCCGGAAACCGGAACCGGAAGTTGCATAGTATGTAAGTCAGACGGCTTGACGCGTTTCGCTCCGCCAATCAGAGCATTATCAAAAGCGGATGCGTCATGCTCACATACTACTATTTACCCCTCGCACACTCATTATTACAGTCACCTGGAGAACCCGGAAGTTATCTACCGCCATCTTAGGACTCCCATTTCCACTTACTTAATATTCACCGCCATCTTAGTTCACCTATGCTATTGTTCCTATTAATAGGGCAGAAGTATAGAATGCAGACTCAAATATTATAATATTAAGATATAAATCCGTATCTATATTATTTTACTTTATCAGCATTACATTGAATATCGCTACTACTACTATTAAAATATATAACTATACATATCCTCAGTTTTGGTGTCTCCACGTAAACTGCCTCAATGAGTATCTGATGGATAAATATACAAAAATATTATATAAATACATCAATTACATATAAATATATTTTGCAAAATCAATCATTTTAAAAATCTAGTTAATATTACACCGCTAACAATCACAAATATAGAATTTGAATATATACGCCTACTACAATAATTACAGTCACTAAAAATATATTACCTATAAATATTAAAAACCTCATTAAAAATATAAATAATGGTGGGACCAATTAAAAATTATTTATAAAACAATTAATATCCAACTCTACAATGAGACTTGCAGGCACCATACTTTTGAGCTGCTGTATCCACCATGTCTCGTTTTGGGAAACTGCTCTTTTTATGTGAGTCCCTCTCCAATGAGGGCTAATTTTATCAATGCCACAAAAAAATCATTTTTGTGGGGTCTCTATTGTGGAACATTCTGAAATGATTCGACAAGCTGTGCTTGCGAAAGCCCTTCTTTATATTATTTATGTGTTCCCTCAACCTTACTCTTAATTCTCTGGTTGTGCGACCCACATACTGCAGGCCGCATTCACATTGTAACAGGTAGGTGACATGTGTTCTCCTACAAGAAATAAATTGGGATATTTCATAATTCTTTTTTGTGGTCCATGAATTGAAACTTTTAATACTTCTCCTCTTGTCTCTATGACAAGTTTTGCAGGCCACACACCTACCACATTTGTAGAAACCTGTTTGATCCAAAAAAGTTACCAATTTTTTAGGGGGGTTGGGGATACTTTTTACTATTCTATCTTTTAAAACCGGCGGTCTTCTGTAGATAAATTTAGGTTTGCCTGGCAAAATTGCTTTATACACAGGGTCTCTTAATAAGATTCCCCAATGTTTCTTAATGCTCTTTTCCACCTGTCGGTATTGCTGGTTAAATTCAGTACAAAAGGCAATATCAAAAGTCTTAATTGGTTTCTGTTTACTGGCCAACAGTTGTGCTCTATCCATTTCTTTAACCTGTCTTTTTACTTTATCTAACTGGGATTTCTTATAACCTTTTTCTCTAAATCTCTGAATTAATACCTCCGATTGTTCTTCATAGTCTGTTTCTTGGTCACAGTTTCTTTTAATCCTTAGCAGCTGGCCCTTTGGGACCACTGAGATCCATTGTGGATGATGTCCACTGCTAGTAGGAATGTAACTATTCCGATCAGTACTTTTAAAATAGGTTTTTGTAAACAAATGGGGGCCATTTTTAAAAATGGTAAGATCCAAATAATTTACTTCATTTTTACTAAAAGTTTCTGTAAAAGTGATCCCGTAAATATTATTATTAATACCTGACATAAAATCCATAAAACCTTCTTGTGACCCCTCCCAGATAATAAAAATATCGTCAATGTATCTCTTGTACATAATAAGGGAGGGGTGGGGCCTATTAAAAATTGATTCCTCTTCCCATTTACTCATGAACAAGTTTGCTACCGTGGGGGCATATTTAGCCCCCATGGCAACTCCCTTGGTCTGATTAAAATACTGTCTATCATGCCAAAAATAGTTGTTTTACATGGCCATGTTTAAAATGTGTAATAAAAAGTTAATTTGATGATCTCTCTGTATGCTCTCTCTCTCTCTCTCTCTCTCTCTCTCTCTCTCTCTCTCTCTCTCTCTATGCGCTCTCTCTCTCTATGCGCTCTCTCTCTCTCTCTCTCTCTCTGTATGCTCTCTCTCTCTCTGTATGCACTCTCTCTCTCTGTATGCTCGCTCTCTCTGTATGCTCGCTCTCTCTGTATGCGCTCTCTCTCTCTCTGTATGCTCTCTCTCTTTCTGTATGCTCTTCTCTCTCTTTCTGTATGCTCTTCTCTCTCTTTCTGTATGCTCGTCTCTCTCTCTCTCTGTATATGTTCTTCCCTCTCTCTCTCTCTGTATATGCTCTCTCTTTCTCTTTCCTCTCCATCTCTCTGTCTCTGTGTGCTCTCTCTCTATGCGCTCTCTGTCTCTCTATGCTCTCACTCTTGGTCTCTGTATGCACTCTTTCTCTGTCTGCTCTCTCTCTGTATGTTCTCTCTCTTTCTGTATGCTTTCTCTCTCTGCTCTCTCTCTCGCTGTATGCTTTCTCTCTATCCTCTCCATATGTTTTCTCTCTCCTTCTCTTTCTGTATTCTCTCTCTCTGTATGTTCTCTCTCTCTGTATGCCTTCTCTCTCTCTCTCTCTCTGTATGCGCTCTCTATGTGCACGCTCTCTCTCTCTCTCTGTATGCTTTCTCCCTCTCTCTCTGTATTCTCTCTCTCTGCATGCTCTCTCTCTCTCTCTGTATGTTCTCTCTCTCTCTGTATGTTCTCTCTCTCTCTCTCTGTATGCTCTCTCTCTCTCTCTGAATGCTCTCTCTCTTTGTATGCATGCTCTCTATGTGTGTGCTCTCTCTCTCTATGCTCTCTTTCTCTGTATGCTCTTGCTCTCTGTATGCTCTCTGTCTCTGTATGTACTCTCTCTGCGCTCTCTCTCTGTATGCTCTCTCTTTGTATGCGCGCTCTCTCTATGTGTGTGCTCTCTCTCTCTATGCTCTCTTTCTCTGTATGCTCTTGCTCTTTGTATGCTTTATGTCTCTGTATGCTCTCTCTCTGTATGTACTCTCTCTGCGCTCTCTCTCTCTGTATTCTCTCTCTCTCTGTATGCTCTTCTCTCCCTCTCTGTATGCTCCCTCTCTGTATACTCTCTGTCTCTGTATTCTCTCTCTGCTCTCTGTCTCTGTATGCTCTCTCTTTCTCTGTATGCTCTTTCTCTCTCTCTCTCTTTCTATTCTCTCCATATGTTCTCTCTCTCTATGTATGTTTTCAAATTCAAATTCAAATTCAAATAAGCTTTATTGGCAGGACCAAGTACATTTTAGCATTGCCAAAGCAGTTTGGTTTGGGGGGGTAATGGGTAATATAGAGGGGAATGGGGGGTGAGTCTATGTAAAGGATTTTTAAGTCCTCAGTTTTTCATGTCCCTCTCAGTCTGTGACACGCTGTCACATATTGTGCAGCTATTCTCACCATTGGCTCCTCTTCTCCCAGTAGGATTTGGAGTTTCCTCTTCTCTTCTAGAGAATTGAAGTCCGGGATGAGAGCGGAGAGTCTCTGGAAGTGAGTGTCCCTCACTGATGAGTACTTAGAGCACTGTAGCAGGAAGTGGTCCTCGTCCTCCAGGACCCCCTGGTCACATTGCTGGCACAATCTGCTCTCCCTGGGCTTGTAGGTCTGTCTGTGCCGTCCTAATTCCATTTCCAGGCTGTGGGCGCTCAGTCTGTACAGGCTCAAGGTCTGTCTGTCTTTGGCTCTTGTAGCACCTCCAGGTATGGGGCCAGTTTGTAGTCTCTCTGCAGTGACTGGTAAACAGTTAGTTTCTTCGAGTTTGTAATTTCATTTCTCCATTCTTCAACATATTTTTCTTCGGAATAATTTGTTATGTTTTTTATTTGTGGTTTTGTCAGGCCAGACTGTTGGGGGTTTGGGATGGGCAAGGCGCTGATAAGTTGTTGCAGACCGCCAGGCTTGGGCTGGTTCTTATTGGTCAGTAGGGCCTTATGATGGTACGAGTCGGGACAGCTGTTGTGTAGATGGTCCCAGAATGATAGCGCCCTCTTCTGTATTGCAAGAAGTAAGGGAAATCTGCCCAGCTCAGACCGGCAGGCACTGTTAGAGGTGCTCCGGTGGACTTGGAGGAGGTGCTTGCAGAATTCCAGATGGAATGTTTCTGTCGGGCTGGAGTCCCATTTGGATTGGTCTGGGTAGGTGACAGGACCCCAAATCTCACTGCGGTAAAGAAGGATTGGGGTGATGACGCTATCAAAGATTCTAAGCCAGACTTTCACTGGGGGTTTTAGGTGATACAGCTGTCTCCTGATGGCATAGAAGGCTCTGCGTGCCTTGTCTTTTAGTGCTTCTATGGCTGGCTTGAAACTTCCTGATTGGTTGATTTCTAGGCCGAGGTAGGTGTAGCTGTTAGTTTCCTCAAGAGTGCGGCTGTTTAGTGTAAATGAAGGGCTCTTTGTGTTCTTTCTTTGGAAGACCATGATTTTTGTTTTCTTTGGGTTGATGGGTAGTGCCCATGTGGCACTGTATTTCTCCAGCACTTCCAGGCTGTCTTGTAGGCCTTTCTCTGTTGGTGACAGAAGTAGGAGGTCATCTGCATAGAGCAGGAACTTCACCTCAGTGTCATGCAGAGTCAGTCCAGGTGCTGGAGAGGATTCTAGAGCTGCAGCCAGTTCATTGATGTAGATGTTGAAGAGGGTTGGACTTAGACTGCAGCCCTGTCTGACTCCTCTGGCCTGCCGGAAGTGCTCTGTTCTTTTCCCATTCACCTTTACGCTGCAGCTGTTCTCAGTATATGAACTCTTGATGACATCATATGTTTTCCCTCCTATTCCACTTTCCAATAGTTTGAGGAACAAGCCTGGGTGCCACACTGAGTCAAATGCCTTCTTAAAGTCCACAAAACAGGCGAATATCTTCCCATGTCTTGTATTGTGGACGTGGTTCTTGATCAGACTGTGCAGGGTGTAGATGTGGTCTGTAGTGCGATGGTTTGGCATGAACCCTGCCTGACTTCTGTTGAGGACGTTGTGTTGTGTCAGGAAGGTGAGGATCCGTTTGTTGAGGATACTGTTGAATAGTTTCCCTAATGTGCTGCTGACACATATCCCTCTGTAGTTGGCTGGATCATACTGGTCTCCACTCTTATGGATGGGTGTTACGAGGCCTTGGTTCCATATTTTAGGGTAGTGACCGGCACTCAGTACCAGATTGAACACTTTACATATTGCAGCATGTACGTCTGGGGAGCCATGTTTAATCATTTCAGGCCGGATTCCATCCATCCCACTGGCTTTTTTAGTTTGCAGGTGTTGGATTTTCTCTGTTACTTCTTGTAGTGTAATTGGTACATCCAGGGGGTTTTGGAAGTCCTTGATTTTTTCCTCCATATCGTGCAGTCTTTTGATGAGGTATTTTTGTTCTGCAGTTAACTCCTCTTCTGGGATATCTTTGTAGAGGTTCTTAAAGTAGGTGAGCCAGATGTCACCATTTTGGATGTGGAGGTTGTTTTTCCTGGGTGCTGAGCCAATATTCTTCCATATTTCCCAGAAAGAATTTTCCTGAAGTGCCTCTTCTAACTGTTGAAGGTTGTTGGAAATGAAGTTTTGCTTTTTCTCTTTAAGGGTTTGTTTGTATTGTTTCTGAAGAATGCCATGGGCTATCCTTAGGTCGCTGTTGTCGGGGTCTCTGTGTGTTATTGGAGGCTGTTCGTAAGGTGTTCCTTAATGCTTTGCATTCTTTGTCGAACCATTTATTGGATTGTTTGTTGGATGTTTTCTTGCAGTTGGCTTTTTTCAGCTGGGCTGTTTCTGCTATGGTGTGTAGTATATTATGGAAGTCCTTTGCTGCCTTGTTCACACCTCGTGGGCTGACCTCATAGGTGTTGTTTTGAAAGTTTTCGAGATGTTTTTTGATGTCAGGTCGGTCAGCTACCTCTCTGTATTTTGTGGCAGACTGTTTTGACCATTTAAATGATGGTGGTAGGTTGCTGAGAGAAGCCTGGTGGAATTTTGGAGATGGTTTATTTGACGATTTAATATATAGCAGTAGTTGGTTTTCTCTCTCTGTATGCTCTTTCTTGGTGTGCTCTCTCTCTCTTTCTCTGTATGCTCCCGCTCTCTGTCTCTGTATGTTCTCTCTCCTTCTGTATGCTCTCTCTCTGTATGCTCTCTGTCTCTGTATGTTCTCTCTCTCTCTGTATGCTTTCTCTCTCTCTATCCTCTCCATATGTTTTCTCTCTTTCTCTGTCTGCTCTCTGTCTCGGTATGTTCTCTCTCTCTGTATGCTCCCTGTCTCTGTATGCTCTCTCTCTGTCTCTGTATGCTCTCTCTCTCCCTCTCTCTATCCTCTCCATATGTTCTCTCTCTTTCTCTGTATGCTTTCTCTCTCTGCTCTCTCTCTCTCTCTCTCGTTATGTTCTCTCTCGTTATGTTCTCTCTCCTTCTGTATGCTCTCTCTCGCTGTATGTTTTCTCTATCCTCTCCATATGTTCTCTCTTTCTCTGTCTGCTCTCTGTCTCAGTATGTTCTCTCTCTCTGTATGCTCCCTGTCTCTGTATGCTCTCTCTCTCTGTATGCTCTCTCTATCCTCTCCATATGTTCTCGTTCTCTCTCTTTCTCTGTATGCTTTCTCTCTCTGCTCTCTCTCTCTCGTTATGTTCTCTCTCTTTCTGTATGCTCTCCCTCGCTGTATGCTTTTTCTCTCTCTCTCCTCTCTGTCTCTTTGTATGCTCGCTCTCTCTCTATATGTATATAACAAATGGATTTGTAGAACTTTACAGAACCAGCTTATAGTGTTTCTCTTACTGATACATACAGCTTTTCTATAGAGAACTTGTATGCTCTCTGATCGCTCCCCACTGTGATGTGCCGAGCCTGTAACCTGATCCCTCCATACAGGGAGAAGGAAAGTAGGAAAAATACATGGGGGGGGGTATAGCAGTATCAGCTGTCTGTGATTAGGAGAAGCTGACACTGACCAGGTGAAGAGCTACATAAGCTGACAGCTGGACCGGACTAGCAAAGCACTTGTGGGCAGGGCCGGTGCTAGTCTATTTTACGCCCTAGGCGAGACTAGCTACCCGCGCCCCCCCCAAAATTAAACAAAAAGGGAACGGTTTAAAAACTCCTCTATGTAATATTCAGTGACCCTGATCTGATGGCTCCTCCATGTAATTCTTTCATACCCAGTGACCCCCATATTCCTCCATGTCACACCCGGGGACCCTGATGTCCCCCTATGTCACACCCAGGGACCCTAATGTTTCCCCCTGTCACATTCTGGGACCCCAATATTCCTCCACGTTGTGCTGTCATACCCACTGACCCCGATGTTCCTCCATGTCACACCCAGGGAACCCTGTGTTCCTCCATGTCGTGCTGTTATACCCAGTGACCCCAATGTTCCTCTATGTCACACCAGGGGCCCCTGATGCTCCTCCATGTCATACCCGGAGACCCTGATGTTTTTCCATGTCACACCTGGGGACCCTGATGTTCCTCCATGTCACACTTGGGGACCATGATGTTCCTCCATGTCACACCTGGGGACCTCGATCCCCCATGGCATACCAAGGGGTCACAATTCCTCATTGCACACCTGGTGACCCCGAACCCCTGTTACACTTGTGACCCCTATCCCCCATGTCATACCTTTATGACTCCGATTCCCCATGGCACACCTGGTGACCCTAATTCTCTTTCACACCAGGGATCCTCCATGTCGCACCCAGGGACCCTGATCCCCTGTTCTGGGGACACTCACTGGGCAGTATGAAGAGAGTGGCCCGCACTCTGCCCTCCCTCACTGTGATCCTGCTAAATTCCTTCTCCCAGGATGCTCCATTCCTGGACCACAGTGCTCACCACAGCTCCAACTGGCTCCTGGTGGAAGGAGAAGCAGCAGCCAGAGAGCGCAGCACATCCTGCATCGCCAACCTCCTCAGACCATTTCGGTACCTTGTCGCTTCTGCTCCAGTAAAGGTGCCGCCCTCCAGTGCCGAGCTCCGGCTCAGGTTCAGCTCTCCTCCGCTCCCTGCTTCATACTGACCCAGGGAAATGAACAGCTGCCCACCAGCTCAGTCACGTCCTGCCCAGGGTTTAGGCCGCTCAGCTCCAGATGAAGAGGATCATTATGCAGGCAGCACTCCGGTGGGCTCCCTTCCTGCCTCTTTGGGCCCCCCACAACAATGGTGGAAATCCAGGGCCTGGTAGTTCCGCCATTGCCCCAGACACCTGGCATCTTCCTCTGTCCCTTCTTCATCCCCCACTTCCGCACCTCCCCTCAGCTCCCAAGGATCATTCATGATGGAGAGAGAATGCTGACTCGTGGCTGCGCCCCTAGGTGGCAATGCGTCCTAGGCGGCTGCCTAGTTTGCCTAGTGGAAGCACCGGCCCTGCTTGTGGGCAGATACTGGGGAGGAGAGTGGGAGGAATCTCCTGGTCTGGTGGGTGGATTTTGCAAAGGTAATGTGGGTATGTTTAATGCTTTCAGAATCTCCTGCACTTCCTCACTCCACTAAATGACTAAAGCCCCGTACACACGTACCGATGGTCGGCTTACAAATGTTCCTCTTTTCTCCCCGGGATGTCGGTGTCTGCTGAAAAGTGCAAAGACAGCACAAGGACAGCACAAGAATTTTGTCCGCCGACTGCAGAAGTGATGTCATGTAATGGTTAACTTTCCCTGTGTTTTCTATTTTCTGAGCATGCCCAGTCTTGCAAATCTGCGGTCTGTCGGCCGAATTGTGTACTGACAGGCGAACAATCGTCCGTTCTGGTGTCGGCATACAAATATTTTCATGTTTGCACGAAAGACTTTTGTCCGCGGATTGTGCGCAGACATCTGTCGGAGGCACCATACTAACACGCGTACAATCGGCAGATCCTTCGTCCACCGACGTTTGTATGCCGACGATCGGTACGTGTGTACGGGCCTTTAGCCATCCTACAATATACATGGGACGGAGTACAGGAAGACATCACTGCGGAGACGCATAGGCTAATTTATGAGCAGCTAATAAACCAATACCTTGCCCCCCAAAAAGACACAGAAGCTGATTAAGTTGGAAATAGGGCAAGGCCACAGCTTTATTGAACTTTGCAAAAGTAACAACTTTCCAAATGTACCAAACAACAGTGCCAGTCACAGTTATACTGTGAGCACCCGACAATGCCAGTCCAAGTTCTACCGTGAGCACCAATAAAACATAAACTTACATAGTCTAAGGCAGTGGTCCTCAACTCCGGTCCTCAGGGACCACTAACAGGCCAGATTTTAAATATTACCTTGGGGAGATGCAGACTAGAGTACTGCAATCACTGAACAGCAAATTATATCACCTGGGATGTATTTCAGTTATCTTGCGAACCTGGCCTGTTAGTGGGCCCTGAGGACCAGGGTTGAGGACCACTGGTCTAAGGGACCTGTCCTTCCCATCAGTGCCAGACAGACATTAGACTGACCCCAGAATAGCCCATAAAGAAACATCAATTGCTGGCAAAGTCAAAACCGCCAATAAAGCTGTGACAAAACATCACAACGAGTGGGCAACTCTTGTAACAGCTGAATCTCCTCAGAGCAGTTGGATGTGCCCCAGTGTGGCCTTTTCCTAGAGTTCAGGCTCTACCCAGTCACCTCAGGTCTTTGTAGCCAATCCCAAGGGAGCTACTGAACTTCTCTTTTAGGTTCACACCCACAGTGACGCCATGCTTCCAGCAGTCAAGGCTCCCTTTCCCTAAAGGAGGTTCAAGGGGCCTTCATGAAGTGAGTTCTGTTCAGGAAACTGCTGTCTGAGGTAAGGCCTGCTTCTGGAGAGAGGGATAGAGTTATCTCTGCTCTAAAAGAGATACATTACAGCTATACTTGCACACAGAGAAGCTGGAACTTAGGGGGAAAAAAAGTGAACTTAGCCTTTAAGAGTTGGAAGTCCGTGTTTTATTGGTGTGAGTACAAGACAGAAACTGTCAAACTTCAGGAAAACTCTGCTCTGAATTTTGGGGGAACATTTCTAGCAGAGCACAGATTGATCTCTTTACAAACTTCAGAACATTGCTGAAAATACTCTGCACTGCCTTGACATTTAACCTTTCATTTATAAGCATTTAGGCAACATTCACACAAGAGTTCATATGTGGTCACTAGCAAGAATCAGTTGCTTCTTGTCAGGGACTTTAAATGCTGTTGCACACATGCAAGTGGTTACATGCAAATTTTGACCCTTCATGCAGCCAGTCTGCATCCAATTTGTGTTTCTTCAGCATCTTTGCGCTCTCCATACTGACTGCAGGTAATTAGAGGGGGGGGGGAGAGATCCAAATTGGTCAAGTAAATAAAGACCCAATTATGAGAAGGGTACTGACAGGGCTGGGACAAGGTCATTTGGTGCCCAGGGCGAAGATGGCAAACTGCGCCCCCCCCCCCCAGTCCCCAATCCCGTCCCTGTCGTGGGTGTAATATAAGAGTCAATGTAGTTTCAAAACAAGAAAATACTTAAAACAATACAAATTAAATACAATTGGTTAACCTCCTCCTCTCAGCTAGACCTCCCCCCCCCCCAATCTAAATAATAGTTGACCTGCTCTCAGCCCGACAGAGCCCCCCCCCCCCCCCCCTTCCAACCCTAATCTAAATAGCTGACCTCATCTCAGACAGAATAAAAACCCCAAAAAATCCACGCTTAGGATAAAACTAAGAGACAGACTTGGCTGCAGCCCACTTCAAAAAATATAGCCCTAAAAAAGATGTATCAGATATATTTGTAAAAAAGGGGAAGTGATTGGCGCTGCCAGATATAGAAGGTGGAGCAAATAAATAAGATGAGTTCTCTAGTGGTGATGAGTCTCTGTTGTAATATGTAAAATCAACCTATATGGAGCAGGTGGTGGTGGTAAATTTCAAGATAAAGAGATATAAAGATAAAAATAGTAAATGTAAAATCTTATATGTGGCATATATACTACCAATATAAATGTAATGTACCTATGTACATATGCCGCTGTGAAGCAGATGTGACCTAAGTGCAAAAAGTGCTAAGTGCAACAGGTGTGGTCACCCAAAATAAATCTAAAATAAAAAATGTATATATGTGTCCGTAGTTGTATATAAATTTAGAGGCAGCCTCAAAAATAGTCTAAAATTATAAAATACATATATTATTGTAATAATTAGTGCCTAGTGCGATATTGTGCAATGCGTAGTAATAAATGGTTTATAAAGTGTACGGATGCACATATGAGTCCAGAATGTCAGTACCACCTATAGAGTGTCAAATTGTGTACGGGGTTATAAAAATATAAATGCCCCGCATATAAGTGAGTATAAATAAATATATGCAAATCCAACAATAAATATATATAAATCCAGCGGTATAAATAAATATAAGCAAATACAGCAATATAAAATAAATATAACTAAATATATGTAGATCCGACCATAAATATATGCCAATCTAACAATTGGTGAAACGTGCAATCATAAATTAGTGCAGAAAGTGTCCAAAAACTCTTAGAGTGGTGCAAAGTCCATAAGGAAATATTAAGGTGCTCTTTTTTGCAAAAAATATTTTGGGTGACCACACCTGCTGCACTTAGCACTTTTTGCACTTAGGTCACATCTGCTTCACAGCAGCATAGGTACATTACATTTATATTGGTAGTATATATGCCACATATAAGATTTAACAATTACTCTTTTTATCTTTATATCCCTTTATCTTGAAATTTACCACCAACACCTGCTCCATATAGGTTGATTTTACATATTACAACAGAGACTCATCACCACTAGACAACTCATCTCAGCCAGAACCCCCCCCCCCCCCCCACTAATCTAAATTGTTCACCTATTCACCTCCTCCTCTCAGCCAGACAGACCCCCCCCCCCCAGCCAGAACTCCCCCTCCCCACTAATCTAAATAGTTAAATAGTTTACCTGTTCTCAGCCTGACAGACCCCCCCCCCCCACTAATCTAAAGAGTTTACCTGCTCTGAGCCAGAGAGACAGCCCCCCCCCCCCACTTACCTGCTCTCAGCCAGACAGACAGACCCCCCTCCCTCCATCTGAATAGTTCACTTCTTCACCAGGGCAGGCAGGCTTCACTCGCTGCTGCAGACAGGCAGAGACACAGTGCCAGGCTCTGGATGTGCTTTTCTGCTTTCACTTTCACTTTCTCCTCTCTTCCACGGCTCCTCGAGGTAGTGGCTGAAGCAGGAGGAGAGCGCTCTATGCTCATTGACGTCACACCCGGGACAGACTACAGAGCGCCTGTCAGGGGGGGGGGGGGGGGGTGTTTTCTCCGCTCCCCTGACAGAAGAAGAAGTAGAACAGAAGGATTCAGGCTGTGCTGAGTGCAGGAGGAGCGCACTCGGCACATTGCAGGCAGATAGCGGCTGGCGGCCAGCAATAATTTACACTCACACAGTCAGCAGTGTGTGAAAGAAGTTGTCCAGCAGTGGCGCCCCCCCTCTCTCCAATAAATGTTAGCGCCCAGGGCACCCTCCCCTTCTGCCCTGCCCTTGTACCAGCTCTGGGTACTGACTAACCATTTAGAAATAACCGGACGTGCCCATGGGACAAAAATAAATTGGTAAGCTAAAGAGTGTGAAGAGATCCACTGAAGTATTTCTAATACAGGGGCAAACTGCAGTCTCACCTTGAAAAACTACCCGTATATGCCAGGGTATAAGACGACTGGGCGTATAAGATGACACCCTAATTTTCCAGTTAAAATATAGGTTTTGGGCTACACTCGCCGTATAAGACCTCCCCCCTTCAGCCGTTTACACCCACTAATCTGTCAGCCCCAAATGAACGTCCCTAATTTCTGGATGTACGGTAATACTGTATTACCGTAGCTTCGGCTACATTCAGTATACTGTGCTGAGTCAATCACGGCGAGCAATGTAAAAAATGAATTCAAAGCCAGCTCGGATTGGCTGAGTCAGAGGTTGTAACATCAACAGCCCGCCTCTCTGACTCTGCCAATCCGAGCAGGCTTTATATTCATTAGAATACATCCCTCACTGTGATTGGCTCAGCATGGTATACTTTATTTAGCCAACGCTACGGTACATACATTATTACCACACATCCAATGGACTGAGAGCAGTGGCGGCTGGTGCTCAAAATTTTTGGGGGGGGCGCAAACAGAAAAATGCTTTGTGGCAAAAAACTCTGTAAAAAATTGCAAAAAAAGTGTGAAAGGGGCCTTCAGTAATTAAGGTATAGTGTGCCCCCTTTCAATGCAGAGAGACCAGCGTGCCCCCTTTCAATGCAGAGTGACCAGCGTGCCCCCTTTCAATGCAAAGTGACCAGCGTGCCCCCTTTCAATGCAGAGTGACCAGCGTGCCCCCTTTCAATGCAGAGAGACCAGCGTGCCTCCTCTCAATGCACAGTGACCAGCGTGCCCCCTTTCAATGCACAGTGACCAGCGTGCCCCCTTCAATGCAGAGACCAGCGTACCCCCTTTCAATGCAGAGTGACCAGCGTGCCCCCTTTCAATGCAGAGAGACCAGCGTGCCCCCTTTCAATGCAGAGAGACCAGCGTGCCCCCTTTCAATGCACAGTGACCAGCTTGCCCCCTTTCAATGCACAGTGACCAGCGTGCCCCCTTTCAATGCAGTGACCAGCGTACATGCCCCCTTCAATGCAGTGACCAGCGTACATGCCCCCTTCAATGTAGAGACCAGCGTACATGCCCCCTTCAATGCAGTGACCAGCGTACATTCCCCCTTCAATGCAGAGATCAGCGTGTGTGCCCCCTTCAATGCAGTGACCAGTGTACATGCCCCCTTTCAATGCAGTGACCAGCATACATGCCCCCTTCAATGCAGAGATCAGCATACATTCCCCCAATGCAGAGACCAACATAAATGCCCCCTTCAATGTAGTGACCAGCATACATTCCCCCCAATACAGAGATCAGCGTGCGTGCCCCCTTCAATGCAGTGACCAGCATACATTCCCCCAATGCAGAGATCAGCGTGCGTGCCCCCTTCAATGCAGTGACCAGCATACATTCCCCCAATGCAGAGATCAGCGTGCGTGCCCCCTTCAATGCAGTGACCAGCATACATTCCCCCAATGCAGAGATCAGCGTGTGTGTCCCCTTCAATGCAGTGACCAGCATACATTCCCCCAATGCAGAGATCAGCGTGCGTGCCGCTGAGCAGGCGGATGACAGCTGTGTCTCTGCACTGTGTGCGGAGACACAGCAGTCAGGTCCCCATTCTTCTCTATGGGGGAATCGGATGGAAACGGACCGTCTGTCCATTCTCATCCGATGAGCCAGATGGATGGAAAATAGGGTTTCCATCCGTCTGTTTTTGACAGATCGGATCAGATGTCAGCGGACATGTCTCCGCTGACATCCGATGCCCCATAGAGATGCATGGGCATCCGTTCAGATCCCCCAAAAAAACTGACAGGCGGATCTGAATGGACTCCCTGTGTGAAAGGGGCCTTAGGCGCAATAATTTAGCCTAGTGAAGAACCACTGATAGACTGACTGATGCTATTTCATATATGGAACTTCCGGATCTTATTATATAAGTAGCTCACTGTCCATCCAGAGTTATATGGCAATCATGTTAGGAAGTCCCATGCATGCTTGGATATACAGTATATGACAACAGTAAACTAAGTCTAATGGGCCATACACAGTATAAGATTTTCTGAAGACTTTTTCCTTTAGATTTACCAAAACCATATAATATGAGGTCAAACCTAAACACTTTCAATTTGTATGCAATCTGGCAGGCCCTTGCACTACATAGAAAAGGTAAATCTGATGGAAAAAGTCTTCAGAAAATCTTATAGTGTGTATTGCCCTTTAGTCCATCAAGTTTGAGTAGGAAGTTCTGGTATGCAGGGCTGAAGGATTTGATGACCAAGCAAGGGAGAGAGGCAGGCAAGCAGGATAGTGGCAGCAGATAAAAGGGCATATTATAGCAACAGGAGCAAATGATTCAATAGTAGTCTTATGACAGAAAAAAGCAGATCAAACCTTGCAAAGCATGGCATAGATTACAAATTGTTCAGACAAAGCTGCTTTTAAGTCATTGCAGTCAGAGTCTAAGAACGTGAGGCTTGTGGGCAGTCGTATAAGGTAAATACATTGTAACCGCAATATTGGAATGACACTCTTGTAGTGTATACTCATGACCGCCCAACGTCACTTCATCCAACGGGTCAGCAGCAGACTTCCGTTGAAAACTGCAAAAGACTGCACACGAATTTTGTCGGCCAACAACAGCCGACTGCAGAAGTGATGTCATGTGATGGTTAACTTTCCTTGTCTTTTTTCTTTTCTGAGCATGCCCAGTCTTGCAAATCTGCTGTCTGTCGGCCGAAATCTGTACTGACTGGCAAACAATCGGCCGTTCTGGTGTTGGCCAACAAAAATTTTAATGCCTGCATAACAGATTCTGTTCGGCCGAAAATGCGCTGTCGGCTGTCGGAAGCATCATACTAACAAGCCTACAATTGGCCGATCGGTCGTCGGCCGAATATTTACGGCCGACAATCGGTACGTGTGTACGGGGCTTTAGACCACAAGAAGCAAAATTCTCTGGTCTGATAAAACATAGATTGAACTCTTTGGCCTGAATGGAAAGCGTCATGTCTGGAAGAAAAGAGGCACTGCTCATCACCTGGCCAATACCATACCTACAGTAGAGCATTGTGGTGGCATCATCATGCTGTGGGGATGTTTTTCAGTGGCAGGAACTGGGAGACTAGTCAGAATTAAAGGAAAGATAAATGCAGCAATGTACAGAGACATCCTTGATGAAAACCTGCTTCAAAGCGCTCAGGACCTCAGACTAGGACAAAGGTTCATCCTCCAACAGGACAATGACCCTAAGCACACAGCCTAGATAACAAAGGCGTGGCTCTGGGACAACTCTGTGAATTTCATTGAGTAGCCTAGCCAGAGCCCAGACTTAAAGCGGAGTTCCGGGCACAGATCTAATTTTTTGATGAACATACCCCCGGGACAGTCAGGGCTAGCACATTCCACAATGATCACTTACCTGCAAGAAGAAATACTTACTTTGAAAATTTCTTCCACAGCGTTTCCATCTCTCTTGTGGGCAGCTGAAGCCGGCGCGGTCCTCTTCGGTGTCTTCTTCCGCGTCTTCTTCTCCCAGAATGCGCCGCACCGGCCCCTCTCGTCACATGCCCAGAAGCTGTTTAGCAGGGGAATGCGGCGTCGCCCGGAAGTGACGTGCGGGGCCGGTGCCGTCGCATTGATTCCTGGGAGCGATGACGTTCAGCTCCCAGGAATCATCGCGAGGCAAGAAGTGACGGGGTGAGCCTCGGCGCTGGAGGAGGAAGTACCCTGAGGTGAGTATTTACGATCTTCGATTACAAGGTGAGTGTACAAAAAAAAATATAACTATCCAATTCCTTTTCAGGTTATGTGTAGCTAGCGGAGGGGCACAAAAAAAAAATACCGATTTTGTGCCCGGAACTCCGCTTTAAACCCGATTGAACATCTCTGGAGAGATCTGAAAATGGCTGTGCACCAACGCTCCCCATCCAACCTGATGGAGCTTGAGAGGTCCTGCAAGGAAGAATGGGAGAAACTGCCATCATACTCAAAAAGACTTGAGGCTGTAGTTTGTGCCAAAGGTGCTTCATCAAAGTATTGAGCAAAGGCTGTGAATACTTATGTACATGTGTTTTTTTTTTTTTTTCAGTTTTTTTTTTTTTATAAATTTGCAAAGATTTCAAACAAACTTCTTTCACGTTGTCATTATGGGATATTGTTTGTAGCATTTTGAGGAAAATAATGAATTTAATCCATTTTGGAATAAGGCTGTAACATAACAAAATGTAGAAAAAGTGAAGAACTGTGACTACTTTCAAGATGTACTGTAGTCGCCGTATGAGGATGTCATCTGGCCTGCTCAATCTCCCGACCACTTACAGTTCAACTGTGGAGTTGATCGCCACTATACTGCTGCTCCATATGTCAGCCTGTCTCCTCAGTCAGTTTTTTGTGTTTATATTGAGGTTTTTTCTATACTAAATAAATCTTTTGAAGGTGAGACTGCAGTTTACCCCTGCAGGTAATTAGCCAGTTTGTATGCAGCCAAAGCATACATAGCATTTAGCCTCCTCTGAAAGCAGTAAATTCTACACGCAAACTCCCATGTGAATGTAGCCTTAGAGCTCAATGTGGAGGATTTACTAAAGGTAAACAGATTGTGCACATTGCAAGTGCAGTTGATCTGGAGTTTGCAGCTTCACTTTGCAAAGAATACCCAATCACATGCAAAAAAGTGCTGCCTAATAACATGTTACAACCTAAATAGAGGCTAAATAGCCTTTAAGGGACACAGGAAATAGTTATTCAAAAATAACTGGGTTATACTGCTGCCTATGGGTGAAATTGGACACTGCCTGCATGCTTCTTTTTTTTTTTTGTGTCCTATGAGGACAGGCATCTTTTGTCTACTGAGAAAAGCTTAACTCATTTTCAGGCCTTTTTCTCTTTGAAGTAAAAAAAGTAATTTATATTCAGGAATTCATCTACCTGCTGCTGAACTGGGCTCTTTATGCAGCTTATCAACTTGGTGTATCCTCAGCATTAGCTTTGGAGGCAGTACCTGGACCAATAATTGCGGGTCTTTCCCAGAATGAGACCTCCAGGTGCTGGGCTATGCTTGTGGTACTTTCTAGAACGTTGTACTTGTGTTAGATATACCTTCAGAATACTTTGCAGGTCAACAGCCATAGGGCAGCCTTTGGTGTAACCCAATCTCTGAGACTCATTTATGAGTAGGCTGTGTGTGCTGGGCATAAGAAGCTATTATATTTATTGGAACCATTAAGTGCCTTTATGTGCTTTTTCTGTTAGTCTTCAGGGACAGGGTTAATATGCTACGTGCTGAATCCTTAGCTGTAGTGTTGCATGTGCACTAGTTCTGTTCATGCCCTGTTCCCTGTGCATCCTCTCAAGAATCTATGTGACACACCAGCAGTGGTAGACGTTTCTTAGCATTCTGTTACAGAATTACCCTTTACTTAAAGGTGTTGTATTTTGACATTGGAATATTCCTGATAAACTTTTTACTCCTTACATTTTACAGACCAGTGCTTACTTAAATAGGCCTTTCTTAAGAAGTGGGCGGTTCTTGCTGTGAAACCTGCAATATTCCACCAGTACCCAAAGCAAGGTCCATAGAGACATGGATGAGCGAGTTTGGGGTGGAGAAACTTGAGTCCTGACCTCAACCCAATAGAATACCTTTGGGGTGAATTAGAGTGGAGACTGTGAGCCAGGCCTTTTCGTCCACATCAGTGCCTGACCTCACAAATGGGCTTCTGGAAAAATGGTCAAATATTCCCACAGACACGCTCCTAAACCTTGTCGACAACCTTCCCAGAAGAGTTGAAGCTGTTATAGCTGCAAAGGGTGGGCCAACTCAATATTGAACCCTACAGACTAAGACTGGGATGCCGTTAAAGTTCATGTGCGTCTAAATTCAGGCATCCCAATACTTTTGGTAATGTATGTCAAAAGATCAAGCTACACTACTTGTTGACCCCTTATTTGAGGAGTGCTCGGAGAAAATGGTGATAGCACTGCTTTATTGTGTGGATGGATTAAGCATTATTGTCCATCTTATTTCCCAAGTGAGTCTTCTGTCTGTATATATGTGGAGAACTCTTTGGCTGAAATATTGATCTGCAGAACAGTTATGATTAAAAAAAAAAAAAAAAAAATGGTTGCTACTGTCTTTTGATAGTGAACATCCCTTTGGTGCTTTGGACATCCTTATAAAGCTTGTCACTAAGGGTAAAAGTACTTATGTACCCCATCTGAAGAAGTCTAAGCCATAAAGTAGGACAACTCCTCCCCCTCCTCAAGTCAAGAAGTGTTCCCTTCATTCCAACCAGGCTTCAACCGCCAAGGCCAGACCCAAACCAGAAGTCCAGTTCAAAAGCAAACACTGGGCTCCCGAAGCTACAGATAACTCCTCTTTGGTGTGAAGGAATGGACCCACATTTCTAATGTGTGGGGATGTCTGGGGCTGCAAGCTAGAGTTCCACTCTCTGCCCCCTCTCTCTTTGTGCTATCCAGTCTGTCTTTGTCTGTGCACAGGCTAGCAAACCTCAATGCTTGTAGATCTTTTGATCCAACGTGTCATTGTTTTTGTTCCAATGGCAGAAAGATCTCAGATTTTTCCTCCAACCTTCTCACTAATCAAAAATCAAAAATGGGCATCTGCCCCATCCTGGATCTGAAGACTAACATTTCTGCTTTCAAGTCCAAAAGTTCTCCATTGAATCCACCAGCTCTGACATAGCTTGCATCCATAAGGGAGACTTTCTAGCCTCGGTGGACATCAAGGAAACATGCTCATAAGTTTCCCCTCTTTCCAGTGCATCAACACTACCTCCATTTTTATGTGGGCAACTTTACCAGTTTGTAGGCTTACCATTTTGGTCTGTTTTTTTGCACCCTGAGTGTTCACCAAGGTATTCACCATTGCTAGCCTTACTACACTCCCAGATTATTCCCATTGTGGGGTACCTGGACAATCTCCTATTGAGGGAAACACCTGTGTAAATCCTGACAAAATAATGCAGACAGTCCAGATCTTAAAAGGTTTAGTTAGATCCTGAACTTTCAGAAGCCAATGCTGGAACTGATACATTGCTTAAAATACCTGCATCCCTGTCCCACAAAAAAACTCGAAGTCTCAGCTGCCAGACTCCGAGCCAGTACCGATTGATCAATTTACTTCTTCACCCCTACAACGCAACATTGTGTTGTCATACGATAAACTGGTTCAGTCTCCAGAGAAATCAACTTGCGTGGCACCCGAAGACCAGGTTATCCCTATCCCTGGCGTGATGGTTTAGGAATCCAGCTCTGTAGTTGAGGAAATCCTTCCTCCCGTTGTCTTGGAAGATGCTAACAAGTGATGCAAAGCTGAAGGGGTGATCTTAGACACTTTCTCACCGTTGATGAACATTTTAGAGCTCTGTGCAATTTGGTTTTCGCTGTAACGCTGGACACCACGACTGGAGTCATCCAATTGCCATCCAGTTGCCAGAGCAGTAGCATACACAAACCATTATGGATGAGCTAAAAAGTCTTGCTCTGGCAAACAAAGGTAGAAAGGGATTCTAACTTGGGCAAAACTCCACATTACAGCCTTGTCTCTTGTTCACATACTAGGCGCAGAAGGTAGGAACAGAGAAAAACATCCTTAGGCATACAAGATAGGTACAGAGGTAAAGAGCTGCAATTGGGCAAGAAAGTGGTTACATCAATGGCAATTAAGGCTTAAAATAATATAATTAGTAGGTTAAAAAGTTACATTTATTCCAAAAATATCAAGGTAAAAACATATATCAAAATGTACTTAATTATAGGAACCCACAGTGCTTACTACACAATAACACAAAACACTAAAAGTGCATATAAAAACAATGTAAACCAAATAAACGTCCAGACATCTTATATGTAGATATGCGTATCGCAAAATTCCAGCGTGGAGAACACACCGCATCAAGATATACGACCAAAATCAAGCTGAGAAATGCGATACACGTATTCCCTGGGACCCATATTTAGCTGCCTATCCCAAAAATTCTCATACCTCTTAATTAAGTGCACTTGATGTTCACATGAGGTTGGCAGGCTATCATACGAGATGCTTTTAAGCAGGGAATCAATCAATGTGTCACATGTTGATGCTAATTGCATAGAAGTCCTTCCATTGGTATAAAGTCCAGCATATTAGAAATTTTATGCAGCACAGCAGCAGGAATTGTAAGCAGGGTGGCTTAAAATGACATTCATTAGTGGCTTAGACTTCCAAATACAGGATTCCTGAATATCCAGTAGACTTAAATTGGTACCATATTTAATGCCTAGTGTTTGCCCTGGAGAGAGTTGGAATCACACTGTAGGATCTTCATATACAGTACCTCTAATGAATGGCCACTTAGTGAAGCACTAGCTAAGATAAAGGAAATTCCAGTCAGTACCAACTCAGTAGGCTAATGTGATGACAGGCACTTAGGCATGATGGGACTAGACATTAAATACCTTTGTTAATACCCTCATATTTTCTTTTTAAGGTTAATGTAGGAAGTACTGTAGGAAGTCTACCTCCTGCAAGGTTTACTATCACACAATGAAAGCACACTTTGGTGTGAGGAAAGATTTCATCTCTGAAATACTCTCAGAGAAAAATCCAAATTTTCCTGCAATTAGGCCAGGATCAGCATTTCTCCCTGAGAACCATTAAAGGAGCAGAACAGTGGTTGAGTGGTTAGCACTTGTGCTTGTAAGGGTTTCCTCCCTCATTATAAAGACATATCTGCAGGTTTATTGGGTCCCACAGTGGTTCCAAGCCCGTGCAAATTAGGAAGGTTGAGTAAAAACCTGTGACATACCTTGTAAATTAGAGAAATTATATGGAAAAGGATCACAAGCATATTAGACATTAAATCCCAAAGAGTTGGCCTATTGCATGGGTAGGCAACATTTTAGAAAATTAAGTCTACCTGGACAACATAAAGGCAATCAGAGATCCCTAGAGGGGCGGTGCCCTTTTAAAAAAACAATAAACAAAACAATCAAGTCCCCCAAAAAAAGAGGGCATGAAGGACACAGAGAAATGTCCTCTGCCCCCCCCCCCACAGTTGTGTCCTCTGCCCCTCCAAAGCAGTGTCCTCTGACACCCCCCACTACAGTAGTGTCTTCTGCCCCTCCCCCAGGACAGTGTCCTCTGCCCCCTCCCCCAATGCAGTGTCCTCTTACCCTCCCCCCCAGAGTAGTGTCATCTCCCCCCCCCCCCAAACTGTGTCCTCTGTCCCCCATAAGTAGTGTATTTTGCTTCCTTCACATCATCCCTCTTACACAATGCAATGTAGGTAGCACTGTCCTACCTTACAAGGGCTGTACAGCAGGCCAGAGAGTAAGAGGCAGCACATTACTGGAGGAGGGTGGGAGCAGGAGCTGCCATGGTTAACTTTTCATATTAACAAACCGGTGATTGGTTGCTAGGACCACCTGTGGGGAAGGCCTGTAATGTTGCCTTGGGCATTAGATTCTGCATGGGGGCTTATTTTAGTACTTTGTGCAACACATGTAGTCAGCCGCAGGGTGCTATACAGGACCAGGGCTGGACCCTATGGAAATGACACTCTGAAGAGTTCTTTGGGGGTATGCCCCACCATGATGGTAGAATAGAAGCCTGGACCCTATAGAAGGACAGGCATTGTGAACAGGTCAGACCCTGTATCCCTAACCATTGCTGTAAAAACTGGGACTATGTTTTCGAATGTAAACTTTTAAACTTAGAGCTAAAACTCAATCTCTCAGAGCTTAGTTTCAGGTGAATGAACATGTGTTACATCACCCCAATGGTCACACACTTTACTGCCATTTCAGCCTACAGCCTTTAAAGGAATCGTCCAGCACTCACCTTGCCTGCTTCCCTCAAGCTATAGCTTCCTCCAGTCTTGACTTACGAATCAGATATTATAGCTGACATCCAGGACTAGCTGGCAATAGCTCAGATGTGAACTGGAACTGTTTATTAAAAAGTCACCCAGAATTTATGGTACACCAGATCAGGAGAGCCTGATCACAATATCTTATGCAAAGCAAACTGTATACAGGAATATAATTACCATAACTAAAGAACAACCAACATATAATATATGCTAATCCACATCTAACAACTAATAGCTGACAGTGATTTATTTAACCCGTAAGCTAATCAACATTAACATATAACATCCCACAATAGTTTACTAACAAGGTGGAGTGCACATAATACTAGCAGACAGACAGAAAGAATAGGTGACCCAGTTACCAATGGGAGAGACACATGCTTGTGTATTCTGTCCACTAGACACGTTATCAGAAGACAAACAATGTCCCTTGCAGTCTGATAGAGTGGACATAATAATTCCTCATAGATCTCCTGAGGATTATGGTTGATAAATATTTCTGTACCAAGTGAAGGAGCCTCTCCAACCTAGTCTGCAGGAGGGCCACCATACTCCCGATAACCATTAGCCTGTACAAGATTAATATTACACCTTTCCATCCATCCCAGAAGGAGAGCTTTATTGTCCTTATTCTGAGAAGTAATCCAAGGCATGCTCACAGCGTCCATTAAGTGGTAGTCCATCATAAGAGAATGATCTGATCTGCATGGTTCATAATCAGTGGGTAGAAGGCTTGCCCCTAGTCCTCCCCAAAAGCTCCTGTCCTGGCTGGGTCTGTCACACACCCCTTATAGGTACTTACGGGCACTTCTTACTGCCCTTTCACCATGAGGAATTTGCTACAGGATGGTCTACACCCAGGTTACTGCATACTCCTTATAATTAGGGATGATCAAACTTTTGAAAAGTTTGGTTCGACCAGAACACCCGAACTTCCCGAAAGTTCGGGTCTGGATTCCAGAACCCCATTGAAATCAGTGGGACCCGAACTTCGGTAATCAAAAAACACCATTTTGAAGCCCTAAAACCCAATAAATGCCCCTAAAAAGTGCCTAGGGTTCTGGGTCATGCCCCAGGGACTATTAATCACACAAAAAAAAAGTTCTTAAAAATTGTCGTTTTTGATAGAGAGACAATTATTGAAAAAAAATAGATTTCTTTGGATTTAGTGTCTGGGGGGTCTAAAAAGTGTACCTGTGAAGTTTCAGCTCTGTAGCATGTCCAGAACCAGAAAAAAAAGTTTGTTTGTCTTAGAATTGCAGTAGAGCAGGGATGGGGCTCCGCTACTTTCACATCTGGCCGTTTTTGTTGCAGGCGTTTTTTTGGGCATTTTTTGGGCGTCTTTGGAGGCAGGCATAACATCTGAACTTCTGTATAGGGGTATATATACACATACACACATATATGTATATATACACATACACACATATAGGTGTGAAAGTAGCAGAACCCTATGCCTGCGCTAATGAAATTATTTGCAGGGATGTGGCTCCGCTCCTATCACACCTATATGTGTGTATGTGTATATATACATATATGTGTGTGTGTGTGTGTGTATATATACCCCTATACAGAAGTTCAGATGTTATGCCTGCCTCCAAAGACGCCCAAAAAATGCCCAAAAAAACGCCTGCAACAACACACCTGGGCGTTTTTGTTGCAGGCGTTTATTGTGCATTTTTTGGGCGTCTTTGGAGGCAGACATAACATCTGAACTTCTGTATAGGGGTATATATACACACACACATATATGTATATATACATATACACACATATAGGTGTAAAAGTAGCGGAACCCTATGCTTGCGCTAATGAAATTATTTGCAGGCATGTGGCTCCGCTCCTATCACACCTATATGTGTGTATGTGTATATATACATATATGTGTGTGTGTGTGTGTATATATACCCCTATACAGAAGTTCAGATGTTATGCCTGCCTCCAAAGACGCCCAAAAAATGCCCAGAAAAACGCCTGCAACAACACACCTGGGCGTTTTTGTTGCAGGCGTTTTTTTGGGCATTTTTTGGGCGTCTTTGGAGGCAGGCATAACATCTGAACTTCTGTATAGGGGTATATACTGTATACACACACACACACACACACACATATATGTATATATACACATACACACATATAGGTGTGATAGGAGCGGAGCCACATGCCTGCAAATAATTTCATTAGCGCAGGCATAGGATTCCGCTACTTTCACACTTATATGTGTGTATGTGTATATATACATATATGTGTGTGTGTATATATACCCCTACACAGAAGTTCAGATGTCATGCCTGCCTCCAAAGACGTCCACAAAAAAGCCCAATAAAAGCCTGCAACAAAAACGGCCAGGTGTGAAAGTAGCGGAGCCCTCTACTGCAATTCTAAGACAAACAATCTTTTTTCTATGGCGGTCACCCTGACATGGAAGAGTTTGGTCACCCTGCCATAGCAGTCAGAGTCAGTTCACCCCACACTACCCAACGGTCACCCTGACACTTAACACTTTCCCTACAGAAACTAGATTATTGAATCTAACTATAGTGGAAAATAGTACCCTAACTACACTAGATATCCCTTTCCTCACACTAATAATTGCTAAATGACACTTTTGAAGCAGGAGTAACAGAACTGCTTCCACTCTCTTCCACAGCCCCTGTATTACAGTGCTAGAGATTTGGCGGGGCTATGTTATATACTGGGGGGCGTATTCACTACTGATTGGCCTCTGGACCCCCTAGTCACTCCAATCACATTCCTAGCATCCTCCTGCCCCCTCAATTGGCTTTTACTAATGTTTCTGGTCCAATCACTGGCTTTCAAAGCCCAGTTCCTGTCCCATTGCATTTTGGTCGGTTCTGGTTGCCGAATTTCAAACAGTCAATGTTCGGGTCGAACCGATGGTCGACCTGAACCGTTCGATCATCCCTACTTATAATGTGTTACCCTATATTTTTCACCCTAGTCCATGAGTACCCAACAGGGAAATACCCTCACTCATAGCTATAGCAAAAATCAGATGAAAGAGAGCCATGGCAAAACTTCAGGTAAACATTCGTTCTGCCAAAGGTCCACTCAACACTTTTTAACACCAGTCTCTTCATCCGATTCTATTTCTATTTTAGGCACGTTGTCACGATCTAGATTTCTGTTGTGAAATTCTTACCTCCTTGCTTCAGGGGGTCTGCTAGATCTGTGACTCCATTTCACATGTGGTGTTTGGCTTCTCTGTTCACCTTTGAGCATCGCCTGCTCCGTTGTGGGTTTATATCCTTTTCCCTTATATTACTTCCTGGGTCACCTCCTTGTTACTTCCCTATATATACACATCCTCAGTGCAGTGCTCCTTGCCTGAGCAACTTCACAGTTCTCTGAGCTCCTGTTTGTTACTACCCCTATATCCTGTGTCTTACTACCTAATCCCAGCTTTGTCTACTGTTGGGCTTGTCTGCCACTCGCCCTGACCTCGGCTTGTTTTGTGGTTTTCCCCTCTGTCTTCTGTTGTACTCTGCACTTGCTAAGTGGTGTCCCCATTCTCAGCTGGGCATACCCTGGGGCCACAACCTGGTCCCAGTTTGCTGCAAGCCCTTACCAGTGTCTGCTCCAGTCCAAGCACCAGACTTATCTTTTTCCATTCTTGCTCCTTTGGTGGCAGATGTTTCTAAGAACTCGCAATAGTTACAAATTGTCTGCACTGTGTGAGTCCCAAATCTCTACTTGGCGATGTCTGGCTCTCTGCTAAGAATATCTGTCTCAGAGTACCCTTTGTAAAATTTACTCCTTATGTCACTAGTTCTAAGGGAAGTTATTGGACAGATGTTTCTGCCCCCTATCCGGTGAAACCCTTTTATCAGAAGTTTCCTCTCAAGCCTGACCCTAAACAAATAGGGAGGACTCATAAGAGGTGGGGTAGTGTCACTTCCTTTTTAAAATTCTTACCTCCTTGCTGCAGGGGTCTGCTAGATCTCTGACTCCATTTCACATGCAGTGTTTGGGTTCTCTGTTCACCTTTTGGCATCGCCTGCTCCACTGTGGGTTTATATCATTTTCCCTTCTATTGCTTCCAGTGTCACCTCCTTGTTTGCTTCACTGTGTATATATATATATATATATATATATATATATATATATATATATATATATATATATATATTAACACAATGCTCAGTGCATTTCTCCTTGCCTGAGCAACTTCACAGTTCTCTGAGATCCTGTTTGTTACTACCTCTATATCCTATGTTTACTACCCAATCCCAGCTTTGTCTCCTGTTGTGCTTGTCTGTCACCTGCCCTGACCTTGGCTTGTTTCCTGGTTTTCCCTTCTGTCTTCTGTTGTACTCTGCACTTGCTAAGCAGTGTGCCCATTCTGAGCTGGGTGTACCTGGGGGCTGTGACCTGGTTCCAGCTTGGTGCAAGGGCATCCCCACCATCAGGGGCACTGGTGAAGAAACATCCTGGGGCTTAGACTCTGCGCCCTGGGGAACCCCAAGTTGGTGAACTACAAGAGCTCACTATCACAGACTCCTGACACATGCAACAAGCAGCCCCTGTGGCAGAAGCAGAACTTTCTGTGTGTTCATCACAATTCCTCAGACAACTAACAGTTTTAATACAGCCATCTCTGTCCAGGGCTATTAAAGGCCAAGCCCCTTCTCTGACTCCTCCGTCTCTGACTCAGATCCAAAAATGCTTGTCCTAGACCAGGCAGACTCAAAAGGCAGTGATGAGAATATAGAGGCAGTATTAGAGGAGGCTGCGGAAGATTTTTTTTCCCTACACTCTTTTACAGCAGGAACTTCACACAACATGCTTGCTAATGTGAATAAGCCTCCCCATTGTTTCTCCTCATCTCACTATGCGCTTTTGGGTACAAAGAGACCTGCAAAATATATAAAGACATTTCCAATTGATGAACAAATGGAATGGGCAATCTATGATGATTGATCGCTCCAGAAAAGATTTTTACTCCTCTGTAAAAATCCTACTCTTTGCTGAACCCTGTCCAGTGGAAAACTAGTTCACTAAAAAGTGGTCTGTTCATGGTGTTAAATTGGCCTTGCTGTCAAAATTTTAAATGATATGCCCCTGTCAAACAGGTGTGGAAAAATTACTCTTTGGGTGTCTGTGGTGCCTTCACATCGTAACCCTATAGAAGTACTCTTGATGAAAGCAAGAATTGGCCTTGCTGTCAAAACTTGAAATGATATGCACCTGTCAAACAGGTGCGGAAAAATTGGTCTTTGGGTGTTATTTGTGCCCATGAAACCTACACCAAAATATTCTTCCAGATGAAATTAACACACACAACATTAGGCAGCCTAGAAGTCTTGCAGAGAGATGCAGCACTGAATAGCCTTTTGGAAAGCACGCTGAATACAGGGCAGCCCAGCAGCTCAACTGCATAGTGGGCAAGTTCTGGCCAGTGGGTCTATTCTCATGACCCAGTAACCCAGTGGATCGTCAACTGGAAAGCTCTCCATCTCTGTTTTTGCCCCTAGATAATCGTCCATCATATGGATGTGGAAGCTGAGAGCCCTGGGCAGGACTAAAACAATTGTGAAATGCATCACTTAGGCAGCTCCCTTCTCCACCGCTCCTCTCTTGACAAACAGAAGCCTCAAAACTACGTTTTCACGACACTGTAATCTACCAGAGTTGGGAAAAGCATTAGATAAGCTCCTCTTTAAAGTGTCCTCAATAAATTTCATCTTCTGCAGCATCATCGTCTGTGGGGACGGGATGAGTTCTGAGACTTTCCCATTGTAACAGTGGTCAAGGAGGGTTACCAACCAATAGTGATCCTTCTCCTTGATACCATGTATTCTTGGCATCTTCTTTCACAAGCTTTAAAGCATAAGGGAGCCCATGTACTGCAAGTTTGCAGAGGCATGAGAAGCAGACTCCTCGGGGTCACTGACAATTACAGTATCTGGAACTGCCTCCTTCCCACCACATATTACTCCCAAGGGTTCTAGGGATAAAAAAAACATCTGTTGAGGGTTGATGTACATCTTCCTCTGTTTCAATGCCTCCAAAACTGCCAGAATCCTCCTCCTCCTCCTTCTCCTCCCTCTCCTTTTGTGTGTTCTGAGGCATAGGAAGAATGGTGTCTGCATAAAGCGGGCCTCGAGAGGAAAGGAAGTCCTTCTCTTCCTCCCACTGCTCTGCCTCGAGTGCCCTGTCCATAATGCCACACAGAGTCTGCTCCAGCAGGAGCACAACAGGAATTGTGTCACTGATGCATGCATTGTCACAGCTCACCATCCTTGTGGCCTCCTCAAATGGTGACAGTACAGTGCATGTATCCTTTATCAGCAGCTATTGGAATGGGGGGAAAAAAGCAGAGCCGGCCTGAGGCTGTCGTTGTACCATACTCACACAGGTACTCATTGATGACCCTCTGGTGCATGTGCATCCACTGCAGCATTGCCAGCATTGGTGGGCATGTCACAAATTAGGCGGTTTACGGGAAGGTGGAACTCCCGCTGAATTTCAGCCAACCGAGCACTGGCTGTGTATGACCGCTTGAAATGGTTACTCTTCTGGCCTGCTTTAGCAGATCTTCCAACCCTAGGTACCTATTTAGGAAACGCTGTACCACTAAATTGAGGACATGTGCCAGGCAAGACACATCTATCAACTTTCCCTGTCTAAGGGCGGACAGGAGGTTTGTGCCATTATCATACACCACCATTCCTGGCTTCAGCTGGCGTGGCATGAACCACCTCTGGGCCTGCCCCTGCAGAGCTGCAAGAATCTCTTCTCCAGTGTGGTTCTTGTCCCCTAGACACACCAAATGAAGCAATGCATGGCACCTTTTAGCCTGACTTATTGAATAGCCCCTTGAATGCTTAGGGGGTACTTGTGGTCCATAGGACAATTCAGCAGAGAAGGGCTTTGAGGAGGAGGGGTAGAACTGACAAATCTCGCATCATCACCACTAGCTGTATGGAGATGCAGCAGATGGGGCAAGAAATTGGTGTGCTACTGGCAGGTGTGCTGCAAGGACCTGGGACACCCTGCCCTATACCATCATCCCAGTCAGTGGATGCCGCTGAGAGATCATGATGTATAGCAGGGGTAGACTGAGGTGGGTAAGGAGGAGGAACAGAATTGTGTCCCTTTTGTGTGCTTTCAGGTGCTCTTGCCAACAGGCTGAGTGGTGGAAAGTTAAATGCCCTGTCAAGCATGTGGTACAAAAATGGCTGGTGTTTTTGCTATGCTTGATGTGCTTGAGACAAAGTTTGCAAATTGCAACAGTGTGATCAGCTGCACATGTGCTAAAAAAGGCAGAGACAGCTGAGCTGTGGGAAGCGTGCGGGGAGATAACAGCTCCACAATGTGATGCAATAGGGTGGCTGCTCTCTACTTTTCCATGATGGCTGCCTCATTGGAGTTGTGCCTCCCCCTCACTTTTCTCTTCTGCTCTATCCGGCACTTAAGTGGCATCAGTGACCTCATCATCATCGTCTCCTCCATCCTTATTACCACTGTTGACAACTTGGCAATACACTGCGGCGGTGGGAACATGACTGCCAGTTTGTGTACCAGTATTCTCCCCTCTCTTTAGGCTCATGTTCCTACCTTACTCAACTTCAGAACCAACATCTGAATCAAGTAATGGCTGTGCATCGTCAAGAAGCAAGTGGCTGACGCTGTGTTCAAATATCTCAGCTGACTCCTCCATGCCTGATGCTGGAGCTATGACAGGAATAGCTGTGGACAAGAAGGCAGATTAAGCCACCCTGGCAGCTGCAGTGAACTGCACACTAGTCTCTGGTTCGGTGACTGAGGATAAGGAGAATGAGGATATTTAAGTAAGCCAGCCCACCACCTCCTCTGCATGCTGTGGCTGGATAGCATGGGCAACATCACTAAACAGAGGAAATGTTGCCCTGCCTGAGGACTGACCACATCCACAATTGCCTGTGGACACATACGCTGCTGGCCCCCTCACAGTACCATAGGAATGTCTGCCTCTCCTTGTTGGCCTCCCAGACATGATGGGGGGTTGTTTATTAACAAAATGTAATAAAGATGTAGAAATGTGTACGTGGATGCACTTTAATCACTGGAAAGGGGTGTTTGGTGTACTTTAACTCACTACACAAACACACTCCACTGACACACTTCAATATACAGCAGTAAAACTGCAGTAACCCACAAAAATATACTTTGTTAAACATGCACTAACTCACAGAAATATACTGCGTTAAACGTGCAGTAACGCACAAAAATATTCTGTGCTAAACGGCACCTAAGGCACTGATATACAGTATATTGCGTTAAGCGGCACGTAACACACTGAAATATACTGCGTTAAATGGCACATAATGCACTGAAATATACTGCATTAAAAGTGCACTAACGCACTGAAATGTCCTGCATTACACGGCACGTAATGCACTGAAATATACTGTGTTAAACATGCAGTAATGCATGGAAATATCCTGCGTTAAATGGCACATAACACACAGAAATATACTGTTTAACATGTAGTAACGCACAGAATTATACTGCGATAAACATGTAGTAGCAAACAAATATATACTGTATTAAACGTGCAGTAACGCACTGAAATATACTGCATTCAATGTACATTAACACACAGAAATATACTGTGTTGAACGTCAACTAGCGCACTGAAATATACTGCGGTAAATGGCACGTAACACACTGAAATATACTGCGTTAAATGTGCAGTAACTCATAGAAATATACTGTGTTAAACTTGCAATAACGCACTGAAATATCCTGCGTTAAATTGCACGTAATGCACGGAAATATACTGCGTTAAATGTAACGCACTGAAATATACTGTTTTAAACGTGAACTAACGCACTGAAATACACTGAGGTATATAGCACGTAACGCACTAAAATATACTGCGTTAAATGTGCAATAATGCACAGAAAAATACTGCGTTACACGTGCACAAACGCATAGAAATATACTGCATTAAACGTTCAGCAACGTATTGAAATATACTGGGTTAAACGTGCAGCAACGCACAGAAATATACTGTATTAATTGGCATGTAATGCACAGAAATATACTAAGTTAAACGTGCACTATTGCACTGAACTATAACGCAGTAAACCTTTCCTGACAAAATAAACTGACACTAAAGTAAAAATCCCTACACTGACTGAACTCTCACTAGATTCATATTAAAACACAATAACACAGCGCTTGCATAAAAACATAATGAATCAACCTTATAATAAAGGTTAAAAAATATTTTTAAGGTGCATATATCCTCTCCAGGAAATATTTAAAATTGGTGTCCAATAAATAATAAAAAAGTCCAATCAATAAATCATATTGTACTACAGTGTCCAAATAAATAATTAATCAATAAAGTGCAAAAAAGTGCTCCAGTGCAAACATTAAATCATTCGTGCTCCAGGTGACTTGTGCCCCTCCAGGAACCCCACTCACCAGAAGCAATGGATCCTAGCAAGGGTCAAGAAAACCTGTGTATAAATGGATGGTTTGCGCACCAGTGTCAACTTCTCACGTACCTGACTGATGAGCCCGATAGTGCAGAGGAAGGCCTCCCTTACGTATCTGACTCGCGGCCCCTGGTAGAGCAGACAGGTGGCACGGGAGAGCAGAATGGTATGAGGGCCTGGCGGGTCAGCTGTTGGACGGGTAGCTCCAAGGTCCCAGATGCTTTAAGAGGAGACAACCAGCGGGTAGAAGGATCCCAACAGCAGGCAGGCAGAAGGACGGAACATCCGAGTCCACACTCACTCTGGGGGTTCACAGGCAAACGGATCAGTTCACAGGCCGGGTCAACAACAGGCGGGCAGCGTGGAATCCAAAGGAGCATGCAGGTACAAGGTCAGAGGGGAGCCGAGGTCAGGTGCAGGCAGAAAGCAAGGGAAGTCCAAAGTCAAGCCGGGTCGTACAGGAGATCAATCACAGAAGCAGGTAAACAGGAGCAGGGGTCACAGGAAGCTGCAGATCAGACAGCAAGGACATAATGCTGCTGCAGAGTTTAAATAGAGCAGCCTGTTGCCAATCACTGCAATTAGGCTGCAGACTCAACACTAAGTTAACCCCTTAGGTAGCAGACCCATGACATTGCCCCCCCCAAAGGGCAGCCTCCGGATGCCCAATTGAGCCAACTTCTCGGCATGGGATCTCTTGAAGGATTGCATTAGTTCCTTAGCATGAATATTGCTTTCAGGCTCCCAAGAGTTATCTTCTGGTCCATACCCCTTCCATTTAATTAGGTACTGAACCTGATTGTACCTCCTTCTACAATCCAAGATTGTTTCCACCTCAAATTCCTCCTCTCCATTGACCATTACAGGCTCTGGTGGACCAGTATTTCGTTCAGGAAAAGGATTCGGAACCACAGGTTTCAACAGAGTCACATGGAAGACGGGGTGAACTTTAAGTGAATCGGGTAATTCCAGCTCATAGGCTACATCATTGATCTTCCTCTTAACAGGGAAGGGACCCAAAAACTTAGGGCCCAATTTTTTTGAGGGGCAAGCCATTTTCAAGTTTACTGTAGACAACCATACCTGGTTGCCAGGTTCCAGAATTAGTTCTCCTCGCTTCTTCCTGTCAAAGATCTTTTTATTATACTCCTGTGTCTTGGCCATAGTCTCTTGTAAAAGTTTGTTGTTTTCAGAGAAGAAATTCATCGTTTCAGAGACTGCAGGGATCGAGCATTCAGGTATAATACTAGGCAGGAAGGACGGGTGAAAGCCGTAATTAGCAAAAAACGGAGTTTGTTTGATGGCAGAATGAAAAGAGTTATTATAAGCAAACTCGGCAATGGGGAGTAAAGAGACCCAGTCATCTTGGGAGAAGGAAGAGAAGCAACGGAGGTACTGCTCCAGAGTCTGATTGGTTCTTTCTGTTTGTCCGTTCGTCTGAGGGTGGTATGCGGAGGAAAAAGCCAATTCAATCTCTAGAGAACCGCACAGAGCTTTCCAGAACCTGGAGGTGAACTGGACACCCCGGTCGGACACGATGTTGGCTGGAACACCATGGAGCCTTACAATTTCTTTGACGAAAATTTTTGCAGTTTCCACAGCCGAGGGTGTACCTTTCATGGGCAAAAAATGGGCCATTTTGGACAGTCTGTCCACCACCACGAAGATGGTAGAAAAACCCTCTGCCGGGGGGAGTTCCACAATGAAGTCCATTGAGATCATTTTCCAGGGTCTCTCTGGAACGGGCAATGGCTTCAGTAAACCCCAGGCCTTTACCCTGCTGTTCTTGCTTCGGGAGCAAGTAGTACAAGACTCCACATAGCTCTTACAGTCGCCTACCACCTGAGGCCACCAGAACGTGCGTTGTACCAGTTCGGCCGTCTTCAGGGCACCGAAGTGTCCGGCCAGCTTGTGGTCATGACAGAGCTCTAACACCGTCATTCTTAAGTCCTTAGGTACAACAATTTTACCTTCATGCCACAGTAGGCCATCCTGTGCCTGTAAGCTGGTTTCAGAGGACGAAGCAATCTCAGCAGAAGCCTGTTTGAGTCGGGATAGGAGATTCTCCTGTAATACAAGAAAGTTTCCTGAGGGAAGGATGGTGTCTGGGAGTGTGGACCTTTCAGGGTCGTTGAACATACGTGAAAGTGCATCAGGTTTTGTATTCTTTGACCCTGGCCTGTACGTTATATGGAATGAGAATCTAGAGAAAAAAAGTGCCCACCTTGCCTGCCGAGGTTTTAATCTCTTAGCCGTTCTCAGATATTCTAGATTCTTGTGGTCTGTATAGATAAGAATGGGATGTGCTGCACCTTCAAGTAAGTAACGCCATTCTTCCAATGCGGCCTTGATGGCCAAAAGCTCGCGGTCTCCCACATCATAATTTCTTTCTGCTATTGATAATTTGCGGGAAAAGAAAGCAACCGGGTAAAGTAGGGCTTTAGCTCCTTGCCGTTGAGACAGCACAGCCCCCACTGCAACTTCCGAGGCATCAACTTCAAGAACAAACGGTAAGGCAGGGTCAGGGTGCTTCAAGATGGGTGCTGACGTGAACAGCTTCTTGAGGGCTTCAAAAGCAGATTGCGCTTTGGGAGACCAGAGGAATCGGGTTCCTTGCTTAGTTAGTTCGGTAATGGGGGCGATAATAGCAGAGAACCCCCTAATAAACTTCCGGTAAAAGTTGGCAAACCCGATGAAGCGTTGAACCCCCTTTCTGTCCATAGGAGCTGGCCAATCTAAGATGGCGGTGACTTTCTGAGGGTCCATCTTAATGCCTTCAACAGAGATGATCAGACCTAAGAACTGGATACACTGAAGTTCAAAGTCGCACTTCTCCGGTTTGGCGTAGAGGCCATGTTGCCGTAGTCGGGTTAGCACATTTCGGACATGTCTACGGTGGTCATCAACAGAGGAGGAGAAAATCAGGATGTCATCCAGGTACACGATGACGTACAAGTCCAGATAGTCACGGAAAATGTCATTGACAAAGTGCTGAAAGGTGGCCGGTGCATTGCATAACCCAAAAGGCATGACTAGGTACTCAAAGTGCCCGAATCGAGTACGAAATGCCATTTTCCATTCGTCTCCTTCTCGAATACGGATTAGATTGTATGCTCCCCGTAGATCCAGTTTAGTGAAGATGACTGCAGCTCCCAGTCTTTGAAACAGTTCGGGCACAAGAGGCAGAGGATAACGGTTCTTTACAGTTATCTTGTTCAATTCTCTGTAGTCTATGCAGGGTCGCAGTGAATGGTCCTTTTTTTCAACAAAGAAGATGCCTGCACCAGCCGGAGAGGTAGATGGGCGAATAAACCCTTTTTTTAGGTTGTCATCAATATAGTCCTTTAGCGTGCCCAATTCAAGCTCAGTTAAAGGGTAAATCCTTCCGAAAGGGACCTCAGCCCCTGGTAACAGTTCAATAGGGCAGTCATAGGACCTATGAGGAGGGAGAGTCTCTGCACCCTTCTTACTGAATACGTCCAGAAAATCGTGGTAAGCCACTGGGATTGATTTTTGTAATTCAAGGTCTGAGTCAAGGCAGAGTAAGGGTGAGGGGTTGACTGGAGGTTCTTGCAGGCAATGTTGCTGGCAATAGCTTGAAGGAAATGTGATTTCTCCAGTGGCCCAGTTGATTTGGGGGTTATGGGCCTGTAGCCAGGGCATACCTAGGATGATGGGGAACAAAGGTGATGAAATGGCATCCAGGCGTAAAAACTCTTGGTGATGGGAAGCAATGATAGTAAGCAAAGGGACCGTCTCTTGTGTGACTGGACCGGATTTAATGACAGAGCCATCAGCAAGATGTACAGCTAGTCCCCGGGCCTTTGGCTGAAGTGGAATGAGGTGTTTGGCTGCAAACGTCAAGTCTATGAAGCAGCTGCAGGCTCCGGAATCAATTATGACGGATACCTGGATACTCCTTCCTGGGAGCTGTAACATAATGGTGAGAGTAAGATGAGAGGCTTGGTTAGGTGAAACAGGAACATGCACTGAGGAGATTGAAAGGCACTTACGCATCTTTGCAGGGCAGGACCTCACATAATGCCCGGGTTCCCCACAGTACATACAGAGGTTATTGATTCGTCTGCGCTGTCGTTCCTCCATGGTGAGAGAGGGACGAAGCAATCCCAACTGCATGGGTTCGGAGGTGTCCGGGCCCGGAGCGACTGGAGCAGAAGGAGTCTGGCTGGAGAAACTGGGAACTTTAGGTAGCATCCAAGTTGGCCGATATTGGCCTGAGGATCTTTCGGAGCGACGTTCCCTTAGACGTCGGTCAATCTGAATTGACAAGTTAATAAGTGCGTCCAGGGATTGGGGTATCCCAACTCGTGCCAGTTCATCTTTTAAAGGATCAGATAGTCCCATCCGAAATTGGTAACGAAGGGCCGCATCGTTCCAATTGGTATCAGAACTCCAACGCCTGAACTCGGCCACGTAGTCTTCGGCGGCTCTGCGACCTTGTTGAAGTGCATGTATTGCGGCCTCAGCCGTCGCAGTCTGCTGGGGGTCCTCATAAAGTTGGGACATCGCTTCAAAGAACGTGGTGAGGTTGCTTAGCGATTCGGCCTTTTGTTCCAGAAGGCGATGTGCCCAGGCTTGGGGTTCTCCGGTCAACAGGGAGATAACGAAGCCCACTTTGGTTGCTTCCAAAGAAAAGGTGCGGGGTTGCAGGGCAAAATAGAGTTCGCAAGCATTATGAAAGGCTCTGTATTTGCTACGTTCACCCGCAAATCTTTCGGGTGTGGGTACCCTTGGTTCTGGTGGTAACATCACTACCGCAGGTGCGGATGAGGTAGCACCTGTAGTGTTGGCGGGAGATGACAGAATTTGAACTCGTTCTTCCAGCCGAGTATATCCCTCTTGTAAATCCTTAACAGCTTGTGTCAGACCCGCCAGATGTCGGCACAGTTCTTCCATGGGGGAGGTTCCTCGCTCGGGCTCAGACATGGCTGTCTGATACTGTCAACTTCTCACGTACCTGACTGATGAGCCCGATAGTGCAGAGGAAGGCCTCCCTTACGTATCTGACTCGCGGCCCCTGGTAGAGCAGACAGGTGGCACGGGAGAGCAGAATGGTATGAGGGCCTGGCGGGTCAGCTGTTGGACGGGTAGCTCCAAGGTCCCAGATGCTTTAAGAGGAGACAACCAGCGGGTAGAAGGATCCCAACAGCAGGCAGGCAGAAGGACGGAACATCCGAGTCCACACTCACTCTGGGGGTTCACAGGCAAACGGATCAGTTCACAGGCCGGGTCAACAACAGGCGGGCAGCGTGGAATCCAAAGGAGCATGCAGGTACAAGGTCAGAGGGGAGCCGAGGTCAGGTGCAGGCAGAAAGCAAGGGAAGTCCAAAGTCAAGCCGGGTCGTACAGGAGATCAATCACAGAAGCAGGTAAACAGGAGCAGGGGTCACAGGAAGCTGCAGATCAGACAGCAAGGACATAATGCTGCTGCAGAGTTTAAATAGAGCAGCCTGTTGCCAATCACTGCAATTAGGCTGCAGACTCAACACTAAGTTAACCCCTTAGGTAGCAGACCCATGACAACCAGATCTTCTCCTTGGTGTGAAAGAGGGTTGGATGGATATCCTATAATAAGATGGTCCTGAATGGCTCCAAAGGATAAATACCATGATGGGATAGGCTATGATTTTTAGATCCTTTTCTTATATTCTGGACATGTTCCCTCAACCTCACTCTCAGTTCCCTAGTGGTCCTCCCCACATACTGGGGTCCACAGGGACATGACAAAAGGTAGGTAACATGTGGAACTGCACCTGATACATTTCTTAATAGCAAATGTTTTACCTCAGGAGTATGATTTGAAATCACTAGTTTTCCTCTTACGATACTTAGATGTTCTACAAATCATACATTTGCCACAACTGTAAAAGCCTACTTGATCTAGAAATGTGCAAGTTTTTTCTGGGGGGTTAGTAACATTGTGTGCCAACCTTAATCTCAATGTTTTGGGTTCGGTATATACAAAATTAGATTTTGAAGTTAAAAAGGTTTTTGAAACATCATCTTTTAAAAGAAGAGGCCAATGTTTTTTGACAATTTTCTTGTTTCTAGTTGAGAATGTTGTCATGTAAAGCCTGTCAAGAAGGCAGTACTAAAATTGTTATTTTTCCTCTTTTTATTTGTAAATACTGTAGGTCTTTTCTTTTTGTATTTTTTATCTTGTTTTTGGTGTTAATTAGGTCCTTAGTCTTATATCCTTTTTCTTTAAACCTTTCTATAAGGAGGTCAGCCTGTTGGTCATAATCCTCATCTCTGTTACAATTCCTTCTCACTCTTAACATCTGGCTTTTGGGAATGGAGTTAAACCACCTAGGATGGTGACAGCTCCCTAATGGGATGTATCCATTGCTATCCACCTCCTTAAAAAAGGTTTTTGTAAATAGCTTTCCATCATTCTTAAAAATTGACAAATCCAAAAAATTAAAAAAATCTGTGTTAAAAGTATTTGAGAAAGAAATTCCATACTGGTTTTCACCAATATAGGTTAGGAACCTCATAAGAGTGTCATGTGTCCCTCTGCAGATAAGAAAAATGTCATCAATATATCTTATCATAAACTAGAATTTATTGTAACATAATTTCATACCTTTGTTAGATCCTAAATATATTATAATAACTATTTACAACACATATCTTCACACTTCATTAATATTTTCATTAATGACACATTATATATATATATATATAATTTTTTTCGCACAAATTAATTTTACACTTTAACTTACGTAATTTATACTACATCACCAAATTATCACCTTAATAATGATTCAATTATTTCAATAGTAATATTTCCTAAATTATCCATTACTCCATTATGGTAGGTTTTTATCGAGTTATATTGGTTTAAGAATATTAAATGTTTTATAAATGTTTTTTTATTTATATATAAAATTCCTATTATATATATATTTTTATTAATTTTATTGAGGTACAACAATTGAGTATATTTAGCATCTGCTCTATGAGGTTTGTTTTTAATATAGAATTCTGATAAGGGAAGTTGTATGAAATAATAATAAAGTTGTTTCTTTTTTTTTCTTATTGTGACTCCTGACCAACCTGGTCTCTGCATCGGGGACTAGTTCGAACGCTACCAGACACTAGTGGAGTATTAGCATAGAGTACAGCATGGCACAGTTTAGGGCACACTTACACAGGGTCTCAAAAGATGTTTGATGGCTATCGTCATTTTGAGAGACCCTAAGTTGGAATGTTAAATTTGAAGAAAAAAAAAAGTTACAAAAAAAGTTACAAAATTAAAAAAAAAAAACATAAAATAAAAAAGCCAAAAATAGTTGTCGTTTGAGTTAATTTTCTGTTCTTTCTCTGCTCTTCTACTTCTACTTCTATTCTTCCTACTTTTACTGTACTTTTGTTACTGTTTTTCATTGGTAACCATTTTTTACTTTTCAGGTACCAATGTAATGTTTTATTTCTATTCTATTGTTAACCAGTTTGCCTTGCAGGTACACCCATCAGCCGCCACACTGATTTATATATATTCTGATTATATACAGAATATATTACAGCTGATTTATATATATTCTGACACAAACAGCCTTTGCGCTCAGCATATATGGAAATCTATGATGGCTGCGCTCTAGGAGGTGATTTCACCACCGCAGTTAAAAAAAAAAACAGGCATACGTGGCGTTGCCTATCATTAGAGAAGTGAGTGGATGTTTTGGGTCAGTCCAATGATGTGTATACTACACATTTTCTAGCGGAGATTTGGATGAAGGAATCTGTTAGGTTCTCTTTTTTTCGTTCAGCCCACAGGCTGCATGAAAAAGAAAAAAAAACCTACAATATATGCCAAACAAGGACCAGCAATGGACCGATACGTCGCTGGAATTTGAGTGGTTATGCTAGAATGATGCTTGCAGATTTAAGCATCATCTTGGTATCATTTTTTTACAGCCAGACATGTAAAAGTGATTCTAGTGGATAATTAGCCGCTAGACTGCTTTTACAAGCAGTGGGGCCCCCCCTCCCGTCGCCTTCCGCATTTTTTTTTGGGCTCTCCGGTCTCACTGGGTAACCAGAGAGTGCAGCCGGTGGTTCCATTATCTGACCATAGAGCTGATTGGAGACGAGAATGGCTCCAATCCTCTCTATGGCCTAAGATACTGGAAGCTACCAGCATTTCATGACTTTGGTTTTGCCAGAAATAAACAGCGCCAATAGGAGATTGGGAAAGCATCTTATCACACCAATCATGGTGTGGTCAGATGCTTTAAGCTCAGAGTAGAGATCTAGAGTTTAATAGACCCCAATTTTTTTAAAAAAGAGTACCTGTCACTACAGATTGCTATCATAAGGGATATTTAGATTCACTGTGATAACAATAAAAATTATTAAAAAAAAAAATTAAAGGGAAGGTGTCAAAATAACATAAAAAAGTAAAATAAAAAAAAATAAAAAAATTCAAGCCCCCCTGTCCCCCTGTGCTTGCGCACAAAGGTGCACGCAAGCATCGATCTAGTGTCATATGTAAACCGCATTTGCAGCATGCATGTGAGGTATCGCCATGAACGCCAGGTCGAGGGCAGTAATTCTTGCAGTAGACCTCCTCTGTAAGTCTAAAGTAGTAACTTATAAAGACTTTTAAAAGCTTTTAAAAATTTACGTAGTTTGTTGCCCCCACTTTAATGTCCTCAGCCCCCCCCTACATCAGAGTCTTCAGCCCCCCTGCTTTAATATCATCAGCCTATAATATCACAGTCCCCAGCCCCCTTCAATGTCCTTAGCCCCCCCCCCACTTTAATGTCCTCAGCCCCCCAACTTTAATGTCCTCTGCCCCCTCCCACTTCATTGTCCTCAGCACCCCCCTACTTTAATATCTTCAGACCCCACCATATTACAATCCTCATGATCCCCCACACACATTCAGTCCTCAGCTCCTTTTCAGCCACGCTTCACATTAATGTCCTCAGCCCCCTTTAACTTCAGCCCCCCCCCCCCCCCCACTGTCCTACCTTACACAGACAGATCGGAGGGAGGCACAGAACAGTCCTGCCTCCCGCTGTCGGCTCTTTGAGAATTACAGAGTGACCCCAGGGAGGAGAAAGGATTCCTAGATAGCGGGACCACCGCGCTCCAAATGCGACAGTAACGTAGTCTGTGGTTTAGTGATTTCAAAGCATTAAAAGGAAATTTCTCTTAACATTTGCTGGACATAGTTCACTAGTTGATTTGGTTTATGTGGGCCTGTTAGTGTCTCGTGATGTTGCCCATACCTCAATTTGATTGCCTTTTAATGTCCCATTTGCTTCTGACTGATAATGGAATCCTGTGCCCCTTAATGAGAAAACAGGATTTTTTGTACTTACTGTAAAATCTATTTATTATAGTTCAATAAGGGACATTGGTTTTCACCCCTCTCTGTTTGTGATTAACTCCTAGTGCTTTTTTTTTTTTTTTTACAAAACTGAAGCATGATGGGAGTGGGGAGGTTTCTACTTGGGTCGCCAATGGCTTTTTTGTCTGTCAATGTCCAATTCATCCTAAAGGTGGCAGTATAATCAGTTGTCTCTAAAAAACAGAATCCTGTGTCACATAATGAACTTTAGGAAACAGATTTTACCATATGTACGAAAATCCTGTTTTATTACTACCTATTACAAGGAGGAATTAGAATCCACATCAGGTTTTTATTGCTCCAAAACACTTTCAGATTTCCTTACCGTTCTCATTAGTAAATAGCCAGAAATAGAACTGACAGAGATTCTAACCCTTACATACCCTGACCAAAAGTAAAGAAAAAAAAGGTTTGGACTAGAGCTCCACTTTCGATGTAATCCTTCATACTACCACTGCTACAGCTATTATGGTGCTTAGTCTAAACACCCTTCATGGTAAACTACAGAAAAAAGCTTTAAAGTAATACATTTGTTCCAGCTGAAGAGGGTAAATAATGTTGCACTAACAGAATGTCTGGTACAATATAACCACCTGCTACAAGTGATGCTTCCAAGTTTAAGTTTTGCAGTTTCCTAGCAGGAGATCATAACTGCCACCGGTGGTTGGAAAATTATAACACTGGGAGATATTCCACTGTGGACGATCAACTACGATGGAGCAGAGGAAAGACCACAATATCACACATGGTTCTGTGAGCATAGGACAATCATCATAGTCAGGATGGACAGATATAAGGAACTTAACCACTTGACGACAGCAATATGTATATATACAGTGAGGGAAAAAAGTATTTGATCCCCTGCTGATTTTGAACGTTTGCCCACTGACAAAGAAATGATCAGTCTATAATTTTAATGGTCGGTTTATTTTACCAGCGAGAGACAGATTAACAACAAAAATATCCAGAAAAACGCATTTCAAAAAAGTTATAAATTGATTTGCATTTTATTGAGTGAAATAAGTATTTGATCCCCTATCAATCTAAAAGATTTCTGGCTCCCAGGTGTCTTCTATACAGGTAATGAGCTGAGATTAGGAGCACTCTCTTAAAGGGAGTGCTCCTAATCTCTGCTTGTTACCTGTATAAAAGACACCTGTCCACAGAAGCAATGAATCAATTAGATTCCAATCTATCCACCATGGCCAAGACCAAAGAGCTGTCCAAGGATGTCAGGGACAAGATTGTAGACCTACACAAGGCTGAAATGGGCTACAAAACCATCGCCAAGCAGCTTGGTGAGAGGATGACAACAGTTGGTGCGATTATTCGCAAATAGAAGAAAAACAAAATAACTGTCAATCTCCCTCGGTCTGGGGCTCCATGCAAGATCTCACCTCGTGGAGTTTCAATGATCATGAGAACGGTGAGGAATCAGCCAAGAACTACATGGGAGAATCTTTTCAATGATCTCAAGACAGCTGGGACCATAGTCACCAAGAAAACAATTGGTAACACACTACGCCATGAAAGACTGAAATTCTGCAGCGCCCGCAAGGTCACCCTACTCAAGAAAGCCAATGTAGAGGCTTATCTGAAGTTTTCTAATGAACATCTGAATGATTCAGAGGAGAACTGGGTGAAAGTGTTGTGGTCAGATGAGACCAAAGGAGGAGGAATGCTGCCTATGACCCCAAGAACACCATCCCTACCATCAAACATGGAGGTGGAAACATTATGCTTTGGGATTGTTTTTCTTCTAAGGGGACAGGACACTTCATTGCATCAAAGGGACGATGGACGGGGCCATGTACCATCAAATCTTGGGTGAGAACCTCCTTCCCTTAGCCAGGGCATTGAAAATGGTCATGGACGGGTATTCCAGCATGACAATGACCCAAAGCCAGTCTTCAGACCCTAAATTCATAGAAAATATGTGGAGGGAGCTGAAGGTTCGAGTTCCCAAACGTCAGCCTCGAAACCTTAATGACTCAGAGAGGATCTGCAAAGAGGTTTGGGACAAAATCCCTCCTGAGATGTGTGCAAACCTGGTGGCCAACTACAAGAAGCGTCTGACCTCCATAATTGCTAACAAGAGTTTTGCCACCAAGTACTAAGTCATGTTTTGCGAAGGGGATCAAATACTTATTTCATTAAAATGCAAATCAATTTATAACTTTTTTGAAATGCGTTTTTCTGGATATTTTTGTTGTTATTCTGTCTCTCACTGGTAAAATAAACTGACCATTAAAATTATAGACCGATCATTTCTTTGTCAGTGGGCAAACGTACAAAATCAGCAGGGGATCAAATACTTTTTTCCCTCACTGTACGTTGCAGTTTGCAAGTGGTATACCAGGATTATGGTCGGAGATATCAGCCATTATCCTGGTATCGTTTTTTGCAGCCTTGAAAGTGTTCCGAGCGGCTCATGAGCCGCTGGAACGCTTTCCGCCGATCGCCAGTGTTATTTAGGCTTACCGTTTCCGCCGGTTCGCACAAGAAATTATCCCACAGTGCAGCCAGCTGCTCCCATAGGTGATCAAAGAGTAGATACTCTTTGATCCCCTCTATGGCCTTGGAAGACCAGAGCGACATATTTTCTGGTCCAGGCTGGAAGTAAATAATTGTTTTTTTAAAAGCAAAAGTTCAAACATTTTTTTTTTTCTGATCTTTCGCTTTTAAAGGTAAAAATAAAAAGTAAAATGAAGAAGAAAGAAAAATGTAAAGTGCCCCCATCTCTCCCTGCTCGGGCGCAGAAGCAAATGCATACGCAAATCGCACATGCACATGTACACAGTGTTCGCACTACACATGTGCGATATCGCCGCTAATGTTAGAGCAAAAGCAGCAATTCTAGTGCTAGACCTCCTCTGTAACACTAAACAGGTAACCTGTGAAGACGTTTAAAACTTTGCCTATGGAGATTTTTAAATACCGTAGTTTGTCGACATTCAATGAGCGTGCGCAATTTTAAAGCGTGACATGTTAGGTATTGATTTACTTGGCATAACATCATCTTTAAGATTTATACCACAAAAAAATTGGGGTATACAGTGGCGAAAACAATTATTTGATACCCTGAAGATTTTGTAAGTTTGCCCACTTACAAAGAAATGAAGGGTCTATAATTTTTATTATAGGGGTATTTTAAATGATAGAGACAGAATATTAACCAAAAATCCCAAAAAAACACATGAAACAAATGCTTTAAATCGCATTGCAGTTCAGTGAGTAAAATTAGTATTCAATCCCCAAACAAAACATGACTAGTACTTGGTGGAGAAACCCTTGTTGGCAAGCACAGAGGTATGCCATTTCTTGTAGTTAGTGACTAGGTTTGCGCACATTTTGGGAGGGATTTTGGTCCACTCTTCTTTACAGATCTTCTTTAAATCCTTAAGGTTTCTTGGCTGTCGCTTGGCAGCTGGAAGCTTGAACTCCCGCCATAAGTTTTCTATAGGGTTAAGGTTTGGAGACTGGCTAAACCACCCCATGACCTTAACCACTTGCTTACTGGGCACATGTATCCCCTTCCTGCCAAGGCCAATTTTTAGCTTTTAGCGCTGTCACACTTCAAATGACAATTGCTCAGTCATGCTACACTGTACCCATATGACATTTTTATAATTTATTTCACACAAATAGAGCTTTCTAAGAGCCAGTTCACATACAGGCGACCTGACTTCCCGGGGCGACCTGTGAAGTCGCGGTGCACAGCTCGCACCGCAACCTTGGTGCGGCATGCACGGACTTCATATAATTGAAGTCAATGCAAGTCGCTCCAGGTCGCCCCAAAGTAGTACAGGACCCTTTTTCTAAGTCGGAGCGACTTGTGTCGCTCCTATTAGAACGGGGCCTGTGCTACTCTATGGCAGGCAAGGTAAGGTCGCCTGACAAGTCGCCCCAGTGTGAACGGGGTCTTATGGTGGTATTTAATCACCACTGGGGTTTTTTTTTTGCTAAACAAACAAAAAGACAGAACATTTTAAAAAAAGAAAAACAGTTTTCACAGTTTGTTATAAAATTTTACAAACAGGTATTTTTTCTTCTTCATTAATGTGCGCTGATGAAGCTGCACTGATGGGCACTGATAGGCTGCACTGATGGGCACTAATAAGGCAGCACTGGTGGGCACTGAAGATGAGGCATTGATAGGTGGCACTAATAGATAGCACTGAAAGGCACTAAGATGTGGCACTTATCGGCACTGATGGGCACTTATAGGTGGCACTGATAGACACTGGTAGGTAGCACTGATAAGTGGCACTGATGATGAGGCACTTATGGGCACTGATGATGAGGGACCGATAGGCACTGATTAGCAGTACTGATGGGCACTGGTAGGTGGCACTGGTGAGCACTGGTAGGTGACACTGGTAGGCACTGGTTAGCAGCACTGGTGGGGACAGTGTGGGACCTATTGTCACGAACCGGCAGGACTGGTAGTGGATCCTCTGGACCAGAGAGACGATGGCGCGGGTTGTACTAGAGGACCGGTTCTAAGCAGTTACTGGTCTTCACCAGAGCCCGCCGCAAGGCGGGATGGATTTGCTGCGGCGGTAACTGCCAGGTCGTGTCCCCTAGTAACAACTCGATCTCTCTGGCAGCTGATATGGCGTGGTACACAGGGAGTAGGCAAGAGCGTAGTCGGACGTAGCAGAGGTCAGGGCAGGCGGCAGAGGTTCAAAGGCGAGATGTCGGTAGCAAGGATTCGGCAACAGGCAAAGCAAACAAACACAGAAGGGAACGCTTTCACAGAGGCACAAGGCACAAAGATCCGGCAGGAAGCTGTGTGAGGAGAATGTATTAATGAGCAGTGCACAGGTGAAGCCTAATTAAGTCAGCACTGCCTTTCACAAACCTTAACCCTTAATAACCAGTCTGGGCCAGGTACCAATCACCTGTGCACTGGTCCTTTAGATCTAAGAGTCCCGGTGCGCTGTGAGCGCTTCGAGGCCAGCAGGGGGCCCGGAGCGCTGAGCGTAACAGTACCCCCCCTTTGGTCTCCCCCTCTTTTTGGAACCCAAGAACTTGCGGATGAGGCTGCGGTCCAGGATGTTCTCCTCCGGCTCCCAAGATCTCTCCTCAGGGCCGCAGCCCTCCCAATCGACCAAAAAAAATCTTTTCCCCCTGATGACTTTGGTCGCTAGGACTTCTTTGACCGAAAAAATATCAGAGGTACCAGCGACAGGGGTGGGAGAAAGAAGTTTAGGAGAGAAGCGGTTAAAGATAGCAGGTTTGAGAAGGGAGACATGGAAAGAGTTATGGATTCGGAGAGAGGGTGGAAGATGGAGCTGGTAGGACACCTGGTTAATGCGGCTCTTGATTTTAAAGGGACCCAAGTAACGAGGGCCCAACTTGTAACTTGGGACCTTAAATCTGATGAATTTCGAGGAGAGCCACACTTTGTCACCGGGACTGAATTCCGGAGGAGCTCTGCGACTTTTATCGGCCTGGAACTTCATACGGGCCGAGGCCTTGAGGAGGGCTGAGTGGGTCTCTCGCCAAATAGAAGAGAAGTCCTGAAGGAGGTCCTCTACAGCTGGTACAGAAGAGGGAGCAGAGGTCCGAGGCAGAGGTGGCAGAGGATGACGACCATAGACCACAAAAAATGGGGATTTATTGGAGGCAGAAGATTGCTTGAAATTGTAAGAAAACTCTGCCCAAGGGAGTAAATCCGACCAATCATCTTGACGGGAGGACACAAAATGGCGTAGATAATCTCCCAGAATCTGGTTCACCCGTTCCACTTGGCCATTGGACTGAGGGTGATACGAGGAAGAAAAGTCCAACTTGACTCCGAGCTGACCACAGAGAGCCCTCCAAAATCTGGAAACAAACTGCACCCCACGGTCCGAGACGATGTGTCTGGGAAGGCCGTGGAGGCGGAAGATGTGTAGAAAAAACTGTTTGGCCAACTGAGGCGCGGACGGGAGACCAGGCAGGGACACAAAGTGAGCCATCTTTGAAAATCGGTCCACCACGACCCAGATGACCGTCTTACCATGGGAGGAGGGAAGATCAGTTATAAAGTCCATGGCGATGTGCGACCAAGGGGTCTCAGGAACAGGAAGAGGCAGAAGAAGACCCGCAGGTTTCTGACGAGGAGTTTTGTCACGAGCGCAGATCACACAGGATTGGACGAATTCTGTGACGTCTCTCTCCAGAGTGGGCCACCAATATCTTTGGGAAATTAATTGAAGAGATTTTTTAATTCCAGGATGACCGGCAAAAAGGGAAGCATGGCCCCACTTGAGAATCTGTAACCGCTGACGAGGAGGAACGTAGGTCTTGCCGGGAGGAAGAAGACGCAGGTCCACAGGAGCAACCGAGATGAGACATTCTGGAGGGATAATGTGTTGAGGAGTGGGTATGTCACCCACCACATCTGAAGAGCGAGAAAGGGCATCCGCCCTGATGTTCTTAGCAGCTGGGCAGAAATGAATCTGGAAATTGAAGCGGGCGAAGAAGATGGACCAACGGGCTTGGCGGGGATTTAGTCTTTGAGCTGACTGGAGGTAGGCTAGGTTCTTGTGGTCCGTAAAGATGATCACAGGGTGAGGAGCACCCTCGAGAAGATGTCTCCATTCCTCTAAGGCTAATTTAATTGCCAGCAGTTCTCTGTCCCCAATAGAGTAATTCTTCTCGGCGGAGGAAAAGGTTTTAGAGAAGAAGCCACAAGTTATGGTCTTGCCTCTGGATGACTTCTGAGTTAGCACAGCTCCGGCTCCCACTGAGGATGCATCCACTTCCAGATAGAATGGCTTGGAAGAATCTGGCCGGGACAGAACAGGTGCAGAAGCAAAGGCGGCTTTCAGGGACTGTAAGGCCTCTTCAGCTTGAGGAGGCCAGGTTTTGGGATTTGCACCTTTTCTAGTCAAGGCCACGATGGGGGCCACCAGGGTGGAATAATGAGGAATAAATTGTCTGTAGTAGTTGGCGAAACCCAGGAACCTCTGTATGGCTCGGAGGCCAGAGGGGCGTGGCCAGTCCAGAACTGCTGAGAGCTTGGCAGGATCCATTTGAAGTCCTTGGGCAGAGATGATATATCCCAGGAAGGGCAAGGAGGAACGCTCAAACAGACACTTCTCAATCTTGGCATAGAGGCGATTACTCCTGAGACGGGTGAGAACTTGTTGGACATGGACTCGGTGTTGCTCCAAATTAGAGGAAAAAATAAGGATGTCATCCAGGTATACTACTACACAAGTGTAAAGAAGGTCCCGGAAGATGTCGTTCACGAACTCCTGGAAGACTGCAGGGGCGTTACAGAGCCCAAAGGGCATCACTAAGTATTCAAAATGACCGTCCCTGGTGTTAAAAGCAGTCTTCCACTCGTCTCCCTTTCTAATGCGGATCAGGTTGTAGGCCCCGCGGAGATCCAGCTTGGTGAAAATCTTGGCTCCTCGGAGACGGTCAAACAACTCAGAGATTAGAGGCAGTGGGTAACGGTTTTTAATGGTAATTTTATTGAGTCCTCTATAGTCAATGCAGGGGCGGAGTGAACCATCCTTTTTAGACACAAAGAAAAAACCGGCTCCAGCAGGGGAGGAAGACTTCCTAATAAACCCTCTCTGTAAGTTCTCACGTACATAGTCTGACATGGCCTGAGTCTCTGGAGGTGAGAGAGGATAAATTCTGCCTCGAGGTGGAGTAGAGCCAGGTAATAGGTCAATAGGACAATCATAAGGCCTGTGAGGAGGAAGAGTCTCAGCTTGCTTTTTACAGAAGACATCCGCAAAACGGTGGTAAGTCTTGGGGAGGCCTGGTGGCGGAGGAATTAGTGGGTCCCGTTTGATAGGAGCAGGCTTGAGACACCGGTCAGAGCAGGAGGAACCCCAACGCAAAATCTCACCGGTGGACCAATTCAGGACAGGACAATGGCGTTGCAACCACGGTAGACCCAGCAGGAGTTCGGAAGAGCAAAAGGGAAGAACAAAAAATTCCAGAGTCTCTGTGTGAAACACCCCAATGTCCATCCGCAGAGGCTGGGTGCGGTATTGTACCGTAGCAGAGAGTCTCTCCCCGTTGACCGTAGAAATGAGGATCGGCTTGGGAAGACGAATTATAGGAATTCGGTACTTGTCGACCAAGGAGGCGTGAATGAAGTTGCCGGCTGACCCGGAGTCCAAGAAGGCTGCAGCAGAAAAAAAGGACTTGGACGACAGGAACAACTGCACGGGTATGATGAGACGTGGAGAGGAAGAATCCACACCTAGTAATGCCTCTCCCACATTCACTAGGTGTGAGCGTTTCCCGAACGTTGGGGACGAAGAGGACAGTCCTTAAGGAAGTGCTCGGTACTAGCGCAGTATAAACACAGGTTCTCGTCTCTACGACGGCTTCGTTCTTGTGGGGTCAGGCGAGACCGGTCCACCTGCATGGCCTCCACAATGGAAGACCCAGAGACAGGTTGAGGTGGACGCTGGAACACAGGGGCCAGACGAGGGTAGCGTTTAGGACGAGCTCTTTCCTTTTCAAGATGGAGTTCCTCTTGTCTCTCGGAGAAACGTTTATCGATCCTGGTGGCCAGCAAGATGAGGTTACTCAGTGTAGTAGGCAGGTCACGTGCAGCAAGGACGTCCTTAATGTCACTATTGAGTCCCTTCTTAAAAGTGGCACAAAGAGCTTCATTGTTCCAGTTCAGCTCGGAGGCAAGGGTACAGAACTGGATGGCATAATCACCCACGGTAGAAGTTCCTTGGGACAAGTTTAGCAAGGCAGTCTCTGCGGAGGTAACTCGGGCAGGTTCCTCGAATACGTTACGAAACTCCTGACAAAAATTCTGGACAGATGCTGTGACTGGATCAGCGCGGTCCCAAAATGGTGTAGCCCAGGCCAGGGCCCTCCCGGAAAGCAGACTGAGGATGAAGGCTACCTTGGCTCGCTCAGACGGAAACTGGTCAGACAGTAGCTCGAGGTGAAGAGAGCACTGAGACAGGAACCCTCGGCATAATTTAGGATCTCCGTCGTACTTGTCCGGCAGAGACAAGCGGATTCTGGACCTGGTGGCAACTGCTTGTGTGGGAGGTGCAGCAGATGCTGACGGAGGGGCTGGCTGTTGCTGAGTTGGCAGGAACTGCTGAAACATAGTGGTCAGCTGAGCCAACTGTTGACCTTGCTGGGCCACAACGGTGGTGAGGTCCGCTAGGCTTGGCAACGGAACATCAGCGGGATCCATGGCCGGATCTTACTGTCACGAACCGGCAGGACTGGTAGTGGATCCTCTGGACCAGAGAGACGATGGCGCGGGTTGTACTAGAGGACCGGTTCTAAGCAGTTACTGGTCTTCACCAGAGCCCGCTGCAAGGCGGGATGGATTTGCTGCGGCGGTAACTACCAGGTCGTGTCCCCTAGTAACAACTCGATCTCTCTGGCAGCTGATATGGCGTGGTACACAGGGAGTAGGCAAGAGCGTAGTCGGACGTAGCAGAGGTCAGGGCAGGCGGCAGAGGTTCAAAGGCGAGATGTCGGTAGCAAGGATTCGGCAACAGGCAAAGCAAACAAACACAGAAGGGAACGCTTTCACAGAGGTACAAGGCACAAAGATCCGGCAGGAAGCTGTGTGAGGAGAAGGTATTAATGAGCAGTGCACAGGTGAAGCCTAATTAAGTCAGCACTGCCTTTCACAAACCTTAACCCTTAATAACCAGTCTGGGCCAGGTACCAATCACCTGTGCACTGGTCCTTTAGATCTAAGAGTCCCGGTGCGCTGTGAGCGCTTCGAGGCCAGCAGGGGGCCCGGAGCGCTGAGCGTAACACCTATGTCCCTGTTACAGAGACTGGTGATTGTCTTTATTTTTTTCTCCTCACGCTGACAAAAAAAAAAAGATGATGACCGGCTCCTATTTAAATCATGGGATCAGCTGTCAGCTGTCGGTGAGTCCCCCTAAAGAAGGCACATGTAAAGTCATGCCAATGAACATCTAAATGATTCAGAGAAGGATTGGGAGAAAGTGCTGTGGTCAGATGAGACCAAAATTGAGCTCTTTGGCATTAACTCGACTCACCGTGTTTGGAGGAAGAAAATTTCTGACTAAGAACCTAAGAACACCATCTCTACAGTCAAGCACGGAGGCAGAAGCATTATTTTTTGGGGCTGTTTCTCTGCTAAAGGTATAGGTTGACTTTGCCGCATGGATGGAGCCATGTATTGTAAAATTGTGGATGAGAACCTTCTTCCCTCAGCCAGAACACTAAAGATGGGTCGTGGATGGGTCTTCCAGCATGACAATTACCTAAAACACACCGCTAAGGCAACAAAGAAGTGGCTCAAGAAGAAGCAAATTAACCACTTTACTCCTGCGCTCAAATTTATTGAGGGAGCTGAAACTTCGAGTTGCCAAGAGACAGCCAAGAAACCTGAAGGATTTAGAGAAGATCTGTGAAGAAGAGCGGACCAAAATCTCTCCTGAGATGTGTGCAAACCTGGTCACCAATTACAAGAAACGTCTTACCTTTGTGCTTGCCAACAAGGGTTTCTCCACCAATTGCTAAGTCATGTTTTACTTGTGGATCAAATTCTTATTTCTCTTACGTCCTATTGGCCTTCTCCGCAGGAGCAAGCTAGGCAGTAATATTGTTAATACAACAAACATTAACATATAGACACACCCACAGGGGGCCGTCCCTCTGGCCTATATCCTCCAGCGAGTCCCCCTCTAATCCAGTTCTTTGCTGCCTAGCGTCAGGAGTAGGCTAGGTTTTCCCTGCTGGGACCTAGTGTCTCAGTTTTTTTCTTGTTTTATTTCTGAAAAGTGTTTTTTCTTTTAAGAATAGCTTTTTTATTTTTTTTCACCTACGCTACTTAGTAATAATTTGGAGGACTACAAGCGTCAGCAGAACTGGGCCTCGTACTGGTTAATATAGAACCTTATGGAGTCCCAGTCTGCCATCGAGCGTCTCAGGCTTTTGGCACACCCAGGCCTCGCAACGACAGTGCCCCTAGAAGCGGGGACGAGCCTGCACATTTTTCTATCTTCGCTGGAATGTCTCAACGTCAGAACGCCCGGGGTTGCCAGCATCCTTCCTGGCTGACGGCACCCCCACCCAGGTGGGAGGTCTCCCGTGTCTGAGCGGTGCCCACGTTCGCGGTATGGTGGGTGCTACTACTGTCCCTGGGAACAGGTTTTTGAGGGGGTATTGAGTGGGCCCACTCTGGGGATGGTGGTACATGTAAAGTTTGCTGTAATATCCCCCTCATGGCCGTGGGATGGCCCCCCTGTGGCTTACCTTTCCTGTCCCTGTAGGGGCGCTCCTGTGGTGCAGACTGCCATACGGGGGGTGTGGGGGCTTCCTTCTGCCCGGGGGTGCTCTGTGCAGATCCCGGTGGGGACCAGTGTGGGCATTTTCTGTGGCATTTGGCACTGTTTCGCCCGCCCGCCATGTTTGGTAAGGGCTGGCTGTTTGGCCTCAGAGTGAGGGCAGCGGCCATTTTCCATCATCATTGCTAGCGCAGATCGGGTGCCATCTTTAGTGTGGGCTGATGTCCTGTCTGCGCAGCGGCCATTTTCTAAGTGCTTTTCCTCCATTTGACTCTATCAGGCATCATTTTTTGTGGCTCAAGGCTGGCTTTTGCCTCTAGGGGCGTGAGGTCACTTCCTCTTTATAATCAGCCTTCTCAAAAGCAGCGTGGCAAGTATAGGGTCACTGTGGGGGATTTTACTGCTTTTCTCTAGCTATATTTCTGCTAGCACTCTTTTGTCAGTTTAGCTTTAGTTAAGGGAAGGGTCTCCACCTGTAGTGCAGTTTGCGATAGGGGTCCGCGGGAACCACCGTTTTAAAGGGCCAGTGTAATTTTTTTGCACTTTGCTAATATGGAGTCCCAGGATAGCAAATTCCCCACAGACCTAGTTGGTGGTTCAGGTACCCCTGATCCCATTTCCTTAGCCTCTTTATCTGCTGCACTTGCGACTTTAGCATCAAAAGTTGATCTGCTGATGTCTGACCGAGTTACAAAGAAACAGCCTATGCCCTCTCAGTCTTCTGACTCAGAGCCTGAATTGGTTGCCACGGCCGACGTCCCCCTTGAGGGGTCCCTATCTTCTCAGTCGGATGTGGAGGAGGAGGATTCTTCCTCTGGGATAGCACGTGACCGCGCTGTGGTAGACGCACTTATTAGCTCCATTAAGGAGACTTTAAATCTTGATGAAGAACCCTTCATGGCAGGTAAGCGGGTTTCCTTCGGGACCCGCAAGGCCCTGAAGTCGGGTCAGGTTTTTCCTTGTCCCGAGGAGTTTCAGGAAATGGTAAATGACCAATGGCGTCGCGTTAAGCAGATGTTGGTAGTACCTAAGAGGTTTAAGTACCGTTATCCCTTTGAGGATTTGGTTGATACTCGCTGGACTGTGGTTCCAAAAGTGGACCACACTGTTTCCAGACAATAAATCCACCTTGATGTCCATGAAAGACTCCCCGTTGTTTAAGGACCTGGCGGATAGATGGGTGGAAACGCTTTCCCGCCACATGTATATGGTGGCGGGTTCCCTGCTGAAACCAATGTTCGCCTCAGTGATAGTCTCTCAGACTATGGCAGAATGGGCCAAGGTGCTTAGGTGCACTCTGGCGCATGTTGGATCAAATGGCACAGGCTTTGATGTACGCGGCTTTGGACGAGGTTCCTTTGGTTGCACGTCTATCTGCGGTCGGGATTGCAATCCGCCGCATTATTTGGCTGAAAAGCTGGTCAGCCAACCGCGCTTCTAAGAAGACAGTGTCTGACATCCCTTATGCGGGGATCGTCTGTTTGGTGACTCTCTGGATGAGCTGATCAAGGGGCTTACTGGGGGTAAGAGGCCTCAAGTCTTGAAAGGTAAATCTCCCTACGCTAAGCGGGGTCCCTCCTTTAAGACTAACCGGGGGTCCTTTGGTGCCGTCGGGGCACAGGAAAAGGGTAAGTCCTTCAAGGCCCCGGTGGTCACAAGAAATTTTGGGCAGGTAAGCCCAAAATAGGTCAAGCTGGGCAGGCAACCCAGTCCACCCTTTCCTGAAGGGACGCCCTCACCATAATTAGGGGTGGGGGCGTCTGCATTGTTTTCCCGAGCCCTGGCTGTCCGACATTCAGGACAGGTGGGTTAGCGAGCTCATTCGTTCAGGGTACAAGATCGAGTTCTGATCTCGCCCTGCAGACAGATTCTTTCCATCAAATCTCCATCTGACTCCCGATCGTTTCCGGGGTCTACAACGGGCGGTTCAAGATCTTCTCCCCCAAAGGGTCATCATGTCGGTCCCTCCACGGGACAGGTTTCGGGGATTTTACTCCAATCTGTTCACAGTGCCCAGAAAAGAGGGTAAGGTGCGTCCGATTTTGGGACTGAAGTTACTGAACCGCTTCGTACGGGTACAGAAGTTCCGGATGGAATCCATCTGGTCGGAGGTGGCATCTCTGAGTCCAGGGGAATTCATGGCCTCCATCGACCTAAAAGATGCATATCTGCATATTCCTATTTACGAGGGTCATCAGCAGCATCTCCGCTTCGCAATCGCAGATGAGCATTACCAGTTTGTGGCATTGCCCTTCGGTCTCGCTTCGGCTCCAAGGGTGTTCACCTAGGTTTTGGCTCCTGTGTTGGCTCTGCTACGGGGCGGAGATCCTTACCAGGTGGGACAGGCATCCTCAGTCTTGGACAGAAGGATTTCTCTAAGCCACCAGGTGAGATCGGATCTTTTGTGATGGCTCCAGTCACTGATTCTGACACAAGGCATGTCCTTCTGTCCGTTATTGTGGATGAGGCTCTCCACGGATGCCAGCCTGTCAGGCTGGGGTGGAGTTCTTGGCACGATTTGTGCCCAGGGGACATGGTCGGGGGAGGAGTTCTCCCTACCGATATATGTCCTGGAGCTCCGGGCAATCAAGCTCTGTTTGTTCCGTTGGTCGGCTCGGATTCAGGGTTGCCCTGTATTAGTGCAGACGGACAACGCCACAGCGGTGGTGTACATCAATAATCAGGGGGGCACCAGGAGTGCTCGGGCAGCCAGGGAAGTGGCCGGAGATTCTGTCTTGGGCCGAATTGCATGTTACGGCGATTTCGGCCGTCCACATTCCAGGTGTGGAAAACTGGCAAGTGGACTATCTGAGTCCCCAGACCCTGGACCAGGGGGAATGGTCCTTACACCCGAAGGTGTTTTACCTTCTGTGTATCCAGTGGGGGTCTCCGGACGTGGATCTGTTCGCATCCCGTCTCAACAAAAAAGTAGAAAGGTTCGTGGCTCGATCTTGCGATCCTCTGGCGGACACCTCGGACGCGTTAGTGGTGCCATGGCATTGGTATCGGCTGATATATGCCTTTCCTCCGATTCAAATGTTGTCCAGGTTCCTCCGTAGGTTAGCCTTGGAATGGATGCTGGTGATTCTGGTAGCTCTAGACTGGCCGCATCGGTCTTGGTACGCGGACATTATGCAGATGGTTGTCGAGCCTCCCTGGCGGCTTCCACTAAGAAATAATCTTCTGTCACAGGGACCAATCTTCCTTCCTGCTTTACAGTCACTGGCTTTGACGGCTTGGCTGTTGAAAGCCAAGTCTTGAGAGACAGGGGTACCCATCGGCTGCCATTCCTACCTTGCTAAGAGCTAGAAAAGCTTCCTCTGGGAAGATTTATCATCGCACCTGGAGGGCATATTTTGCCTGGTGTGAGTCACAAGGTCTTCATCCCCGCTCCTTTTCAGTGGCGAGGGTTTTGGCCTTCCTACAGACTAAGGTGGATCAGCGTCTGGCGCTGACCGCGATCAAAGGCCAATTGTCGGCCTTGGCCATTCTTTTTTAGCGCCCTTTGGCATCTAATTCCTTGATTCGCACCTTTATTCAGGGGGTGCATCATCTGGCTCCCCCGAGGAAGGCTTCCTTACCTCCCTGGGACCTGAATCTGGTTCTGTCCGTTTTACAACGACCTCCCTTTGAGAACATCAGAAGATCCCTCTGCCTGTGTTGTCACAGAAAGTTGCCTTTCTAGTGGCGATCACATCTGCTCGCAGAGTGTCTGAGTTGGCGGCTCTGTCTTGCCGCTCCCCCTATCTGGTAGGGATAAAGTGGTCCTGCGACCAAATCCGTCTTTTCTTCCTAAGGTGGTTTCGGCCTTCCACCTCAATGAGGATATTGTGTTGCCTTCGCTTTGTGCGAAGCCTAAGCATCCGAAGGAATGTGCCTTGCATTCCTTGGATGTGGTCCGGGCGATCAAGGTTTTGCTTTCCGCCACGGACTCTTTCCGGAAGTCGGATTGTCTGTTTGTCCTTCCTGAAGGACCTCGGAAGGGTACATTGGCATCTGCGACAACCATTTCCAAATGGATCAGACAGAGGATTGTGCAGGCCTATACGTTTTGGGTCGGGTTCCTCCCTTCCCTGTTAAGGCGCACTATACTAGAGCGGTTAGTGCGTCTTGGGCTTTTCACCACCAGGCGTCGGTGACTCAGGTGTGCAAAGCGGCGACCTGGTCGTCTGTACACATCTTTTCTAAGTTTTACAAACTTGATCTGTTGGCATCCTCGGATGCTTCTTTTGGCTGCAAGGTTTAAAGAGACATGCTATTTTTTTAATGTCTCTTAGTCATGGGGTTTATTTCATTTTTTTCCTGGGTTAGCTCCTGTTGAGCTTTACTTACCCCACTGGTTCAGTTCAGTTTTTTCTCTGACCTGGGGGCTGCGTTGCCTATTTTAAGGTTGCGTCTTCCCACCCCTCACATCTACACTGCTTTGGGACGTCCCGATTGTGAAGACTGTATGAATGGGTGGCGACTGTCAGAGGACGAAAGAGAAAATAGAATTTTTGTAAAATCTTACCGTAAAATTATTTTCTCTGAGTACTCTGACAGTCGCCGCCCCCGCCCCTCTCTTTGGGGTTGACAGTTTTTCATGGACTGCTTGCTACATAACTAGATTAGAGTGGTACTGGCTGGAGGATATAGGCCAGAGGGACGACCCCCTGTGGGTGTGTCTATATGTTAAGGTTTGTTGTATTAACAAATTTACTGCCTAGCTTGCTCCTGTGGAGAAGGCCAATACCCAATCGTGAAGACTGTATGAATGGGCGGCGACTGTCAGAGGACTCAGAGAAAAGAATTTTACGGTAAGATTTTACAAAAATTATATTTTTACTCACTGAACTGCAACTTCATTTCTAACATGTTTTATGTGTTTTTGGTTGTTATTGTGTCTCTATCATTTAAAATACACCTATGGTAAAATTTATAGACCCTAATTTCTTTGAAGGTGTGCAAATTTACAAAATCCGCAGGGGATCAAATAATTATTTTCCCCATTGTATATTGTGTTGTTTTTTTAAAAAACTCATTAAAATATAGTTTTCCCCAAAAAATTGCGTTTGAAAAACTGCTGCGCAAATACCGCCCGTATGAAATAAAAAATTGAGACAATCGTCATTTTATTCTCTAGGGTCTCTGCTAAAAAAAAAAGTATAATGTTTGTAATATATAAATGTGGTAGTAGCGCGCTGCCACCTATTGTTAGAAATTAGGAAATTACAGGGTGCAGCTGCTGCAATCACCAAATGTGTACCACATTCACAATAAATAATTATTAAAATGTGTGATTACACTGCCTCTAAATCAAGGTAAAATTAATAACTAGAAAGTGACAAAAAAATGACTAAAAAGGTAAGTGTTTCATATATATAAAATGCCAGTGTAAATAAAATCCATAAACGAACTGTCATGGTCTTACCTTCTTGCTGTTCTCCTTCGTTTGACATGTGCTGGCGGCCATCTTGGTTTCTGGGTTTCTTGTAGCCTCCCACCCTGCGGCTCCTCCTTCCCACTGGGAGGAGCTGGATACCTAGCTCATATATATATAGGAGGTCTGTGGCTTCAGTTCCCTGCTTGGTCCTCCTGTGTTCACATGCTACTAAGACTGCTGCTACTTCTGGTTCCTGTTCCTGGCTTCGTCTGACTACCCTGCTGGTTCCTGATCCTGGCTTCGTCTGACTACCCTGCTGGTTCCTGATCCTGGCTTCGTCTGACTACCCTGCTGGTTCCTGTCCCCTGGCTTCGCAAAGACTCTGCATCGGTTTCGCCATCCGTTTGGACTTTTGCTTTATAGCTTGTTTTTCAATAAAGCTTTCTTATTTTCACTTATCTGTTGTTGTACGTCTGGTTCATGGTTCCGTGACATTAGGACCAAGCCATGAATTCTGACGGTACAGGGCCATCCTCGCTACCCACGCTGGTTGCCAGACTTGATCAGCAGGATCACCTGTTGGGTCGGTTCGCCGTGGCGTTGCAAACCCTGCTTGAACGCACGGTACCACAGGCCACGAATTCTGACGGTGCAGGGCTATCCTCACTACCCACGCTGGTTGCCAGACTTGATCAGCAGGATCACCTGTTGGGTCAGTTCGCCGTGGCGTTGCAAACCCTGCTTGAACGCACGGTTCATTTCGCTCCCGTTGCCGATGGGTCGGTTGTCGCTCCTGGGTCCGCTCCTACTGCCGCTCCGGTTGTTGCGCCAGAGTCTACCCCGACACCTGTTGTTGCGCCTGCGGTGTTTCGGGGTATGTCCGGTTCTGCCCCCCTTCCACAGCGCTTTGGGGGAGAGCCAACTCAGTGCCGAGGTTTCCTTAACCAGGTGGGCATTTATTTCGAGTTGCTGCCACATGCCTTTCCTACTGAGAGATCAAAGGTGGGCTTCTTAATCTCGCTGCTCTCGGACAAGGCCTTGGCCTGGGCCAGCCCTTTATGGGAGAACAACAATCCGGTGGTTGCCGAGTTTTCCGGTTTTGTTGCTTCTCTTCGGAAGGTATTCGATGTGCCGGCTCGTGCTGCCTCTGCTGCGAAGCTCCTTATGTCCATCAGACAGGGTTCACGATCCGTAGCTGAATACGCCATTGAGTTTCGTACCCTGGCAGCAGAGGTGGGCTGGAATAATGAGGCTCTGGTCGCTGCTTTCTCTCATGGTCTCTCGGATGCCTTGAAGGATGAGGTTGCAGCTAAGGACCTACCAGTGGAGCTCGAGTCTCTTATTTCTTTCCTGATTTTGATTGACACCAGACTCAGGGAGAGACCTTCCTTTAAGGAGAGTCTGCGGAGGCCTCCTAACAGATTGGCGCCTACCTTTGTTGTCCCACCCGTGCCTCCCTCTCCTCCCACGCCTCCTGGGGACGACTTGTCTGGGGGTGAACCCATGCAGCTGGGGTTTGCTCGCCTGTCCGAGGGGGAGAGGGTACTCCGGAGACGCGAGGGCCGATGCATGTACTGTGGTCTCGGTGGGCATTTTCGGTTGGCATGTCCGAACCGTCCAGGGAAACGCTCGCACCTGAGATCCTGTCGGGGGCAGATCTTGGGTGGAGTCTCCTCGTCCCCGGTTTCCCGTGTTGACAAACCACTGATCACTGTTGTCCTTTCCTGGGTCGGGGGCTCGGTGACGACCCAGGCGTTGGTGGACTCTGGTGCTGGTGGTTTGTTCATTGATAGTGCGTTCGCTGCCGCCAATTCCATTCCTCTGCAGGCTCGAGGTTCTCCTCTGGCTCTTGAGGCGATAGACGGCAGACCCCTTCTGCCGCCACACGTGACTCATGAGACCCTTCCAGTGGGGTTAGCCATTGGTGCCGTCCACAGAGAGTCGGTCTGCTTCCAGGTTATTTCGTCTCCACACTACTCGGTGGTCTTGGGGTACCCCTGGCTCCAGGAGCATAATCCGATTTTCGATTGGAGATCGGCCGAGATCCTCTCGTGGTCACCGCAGTGTGGGGCTAGTTGCATCCATGGGCCTGTCAAGTTGCTGTGTACTTCCTCGGACTCTCTGTTGCCCCCTGAATACGAGGAGTACCGGGACGTATTCGATAAGGTGCGCGCGGTTGCCCTACCTCCGCACCGCCCATACGATTGTGCCATCGAGTTACAATCTGGTGCCGTTCCTCCTCGTGGCAAAGTCTATCCACTGTCGGTAGCGGAGAATGAGGCCATGGAGGAGTACGTGAGGGAGGCGCTTTCACGTGGACACATTCGCAAATCCTCGTCCCCGGCAGGGGCTGGATTTTTCTTTGTGAAAAAGAAGGGCGGTGAGTTGAGGCCTTGCATCGATTACAGGGGTCTCAATCGCATCACGATCAAGAACGCTTACCCGATACCCTTGATTTCCGAGCTGTTCGATCGCCTTAAAGGGGCCACGGTCTTTACCAAACTCGACCTGAGGGCGGCAAATAACCTCGTAAGGATCAAGGTGGGCGATGAGTGGAAGACCGCGTTTAACACCAGGACCGGTCATTATGAATCCTTGGTTATGCCCTTTGGGCTGTGCAATGCGCCCGCAGTCTTTCAGGAATTCATCAACGATGTTTTCCGTGACCTGTTGCAGCAGTGTGTGGTGGTCTACCTGGATGACATCTTGGTATATTCTGAGTCCATGGAGACCCACATTCTGGATGTCAAACGAGTGTTGCAACGGTTACGAGAGAACAAGCTGTTCGGTAAGCTTGAGAAATGCGAATTTCACCGATCCCAGGTAACCTTCTTAGGTTACATCATTTCCGCTGAGGGGTTCTCCATGGATCCTGAGAAGGTTTCGGCTGTCTTACAGTGGCCCCAGCCCAGTGGTCTTCGCTCCCTGCAGCGCTTTTTGGGCTTCGCCAATTATTATCGGAAGTTCATCAGGGACTTTTCCATGCTAGCCAAGCCTCTCACGGATCTGACCAGGAAGGGCAGTAATTCCCAGGTCTGGCCGCCCGAGGCCATCCGAGCTTTTGAGGCTCTAAAGTCCGCCTTTGTGTCGGCTCCGATTCTGTCGCATCCCAACCCTGGGTTGCCCTTTGTCCTCGAGGTGGACGCGTCTGAGACGGGAGTAGGCGCCCTTCTGTCTCAGCGTAGAACACCAGAGGGTCCTCTGCTTCCTTGTGGGTTTTACTCCCGGAAACTGTCTTCCGCGGAGTGCAACTACCAGATTGGTGACAGGGAGTTATTGGCCATCGTGCAGGCTCTCAAAGAATGGAGGCACTTGCTCGAGGGTTCGGTGGTTCCGGTCCTCATCCTGACGGACCACAAGAATCTGACCTACCTCTCTGAGGCCAAGAGATTGACACCACGTCAGGCCAGATGGGCTCTGTTCTTGTCACGTTTTAATTACGTGGTCTCCTACCTACCCGGTTCCAAGAACATCAGGGCTGATGCCTTATCACGGCAGTACTCCGACCTGTCCAGGGAGGAGTCGATTCCGACTTCGGTCATACCTCCGAATCAGATCCTGGCTGCTATTCGCACCAGCCTGACCTCTCCCCTGGGTGAGCAGATTTTGGCGGCTCAATCTGGTGCTCCCTCTGGGAGACCCAACGGCAGATGTTTTGTGCCTGAGGTTGTTGCGAACCTACCATAACTCCAAGACCGCGGGGCATCCTGGAAAGAATCAGCTGTCCTGGGCTGTTTCACGTCTGTTCTGGTGGCCTTCCCTACGTTCCGACATCGCCGCATATGTAGCGGCATGCTCCGTTTGTGCCCAGAGTAAGTCCCCTCGGCACCTTCCGTTGGGCCTTCTGCAACCCTTAGCCACCGGGGAGCGCCCATGGTCACACCTGGGGATGGATTTCATTGTGGACCTCCCTGCATCCCGAGGCCATACGGTCATTCTCATGATTGTGGATCGGTTTTCCAAAATGTGTCACTGTGTTCCTCTCAAGAAGTTACCCTCTGCACAGGAGTTGGCCACGATTTTTGCCAGGGAGGTCTTCCGGTTGCACGGTTTGCCCAAGGAGATTGTGTCGGATCGGGGGAGTCAGTTTGTGTCCAGGTTCTGGCGCGCCTTTTGCTCCCAGTTGGGGATTCATCTCTCCTTCTCCTCGGCCTACCACCCTCAGTCCAATGGGGCCGCAGAACGTTCCAATCAGGCCTTGAAACAATTCCTTCGTTGCTATGTCTCCGATCACCAAGACAATTGGGTTGACCTCCTGCCTTGGGCTGAGTTTGCCAGGAACACGGCGGTGAACTCTTCCTCTGGGACGTCTCCCTTCATGGCCAACTATGGGTTCCAACCTGCCGTGTTACCGGAGGTATTCTCTCCCCAGGATATTCCGGCTGTGGAGGATCACCTTTCCGTCCTACGTGCTTCTTGGGTACAGATCCAGAAGTCCCTTGAGGTCTCTGCGCAGCGCCAGAGACTCCAGGCTGATCGCAGACGAGCGCCTGCTCCTTCCTACCAGGCCGGAGACCGTGTATGGTTGTCCACCCGCAACCTCAACCTTCGAGTGCCCACTCCCAAGCTGGCGCCTCGCTTTGTTGGTCCCTTCCGAGTGCTTCGCAGGGTAAACCCGGTAGCCTATGCCCTTGCGCTTCCTCCTGGCATGCGGATCTCCAACGTGTTTCATGTCTCCCTGTTGAAGCCTCTGGTGTGTAATCGTTTCACTTCCTCGGTTCCTCGGCCTCGTCCGGTCCGAGTGGGCAATCGTGAGGAGTATGAGGTGAGCAATATCCTGGACTCACGCCTGGTCCGCGGTCGGGTGCAGTTTTTGGTTCATTGGCGTGGTTATGGTCCAGAGGAGCGTTCCTGGGTTCCCTCCGCAGATGTCCATGCTCCTGCCTTGCTCCGAGCCTTCCACGCACGCTTCCCTCAGAAACCGTTCTTTACTCCGCGGAGGAGGGGCCCTTGAGGGGGAGGTACTGTCATGGTCTTACCTTCTTGCTGTTCTCCTTCGTTTGACATGTGCTGGCGGCCATCTTGGTTTCTGGGTTTCTTGTAGCCTCCCACCCTGCGGCTCCTCCTTCCCACTGGGAGGAGCTGGATACCTAGCTCATATATATATAGGAGGTCTGTGGCTTCAGTTCCCTGCTTGGTCCTCCTGTGTTCACATGCTACTAAGACTGCTGCTACTTCTGGTTCCTGTTCCAGGCTTCGTCTGACTACCCTGCTGGTTCCTGATCCTGGCTTCGTCTGACTACCCTGCTGGTTCCTGATCCTGGCTTCGTCTGACTACCCTGCTGGTTCCTGTCCCCTGGCTTCGCAAAGACTCTGCATCGGTTTCGCCATCCGTTTGGACTTTTGCTTTATAGCTTGTTTTTCAATAAAGCTTTCTTATTTTCACTTATCTGTTGTTGTACGTCTGGTTCATGGTTCCGTGACACGAACATGTGAAGCAAAAAAGGCCAATGCAATCAATAATAAAACTTCTTATAGCTTTTGCAATCAAAAAAGTCTCTATTTGATAAGGTACTTCATAGGGATGACACCACAGTGTAATGACAATTTTTCACTCATGCTCCTTTCTCCAGGTGAAGTGCAAGCTCACCTCCATTATAGACCCCTAATGCCCCGTACACATGTGCAGATTATCTGAAGACTTTTGTCTTCAGATTTACCTTTTCTATGTAGTGCAAGGGCCTGCCGGATTGCATACAAATTGAAAGTGTTTAGGTTTGACCTCATATTATATGGTTTTGGTAAGTCTACAGACAAAAGTCTTCAGATAATCTGCACGTGTGTACGGGGCATAAGGGTCAACAAAACATACTGTAAACGCAGATCAGTCTGATGGACCAAACTCTGGTGTTCAGGTTAATTTAGGAATGATGGAATTCCCTCTTCAAGATCCAGTGAAAACTCCCTGCCACAGATGAATCCACGTGCGTTGGTGGCGTAATGCGTAGAGGTTGAGTCTGGTGGCGTAAGTTTTCACTGGATCACGTGAGAAGCTGGATTTTATTATATGCTTGTTTTTTAACTAATAAATGTGAGTGCATTTTATGAAGTGGGTTCTGTGGGGTGTGTTGAGCTAAATAACCCAGATGCTGCACTATTGGAGGCTGTTTATTCTGTTTGTAGCCTATGACCTATGTGTGAGCTGTGTGGAGCCATCTTGAAGAGGGAATTCTTAAAGGAACCTGAACACCAGAGTTTGGTCCATCAGATTGATCTGCGTTTATGCTTTGTTGACCCTTAGGGGTCTATAATGGAGGTGAGCTTGCACTTCACCTGGGGTAAGGAGCACGAGTGGTAAATTGTCATTACACCGTGGTGCCATCCCTATGAAGCGCCTTATCAAATAGAGACTTTTTTGATTGCACAAGCTAAGAGAAGATTTACTATTGATTGCATTGGCCTTTTTTGCTTTATATGTTTGTTTATGGATTTTATTTGCACTGGCACTTTATATATATGAAACACTTACCTATTTACAGTAGTAATTTTTTTGTCACTTTCTAGTTTTTATTTTTACCTTGAATTAGAGGTATAATGTTTGTAATGTTTCTAAGTAATTTTCTAGCAAAAAATACTGATTTAAACTTGTAAACAAACAGTGCCAGAAAAAGCCTGGCCGGCAAGTGGTAAAGCAGTGGTGGTAAATTAAGTGGTAAATTAAACACAAAGCAAATGTATTATATTGCAGCTTACCAATACCTAAATGCGATTGCAGTATTATATCACTTTTTTTCGTTTTTCTTAAAATACAAAAGAAAAAAGTTGTTTGCTTTAACTGATTATAAAGTATTAGCTCAGCTTCAATTTGTTATTGCATTCAAATTTGTTAGTATATTTAACACCACTGCCTCTAACCCCACCCCAGAATGACAATGCTACTGCCCAACTTTGCCCCCTGTGTTCATTCTTCCAGAGCGATGTCTGTATAATATTGGAGGTGTGTTACTGGCCAGATCACCAGAGAAAACAGGCAAATAAGAGAACCAGAACCTTCACTAAGTGGAAGAGTGGATTTGAGAATAAAGTTGGCAGTGCCTCCACCCAGGACAGGACCTCTGTGAACAGTGGGGATTCCCTTCCTGGGGAAACTAACCCCAGGGAGCACAGGAACTACTACAAACAGCATATAACATTAATCATAAGTATATAGTTGAAAACCTGGAAAGAAATATAAGCTTTATATAGGAAAAGATTTAATTCTTACCCCAACATTTCATATTCCTGATATGTGCCTGTTATACCATGTTCTTATATTAGAATATATCCTGCTCTCTTTGTATTGCTTCCTTTGTGTAAAATCCCTGGTGTTCCTGTCAGTCCCCCTGCTTTCCTATTAAAAACTGACCACACTAAACAGGAGAGCACAACATGGTTAGTTCTCTAGCTGTCCTGCCCCCCCTCCCACACAGCCTTTCATTGGAAAGATCAGTGTCCTTCTGCTTCTCCTCCCCCCTGCTCTTATGCAGCTGAGAACAGAGGGAACAGAGGTAATGTAAACACACGTATAAAAACGGGGGAAAAAAGTTAATCAAAATGTTTTATAAAAAAGTTGTTTTACAAGGTGATTTTTTACAACCACTTTAATAACAGTACATACATTCAAACGTACAAACCGGTATTACCAGCAATAGGCCCTAAAGGAGTCCTGGTGGGGACATTGCTGGAAGTGGCAGCAGAGGAGGTAATGCACTATTAGTCCTCCATCTATTTTTTATGTACCTTGCCGCACCACTTTGTTTTCACTATATAACACATGCGTTGGTTTTTATCCATAGAGGCATGGGGGAGGTTTGGGACTTTAAATGAGACGCACGGTGGGATAAGCCGTGCGTCTCCATCCCGATTCAATGTACATAAAAGGAGGGTTGGGACTTTGAGTGAGAGACACGACACGGCTTACAGGAAAAAATATCAAATTTATTGATAAGTACATATATGTAAAATACCATGCATGATGGGTCATACATAAAATGGTTATAACATACAAAAAATATAAAAACAAATCCAGTGTTCATGACAACCAAGTGACAAATGTCCAGGAAATATACAATATTGCAACATTACAGGAGTAAGATTGTTCACAGTAGTAGAATATATATATATAATTGTAGTAATCGTAACATCATGAACTCGACGCGTTTCGTGGACTTAGTATGCCACTTCATCAGGAGTTGGTGTTAGATCTAAAAAATATATGTAAATGTATATCAGGAGAAAGCAAATGGTATTACATGAAGACTGGGGAAGGGAAGAGAGGCGGTAGCCTCAAATACCCAAAACTTACACTGTCATATGGTGGTAAATGATACTGGAAACGAGGGGAGGCCACAGATGTCTCCCACGGGAGCTGAGGGCACACTCGGCAGGCAAACCAGGCTGAACACGCCATACGGATGGGGAGTGTGGGCTGGGATGAGTGGAGTAGACATATTGCATGTAGCAGCAAGAGAGAGATATCTATAAAAGTATCAATGAAAATTATATGTAGTAGTTGTATACAAAGTATGTAGAAATATATATATGGTAAAATACCATATTGCTGCTAACATGGTAAAAGTGAGCAAAGTAAGAAACGGTGAAGGATGTGACACCAAGTGAGTGTAAATAATGAGAGAGGGAAGTGAATAGTATGGAAGTAGAAACCCAGATAATACCAGTGAGACCAGGTGTTATGAGTGAAGGGCCTGATGGATAATACAAGCCCAAAAAGAAAAGTATCAATGAATATGCAGGCTGCAAACCAAGAAACTAGAAATACCAAAAAAGCCATAGGTGAAAGGAAAAATGAAGGGTGAGAGATAAGTACCTGAAATAAAACCCAGACTCCAAGCATGAGTGTCCCGTGTCCGCCGAGAGTGCCGCCGCATAGTGGTCCCAGCGTCATGCCGGTGTATATATCAAACTGCCGTGAGACAGCAGCCGCCATGGGCATGCCGCCTCGTAGGCAGCTTAAATACACTGCGATGGAAAACAGGCCGTCGGCGTAGTGACGCCTGAATGTGACGTCACACGCCGGCGCTGAGCATGGCGCCGATGCACGGAGGAACCGCCCACCCGATCCCCCGCGCCAGAGGGCGGGGGGAGAAAGGGAGGGCGCATGCCGTGCATCGCAGCTCCCGGGATGAACAGCTAGCAGCCAATTACCTCAAGGGACCAGAAATACACAGGTGTGTCTGAGAGATGCCAAAAAATGTAATATAAACTAAATTGTATGTGTATGTATGTCTGAGCATGGCATGGAGAAAATACCCACAACCCCCCAACTGATCCAAAGGGGGGCTCTTTGTGACATAACCATGGACAAGGGAAAGTAAGCCATTAGTGTGCACACCCAATAAGGGGGGGTATTGTAAAAAAAGGAATAAACCTGTTCGCCAAAGTCGTGTCTCTCCATCCCTATTCACATATAGAGGCATGGGGGAGGTTTGGGACTTTAAATGAGACGCACGGTGGGATAAGCCGTGCGTCTCCATCCCGATTCAATGTACATAAAAGGAGGGTTGGGACTTTGAGTGAGAGACACGACACGGCTTACAGGAAAAAATATCAAATTTATTGATAAGTACATATATGTAAAATACCATGCATGAAGGGTCATACATAAAATGGTTATAACATACAAAAAATATAAAAACAAATCCAGTGTTCATGACAACCAAGTGACAAATGTCCAGGAAATATACAATATTGCAACATTACAGGAGTAAGATTGTTCACAGTAGTAGAATATATATATATAATTGTAGTAATCGTAACATCATGAACTCGACGCGTTTCGTGGACTTAGTATGCCACTTCATCAGGAGTTGGTGTTAGATCTAAAAAATATATGTAAATGTATATCAGGAGAAAGCAAATGGTATTACATGAAGACTGGGGAAGGGAAGAGAGGCGGTAGCCTCAAATACCCAAAACTTACACTGTCATATGGTGGTAAATGATACTGGAAACGAGGGGAGGCCACAGATGTCTCCCACGGGAGCTGAGGGCACACTCGGCAGGCAAACCAGGCTGAACACGCCATACGGATGGGGAGTGTGGGCTGGGATGAGTGGAGTAGACATATTGCATGTAGCAGCAAGAGAGAGATATCTATAAAAGTATCAATGAAAATTATATGTAGTAGTTGTATACAAAGTATGTAGAAATATATATATGGTAAAATACCATATTGCTGCTAACATGGTAAAAGTGAGCAAAGTAAGAAACGGTGAAGGATGTGACACCAAGTGAGTGTAAATAATGAGAGAGGGAAGTGAATAGTATGGAAGTAGAAACCCAGATAATACCAGTGAGACCAGGTGTTATGAGTGAAGGGCCTGATGGATAATACAAGCCCAAAAAGAAAAGTATCAATGAATATGCAGGCTGCAAACCAAGAAACTAGAAATACCAAAAAAGCCATAGGTGAAAGGAAAAATGAAGGGTGAGAGATAAGTACCTGAAATAAAACCCAGACTCCAAGCATGAATGTCCCGTGTCCGCCGAGAGTGCCGCCGCATAGTGGTCCCAGCGTCATGCCGGTGTATATATCAAACTGCCGTGAGACAGCAGCCGCCATGGGCATGCCGCCTCGTAGGCAGCTTAAATACACTGCGATGGAAAACAGGCCGTCGGCGTAGTGACGCCTGAATGTGACGTCACACGCCGGCGCTGAGCATGGCGCCGATGCACGGAGGAACCGCCCACCCGATCCCCCGCGCCAGAGGGCGGGGGGAGAAAGGGAGGGCGCATGCCGTGCATCGCAGCTCCCGGGATGAACAGCTAGCAGCCAATTACCTCAAGGGACCAGAAATACACAGGTGTGTCTGAGAGATGCCAAAAAATGTAATATAAACTAAATTGTATGTGTATGTATGTCTGAGCATGGCATGGAGAAAATACCCACAACCCCCCAACTGATCCAAAGGGGGGCTCTTTGTGACATAACCATGGACAAGGGAAAGTAAGCCATTAGTGTGCACACCCAATAAGGGGGGGTATTGTAAAAAAAGGAATAAACCTGTTCGCCAAAGTCGTGTCTCTCCATCCCTATTCACATATAGAGGCATGGGGGAGGTTTGGGACTTTAAATGAGACGCACGGTGGGATAAGCCGTGCGTCTCCATCCCGATTCAATGTACATAAAAGGAGGGTTGGGACTTTGAGTGAGAGACACGACACGGCTTACAGGAAAAAATATCAAATTTATTGATAAGTACATATATGTAAAATACCATGCATGAAGGGTCATACATAAAATGGTTATAACATACAAAAAATATAAAAACAAATCCAGTGTTCATGACAACCAAGTGACAAATGTCCAGGAAATATACAATATTGCAACATTACAGGAGTAAGATTGTTCACAGTAGTAGAATATATATATATAATTGTAGTAATCGTAACATCATGAACTCGACGCGTTTCGTGGACTTAGTATGCCACTTCATCAGGAGTTGGTGTTAGATCTAAAAAATATATGTAAATGTATATCAGGAGAAAGCAAATGGTATTACATGAAGACTGGGGAAGGGAAGAGAGGCGGTAGCCTCAAATACCCAAAACTTACACTGTCATATGGTGGTAAATGATACTGGAAACGAGGGGAGGCCACAGATGTCTCCCACGGGAGCTGAGGGCACACTCGGCAGGCAAACCAGGCTGAACACGCCATACGGATGGGGAGTGTGGGCTGGGATGAGTGGAGTAGACATATTGCATGTAGCAGCAAGAGAGAGATATCTATAAAAGTATCAATGAAAATTATATGTAGTAGTTGTATACAAAGTATGTAGAAATATATATATGGTAAAATACCATATTGCTGCTAACATGGTAAAAGTGAGCAAAGTAAGAAACGGTGACGGATGTGACACCAAGTGAGTGTAAATAATGAGAGAGGGAAGTGAATAGTATGGAAGTAGAAACCCAGATAATACCAGTGAGACCAGGTGTTATGAGTGAAGGGCCTGATGGATAATACAAGCCCAAAAAGAAAAGTATCAATGAATATGCAGGCTGCAAACCAAGAAACTAGAAATACCAAAAAAGCCATAGGTGAAAGGAAAAATGAAGGGTGAGAGATAAGTACCTGAAATAAAACCCAGACTCCAAGCATGAGTGTCCCGTGTCCGCCGAGAGTGCCGCCGCATAGTGGTCCCAGCGTCATGCCGGTGTATATATCAAACTGCCGTGAGACAGCAGCCGCCATGGGCATGCCGCCTCGTAGGCAGCTTAAATACACTGCGATGGAAAACAGGCCGTCGGCGTAGTGACGCCTGAATGTGACGTCACACGCCGGCGCTGAGCATGGCGCCGATGCACGGAGGAACCGCCCACCCGATCCCCCGCGCCAGAGGGCGGGGGGAGAAAGGGAGGGCGCATGCCGTGCATCGCAGCTCCCGGGATGAACAGCTAGCAGCCAATTACCTCAAGGGACCAGAAATACACAGGTGTGTCTGAGAGATGCCAAAAAATGTAATATAAACTAAATTGTATGTGTATGTATGTCTGAGCATGGCATGGAGAAAATACCCACAACCCCCCAACTGATCCAAAGGGGGGCTCTTTGTGACATAACCATGGACAAGGGAAAGTGAGCCATTAGTGTGCACACCCAATAAGGGGGGGTATTGTAAAAAAAGGAATAAACCTGTTCGCCAAAGTCGTGTCTCTCCATCCCTATTCACATATAGAGGTTTTTATCCAAACCCTAAGATTGTTCACCATAAACACTGTTCTATTTATGATTTGTCACACACATAAGGTTGAACACTGTTTATTCATTTATGTGTTAATTGCTTTGGCTTTACACCCCTAGCACTATTTTTGGAATATTGTGTTCAGGATATATACGTTATATTTATATAACCATTTCACATTGGAAAGCGCACCATTTCACCTAAACATACCTGGTTATAAAAGCCTGATGTCAACGAGTCTGTGGTAGTGAGCCCTTATAGATCCCCAGCTCAGGATTCCCCAGGGCGCGGAGTCTAAGCCCCAGCCTGCTTCTTCACCAGGGCCCCTGATAGTGGGGATGGACTTGCAGCAGACTGGAACCAGGTCGCGGCCCCCAGGTAGGCCCAGCTGAGGATGTGGAGACCGCTGGCCTGTGTAGGGTAAACAGGAGACTATAAGGAGATCCAAGAGACAAGCCGAGGTCAGGACAGGCAGCAGACAAACATAGAGAAACGAAGCCGGGTCGGTACACAGGAGATCAGATACAAAAGCCAAGGGATACACGGATGGGAGCTCAGAGAACAGCGATGTTGCTCAAGCAAGGAGCAGTGCACTGAGCATGTGTATGTATAGGGAAGCATACAGGGAGGTGACCCAGGAAGTAATTGACAGGAACAGGATATAACCCACAGTGGAGCAGGCAACGCCCACAGAAGCCCAAACACCACATGTGAAGGGAGGCAAGACAGAAGCACTGCAGCAAGGAGGTAAGAATATACAAACAAAACTATAGGCCAAATTGTGACACCTGACATGTAGAGGGAGGCCTCTCTTACAGCTCCAGCTCAGGGACCACTGGTAGTGGGACAGTGGCCGCTAGAGCACGGTGAGGTACAAGTGCCTGTAAGGTGTCCAGCAGACCACACGTGAGTAGGAATGGATCTGATGGACAGCAGCAGTTGCAGCAGACCCCGAACTTGGCAGATGGCAGGCTGACAGTTGCTTGGCTGGCAGATGACTGGCCACTGTGCAGAGCAGGCTGGCGGGCAGATGACAGATGGCAGATGACTGGCGAGTACCAGGTGAGCAGCAGACTAATCAGGAGATGCTGAGCAGATGGATAGGATGGGATGCGTGATCAGCCAAGCCAGGCCAGTAACAGACCGTCAGATCAGGAATGGACGGCAGGCAAGAAAATAGTCAGGGTACAGGACAAGGTAGGTATCGCTGGAGCAGGCAGATGAACAGGAGGCAGAGCGGATTTCAAAGACTAGCCGAGGTCAGGGCAGGTAGCAGATCGTCGCCCCATTACTAGTAAAAAAAAAAAAAAAATAAATAAAAATGACATAAACCTATCCCCTAGTTTGTAGACGCAATAACTTTTGCGCAAACCAATCAAAATACGCCTATTGCGATTTTTTTTTTTACCAAAAATATGTAGCACAATACAAAATGGCCAAAAAGGATGAAAATATTAGATTTTTAATTTTTTTTTTCTTTGGGAATGCTATATAGCAGAATGTGAAAAATACTGTTTTTTTTCAGAATTGTCACTCTTTTTTTGTTTATAGCCCAAAAAATAAAAATCGCAGAGGTGATCAAATACCACCAAAGAAACCTCTATTTGTGGGAAAAAAGGAAATACATTTTATTTCGGTAAAGTGTGGCATGACAATAAAGTAACGCAGTGCCGAATCGCAAAAAATGGCCTGGTCATTAAGGGAGCAAATCCTTCCGGTCCAGAACTGGGTAAACAGCTACTCAACTTGGGCTTTCCATTGATAGAATCTTTTTCTTTATTCCATATAGAATCTTTAGAGTCTAAATGCTTTCTCCTGTCTTCAGAACCAGTTTTGCTTCTTTGTCTTCCAAAACAACTCCTTTGTCTGTCCACATGGCCTGTATCCCCTCCCACTTATTTCCTTCTACATCATATCCTGTAAGGAGCTTCTTGCTTGTAAGCATATCAATAGGTGAGGCTTGGCTTCAAAAAACAACCATGGTCTTAAAGTCTAACAATTAACAAATATCTATGCTAAAAAAACATTGCTATAGATCAGGCAGCATTGACTAGTACAACTGCTGCACTTAAATAGTTCATTTGGCGCCAGAGTCAGCGGTGGGTGTGCATACATATGTGCCTGGCTGTGCACAGTAAAACGAGTACCCGCAGGCCCATCCCTGCGCATCTGTATGCCCCTTGGAAATTTATCTGTACTATGACCAGCACCCTCCATGACATCACCAGTAGCATTAAAAATGAAAGTAAAAGAAAATCCCAAATTTTAGGTTGTCCCAAGAAAAGTAAAAGAGGAGAAATCTTCCAATGGGGACACTAGTTCTGATGACCTGGTAGCCCCAAGATATTTCCCTAATTTGCAGGGATTTTCTCTCACGTCCTGTTTTGGATATGGGACAGGACATGAAGGTAAATCTCCCCAATAGGACACTGCTGGCAAAAATGACAAGGGTTTTAACCCTCCCTTACTCTATCCAAAGTGAGAAAAATAGTTTTGCCTATAGTTTTACTTTAACCTGTCTATAGCCTCTAAAACTAGTAATAGCATCCTAGACCAAAAGGGACAAGGGTTAACTATAATAACTGCATAAACTCTATTGCAAAAAAAAAAAAAAAGGGTTTACCCACTAATAAACTGAACGGTGAACACTACACACATACTGTAGCACAGATCTAGCTATCTGGCATTGTGCATGTGAGACAATTATAATAGGTTAGAGATAAGTCTATGACAGGGATTTAAATACATACTCAAGAAGCTATGGGCAACTACAGTTAAACTTCTAGGACATAGAAATACTTGCCTAATAGTCTCTGCTTCTGGTCCTAATGAAAATACCACAGCAGTAGCAGCCTCTGTGTGTATAAGGTCATGTGGCTTAGTTATCAGTTTCTCTCTCCGCTTCCTCATCTGTGTTTTTTGAACCACACACAGAAAAGTGATGTACATAAAAATAATCTCTGTGAACATCAAACAGCAGAATCACTTGCATACAGTAGAAGGTAGCAGATTTACAAAAAGGAGGGATTTGGGTTTTTGGAGAAATGGGTGACTTCTCTGCGAGTTACAGTTGCTCTGGATAGACAGGCTGCATCTTTAGGGCCTATTCACACCTCAGCGTTTTGTGGCTCAAAATTCCTAAATTCTCAACATCCTAAATCCCATGTATTTCTATGGTGGTTGTTCATATATGAGCCTCAGACGCCTGTAGCTTAAAGCCTGATGCTTTAAAAGTTAAATGTGCTACTTTTGAGGCAGATTTGTGTGTTTTTGGCCCCATAGACTTAAATGGGAACTCCTGTAAATGCTTGAATCAAGCATTTCTTTCAGGCCTTTTTAGTCTTGTAATACTGTAACTGGTCATTTCCTCCCTAGTGCATTCCATTGGCTAAAACAAAAATGCCTGCAGCTTAAATAGACATGTAAAATACTTGAAAGACGCTTTTAAAACACTTGTATAGGTGTGCAAAAATGCCTGAAAATGAAAATTGTTCTCCTCAGATGTAAATGCAGCCTGAACCAAACCTATCCTGCAAGAAATATTGGGGCTGACATAGTTGACCTTCTTATTCACTTGCCTATTGGCCATTTTCACCCCCTCCCTGCCCAGGCCAATTTTAAGCTTTTAGTGTTTTCGCACTTTGAATGGCAATTGCGAGGTCATGCAACACTGTACCCAAATTACATTTTTTTAATTTTTTTGAGACTGAAAAAAAAAGATAATTTTGAAAAAAAAAAAAAACCTTTTCTTCATTTCTGTTATAATATTTTGCAAATAAGTAATTTTTCTTCTTCACTGCTGTGCACTGATGAGGCTGCACAGATGCGCACTGATGAGGCTGCACTGAAGGGCACTGATGAGGGGGCACTAATGGGCACTGATAAGTCGGCACTTATATTCTGCACTGATAATCAGAGCACTAAAGATCAGTGCCCTGATTATCAGTGTAAATATCTGCTGTCACATTAATACCGGTTATTGGCTTTCCTTTCCTCACGCAGTGACAGCGCAGAGCACAGGAAATGTTGATAACCAGCATTTGCTTACATGGGATTAGCTGTGATTGGACACAACTGATCACATGGTAAAGAGAAAATGTCATTGGCTCTTTACCCTGAGCGTTGATGCGCTGTGTTCGTGGGACAAGGTTTATCACCGATCACCGTGCTGCCATGCTGCACCACCGTGAGTCCCCCCAGGCGTATAGCAGATTCACGGCCGGGCATGACTCTTGGTGGTGCAGCGTGGTGATCAGGTTAAAAAATTTGCTGCTTGGCAGTCATACTATCCTATTAGCTTTAATACTTTGAGTCAATGAGGATTTGCAGTTGTTCACACAATTAATTGTGTGAACATTTAATCGAATTATCCCATCCATGTCCAGATGAAATATGTTGATGGGTATCTGATTTTCACATGATCAAATAATTGAAGTAAATCTCATCATAGTTAATCAGTCTCGAAAACTTAGAACAAATATGCAAAGAAGGGAAGTGAGAGAAACAGGTGTAGCACCCTCCTAACGCAAGCAGTCACTTCCAGTGCTAAGAGGTCCCCCGTGGTGTAGACCTGCAGTTAAAACAGTAACACCAAAGACCTAAGCAGATGCTGCCCTTCTCAGATGAGATGGTCCGATTGGTACTACAAAAACAAAATACAAATGGAAGGCGCATGCACCTAGTGCATTATCATAAAACATTTATTTCATCAAATGGACAATTAAAAATGGGTACTCACAAAGGTAGTAAAGAAACAAGCCATAAAACTACACACAATGCTGGACAGTGGGGGACACACATGTGTCACATTCACATTGCGGGGTAAACAGCTGACGCATTTTGGGGGCGCACCCCCTTCCTCAGAGCCAAGCTACTCTGAGTACCTCAAGGCAAGCGCTTTAAATGAGAAAATCTCAATTCAAGGGATTTGCCCCCAAGAGGGCGAAGGAGAATTTTTTTTTTTTTTTAGCAATAATGTAAACAATTAATAAAAAAATCCAAACATTCAACATATTATTAATAATTGTAACAAAAAAAATCAAACAATAAACTGGCCATAAAGGCCTCATGAGTGTTGACTCACTGTCAGTCAAACAAAGATGGCCACTACAATGCAGATGCCATCTCATAGATGAATGGAGGTGTTTGAGGAGTGGGTGTGTGGGCGCCTCCAAGACCCGGAAGTGGCTGGACAATGAATCACAGTATCAGGTATAAATTGTAAAATAAAAATATGAAAAGCTCATAATAATGGTAATGTAAAGAATGAATTATGTAATGGTAATGTAAACGATGAATTAATTCCTAGCAAACACATGATAACACAAGAAAGCACAACTACTAGGACCCTTCCAACAAAAGAATGGGGGGGATGAACAAGAGTAGGGGCCATTAGTGTAGACAGGCCCATGTGTCTTAAACCGCCTACATCAGGGTCTGTACATCTAGCCCTACATTCAAGCCCTTGGTGTTAAAGTCCCCAACCGATGTATCCAAAAAGTCTCTCTACTACATAATCCCCGAAAACGCTGTCCAGTGTCTATGTCTTCGCCCATGATCTCAAGCCCAAACAGCCTCAAGTCAGTCGGATTTTGATTATGTTTTTCTAAAAAGTGGAGAGGTAGTGAATAGTGTTGAGCGAACACGGACTGTATTATTCGTGTTCGTACCGAATAATTGGATTTTTTGTACCCGAACACGGACACGGACACTTTACTGTATGTTCGGGTAAAAATCCGTGTTCGGTCGTTTTATTTCCGGGTTTTGCATGCTTTGGCGCTCTTTTCATGGCGGGCTTTCAACAGCCAATCAACAATCGTTTAACTGGTGTGCCTTAAGCCATCCCAGCCATGCCTGCAAATGTCTCAGTAGCTGTGATTGGCCGTCTGAAGCATGTGACCAAGTCTTTATAAGTTCGAGGCAGCCGCAGCGGCGTCATTATGCTGCTTAGATTCAGGGACAGAGCACACATCAACGTGCTGGCTGCTGATTAGGGAAAGATAGGCAGGAAAAAACCTTTTGTGTCCGGATAGAATTGAGGGACAGGTCGGAGTGTTTAGGCAGGGCGAGTTGTAGGCATTTTAGGGATAGAGTCTGCTGAATTATATAGGGTCAGTGTCTTCTACAAACTACAATCGATATTGCTGTGTGGGGGGTGGGGTCTGCACTCAATCCTGATCTACGATCTCTTCTCAATCCTGTTAGGGACAGAGTCTGCTGAATTTTAGGGAAACTGTGTTCTACAAACTACAATCGATATTGCTGTGTGGTGTGGGATTGGAGATAGGCAGGTGTCAGTGATCCACATCCATTTTTCTGTGTGTGAGCTGCAGTGAACACAATCTTTTTGGGCTGCAGTGAACACAATCTTTTTGGGCTGCAGTGAACACAATCTTTTTGGGCTGCAGTGAACACAATCTTTTTGGGGTGCAGTGAACAAAATCTTTTTGGGGTGCAGTGAACACAATCCTTTTTGGTGTGCAGTGAACACAATCTTTGTGGGGTGCAGTGAACAAAATCCTTTGTGGGGTGCAGTGAACACAATCTTTTTGGGGTGCAGTGAACAAAATCCTTTTTGGGGTGCAGTGAACAACATCCTTTTTGGGGTGCAGTGAACACAATCTTTTTGGGGTGCAGTGAACAAAATCCTTTGTGGGGTGCAGTGAACACAATCTTTTTGGGGTGCAGTGAACACAATCTTTTTGGGGTGGAGTGAACAACATCCTTTTTGGGGTGCAGTGAACAAAATCCTTTTTGGGGTGCAGTGAACAAAATCATTTTTGGGGTGCAGTGAACACAATCTTTTTGGGGTGCAGTGAACACAATCTTTGTGGGGTGCAGTGAACACAATCTTTTTGGGGTGGAGTGAACAACATCCTTTTTGGGGTGCAGTGAACAACATCCTTTTTGGGGTGCAGTGAACACAATCTTTTTGGGGTGCAGTGAACACAATCTTTGTGGGGTACAGTGAACAGAATCTTTGTGGGGTGCAGTGAACACAATCTTTGGGGGGTACAGTGAACACAATCTTTGTGATGTGCAGTGAACACAATCTTTGTGGGGTGCAGTGAACACAATCATTGTGGGGTGCAGTGAACTCAATCTTTGTGGGGTACAGTGAACACAATCTCATACTGAAGGTTTGAGGGTGCTGCCTGTTCCATACTCCCCCTACTCCTCATCTAGCCTTTTAGGGGTACAAACAATAGTAATTGGGGCCTAGTGTGGTTGTGTACGTGTGATATACATACACTTTTTTGGGATCATATTTTCTATTCCGCTATTTAATCAAAAACCTTTGGGGATCAGTTAAATTGGGGGATAGTCTGTGTTGGTACGTGTGAGAGAGATCCACCTTTCCAAGTTGTTGGGGTTCATCTCATACTTCTGAAGGTTTGAGGGTGCTGCCTGTTCCATACTCCCCCTACTCCTAGCCTTTTAGGGGTACAAACAATAGTAATTGGGGCCTAGTGTGGTTGTGTACGTGTGATATACATACACTTTTTTGGGATCATATTTTCTATTCCGCTATTTAATCAAAAACCTTTGGGGATCAGTTAAATTGGGGGATAGTCTGTGTTGGTACGTGTGAGAGAGATCCACCTTTCCAAGTTGTTGAGGTTCATCTCATACTTCTGAAGGTTTGAGGGTGCTGCCTGTTCCATACTCCCCCTACTCCTAGCCTTTTAGGGGTACAAACAATAGTAATTGGGGCCTAGTGTGGTTGTGTACGTGTGATATACATACACTTTTTTGGGATCATATTTTCTATTCCGCTATTTAATCAAAAACCTCTGGGGATCAGTTAAATTGGGGGATAGTCTGTGTTGGTACGTGTGAGAGAGATCCACCTTTCCAAGTTGTTGGGGTTCATCTCATACTTCTGAAGGTTTGAGGGTGCTGCCTGTTCCATACTCCCCCTACTCCTAGCCTTTTAGGGGTACAAACAATAGTAATTGGGGCCTAGTGTGGTTGTGTACGTGTGATATACATACACTTTTTTGGGATCATATTTTCTATTCCGCTATTTAATCAAAAACCTTTGGGGATCAGTTAAATTGGGGGATAGTCTGTGTTGGTACGTGTGAGAGAGATCCACCTTTCCAAGTTGTTGGGGTTCATCTCATACTTCTGAAGGTTTGAGGGTGCTGCCTGTTCCATACTCCCCCTACTCCTAGCCTTTTAGGGGTACAAACAATAGTAATTGGGGCCTAGTGTGGTTGTGTACGTGTGATATACATACACTTTTTTTGGATCATATTTTCTATTCCGCTATTTAATCAAAAACCTTTGGGGATCAGTTAAATTGGGGGATAGTCTGTGTTGGTACGTGTGAGAGAGATCCACCTTTCCAAGTTGTTGGGGTTCATCTCATACTTCTGAAGGTTTGAGGGTGCTGCCTGTTCCATACTCCCCCTACTCCTAGCCTTTTAGGGGTACAAACAATAGTAATTGGGGCCTAGTGTGGTTGTGTACGTGTGATATACATACACTTTTTTGGGATCATATTTTCTATTCCGCTATTTAATCAAAAACCTTTGGGGATCAGTTAAATTGGGGGATAGTCTGTGTTGGTACGTGTGAGAGAGATCCACCTTTCCAAGTTGTTGGGGTTCATCTCATACTTCTGAAGGTTTGAGGGTGCTGCCTGTTCCATACCCCCCCTACTCCTCATCTAGCCTTTTAGGGGTACAAACAATAGTAATTGGGGCCTAGTGTGGTTGTGTACGTGTGATATACATACACTTTTTTTGGATCATATTTTCTATTCCGCTATTTAATCAAAAACCTTTGGGGATCAGTTAAATTGGGGGATAGTCTGTGTCGGTACGTGTGAGAGAGATCCACCTTTCCAAGTTGTTGGGGTTCATCTCATACTTCTGAAGGTTTGAGGGTGCTGCCTGTTCCATACTCCCCCTACTCCTCATCTAGCCTTTTAGGGGTACAAACAATAGTAATTGGGGCCTAGTGTGGTTGTGTACGTGTGATATACATACACTTTTTTTGGATCATATTTTCTATTCCGCTATTTAATCAAAAACCTTTGGGGATCAGTTAAATTGGGGGATAGTCTGTGTTGGTACGTGTGAGAGAGATCCACCTTTCCAAGTTGTTGGGGTTCATCTCATACTTCTGAAGGTTTGAGGGTGCTGCCTGTTCCATACTCCCCCTACTCCTCATCTAGCCTTTTAGGGGTACAAACAATAGTAATTGGGGCCCAGTGTGGTTGTGTACGTGTGATATACATACACTTTTTTGGGATCATATTTTCTATTCCGCTATTTAATCAAAAACCTTTGGGGATCAGTTAAATTGGGGGATAGTCTGTGTCGGTACGTGTGAGAGAGATCCACCTTTCCAAGTTGTTGGGGTTCATCTCATACTTCTGAAGGTTTGAGGGTGCTGCCTGTTCCATACTCCCCCTACTCCTAGCCTTTTAGGGGTACAAACAATAGTAATTGGGGCCTAGTGTGGTTGTGTACGTGTGATATACATACACTTTTTTTGGATCATATTTTCTATTCCGCTATTTAATCAAAAACCTTTGGGGATCAGTTAAATTGGGGGATAGTCTGTGTTGGTACGTGTGAGAGAGATCCACCTTTCCAAGTTGTTGGGGTTCATCTCATACTTCTGAAGGTTTGAGGGTGCTGCCTGTTCCATACTCCCCCTACTCCTAGCCTTTTAGGGGTACAAACAATAGTAATTGGGGCCTAGTGTGGTTGTGTACGTGTGATATACATACACTTTTTTTGGATCATATTTTCTATTCCGCTATTTAATCAAAAACCTTTGGGGATCAGTTAAATTGGGGGATAGTCTGTGTTGGTACGTGTGAGAGAGATCCACCTTTCCAAGTTGTTGGGGTTCATCTCATACTTCTGAAGGTTTGAGGGTGCTGCCTGTTCCATACTCCCCCTACTCCTCATCTAGCCTTTTAGGGGTACAAACAATAGTAATTGGGGCCCAGTGTGGTTGTGTACGTGTGATATACATACACTTTTTTGGGATCATATTTTCTATTCCGCTATTTAATCAAAAACCTTTGGGGATCAGTTAAATTGGGGGATAGTCTGTGTCGGTACGTGTGAGAGAGATCCACCTTTCCAAGTTGTTGGGGTTCATCTCATACTTCTGAAGGTTTGAGGGTGCTGCCTGTTCCATACCCCCCCTACTCCTCATCTAGCCTTTTAGGGGTACAAACAATAGTAATTGGGGCCTAGTGTGGTTGTGTACGTGCGAGATACATACACTTTTTTTGATCATATTTCCTACTCCGCTATTCAATAAAAACCTTTGAGGATCAATTGAATTGCGGGATAGTCTGTGTCGGTACGTGTGAGAGAGATCCACCTTTCCAAGTTGTTGGGGTTCATCTCATACTTCTGAAGGTTTGAGGGTGCTGCCTGTTCCATACTCCCCCTACTCCTCATCTAGCCTTTTAGGGGTACAAACAATAGTAATTGGGGCCCAGTGTGGTTGTGTACGTGTGATATACATACACTTTTTTGGGATCATATTTTCTATTCCGCTATTTAATCAAAAACCTTTGGGGATCAGTTAAATTGGGGGATAGTCTGTGTCGGTACGTGTGAGAGAGATCCACCTTTCCAAGTTGTTGGGGTTCATCTCATACTTCTGAAGGTTTGAGGGTGCTGCCTGTTCCATACCCCCCCTACTCCTCATCTAGCCTTTTAGGGGTACAAACAATAGTAATTGGGGCCTAGTGTGGTTGTGTACGTGCGAGATACATACACTTTTTTTGATCATATTTCCTATTCCGCTATTCAATAAAAACCTTTGAGGATCAATTGAATTGCGGGATAGTCTGTGTCGGTACGTGTGAGAGAGATCCACCTTTCCAAGTTGTTGGGGTTCATCTCATACTTCTGAAGGTTTGAGGGTGCTGCCTGTTCCATACTCCCCCTACTCCTCATCTAGCCTTTTAGGGGTACAAACAATAGTAATTGGGGCCCAGTGTGGTTGTGTACGTGTGATATACATACACTTTTTTTGGATCATATTTTCTATTCCGCTATTTAATTTAACTGGGCCTCCATGCGAGACCTGTGTGCCTTGTTGCGCTGTTTTGAGTACTCCACCAACATGGCCAGTGGCAATGACGCCGTTCTCAGCTTAACTATCCCACTTCCATGCCTCCTTGAAAAAACAATTCGGGCGATGATGGAAGAGGATGTGGCACAGGATGAGGAGGAGGAGGAGGATGAAGAGGTAACATTTCCAAGGCTTTCAGGGCAGTCATTCGCAAGGGGCTCCGAGGGTGGGTTCCTGCACACGCAAACGCCAGGGACGCAATTGTCCAGCAGGGGCACAGTTCTGGAGGATGAGGAGGATGAGGAGGAGGAGGAGCTGGAGGAGGAGATGGAACCATGTTCACAGCAGGGTGGCACCCAGGCCAGCTCATGGCCATCACTGGTGCGTGGCTGGGGGGATACAGAGGACACGGACGATACACCTCCCACAGAGGACAGCCTTTCGTTGCCTCTGGGCAGCCTGGCACACATGAGCGATTACATGCTGCAGTGTCTCCACAACGACCGCCGAGTTGCCCACATTCTAACTTGTGCTGATTACTGGGTGGCCACGCTGCTGGATCCCCGTTACAAGGACAACGTACCGTCCTTAATTCACTCACTGGAGCGCGATCGCAAGATGCGCGAGTACAAGCGCACGCTGGTAGACACCATGCTGCTGGCATTCCCATCTGACAGCGGGGCCACAGTGGAAGCACAAGGCAGAGGAGGAGGAGGAGGAGGTCGCCAACGCAACCAGGGCACCGCCAGCACCTCAGAAGGCAGGGTTAGCATGGCCGAAATGTGGAAAAGCTTTGTCAGCACGCCACAACAAACAGCAGCACCAGCAGCTCAGATGGAACGTCTTAGCAGGAGGCAGCATTTTACCAACATGGTGGAGCAGTATGTGTGCACACGCCTACATGTAGTGAATGACGGGTCTGCCCCCTTCAACTTCTGGGTCTCCAAATTGGGCACATGGCTTGAGCTTGCCCTTTACGCCTTGGAGGTGCTGGCGTGCCCTGCAGCCAGTGTATTATCTGAACGGGTATTTAGCACGGCTGGGGGCGTTATAACAGACAAGCGCAGCCGCCTGTCCAGAGACAATGTGGACAAGCTCACGTTCATTAAAATGAACCAGGCATGGATCCCACGGGACTTTTCCGTACCTTATGCAGAATAGCAATGGATACCGACCTTACCCACCCATTGTTCCATTTTTGCTCTTTCTCACTCTTTTGGGGTGTACCCTCATTTAAAATTTTTGAAAAGAAGCAGTGTTGGCTACCTCGTCCTCCTCCTCAGGGCCAGATTAATGTAGGGGCTATTGGAGCTGCAGCTCCAGGCCCCTACCTTTTATATAGGCCCCGGGTTGGCCATATTCACTGTTACCGCTCTTCTGTCACTTGTAAACACAGAAGTCTGGCTTCTATGCTCGCTTCCCCAGGCAGCACCCTCAGAACCTCCCCACACAGCGTGAAGGCCGGACAAGGAGGGACAGTTGGCGATGCATGGATGTGTTTATGGGCTTCAGAGACAGCATCCCATGTTGAATTAGGCATGCATGGCTGCACCCTTCCTCCTCTGGGTGCATGGCAAGGCACGGCCCTTAAGGCCCTTCAAAATCCTCAGCACCAAGCCCATGATGCTGTTAATCCGGCCCTGGTCCTCCTCCACCGCCGCTTCCACCTACACCGCCCATAGGTGTGCGCAGCCTATTGCATTAAGGTGTGCACCCCAAAGTTGAAATACACATGCATGTGTTTGCCAGCAGGGAGAGTAATGTATCGGGGCCATGTACCTGTAGGCAAGGAGAAATAGAGCAGAGCAGGTCCCAGGGAGATCTTTCCCATCTCCTCACTGGCAATGCTATGTGCCCTAGGTGATTAGGGTGTGCCCAGGCACACCCAGCACACCCTGTGCGCACGCCTATGTCACCGCTAGGCTTGTGACGGTATCAGATTTTCATGCTGCGATTAATTGATTAAGGTTTTGCCACGGTATACGGTATTATCACGGTATTCTATTATTAAATTTAAATTATTAAATTTCCACCTCACTTCAATTTCATTGCTGAATTTAGGGGCTTTGGTTCACTTATGCACATTATTATATAGTCAGTCAGTACAGACTCTGTGAACCAGGCCTAAAATAGGTCATCAAGCAGTGTCTGGCCTAACTGGTGATAACTGGTTCTGGCGCTCGGCTCCGATCCGATGGCCTGGTCATTAAGAGGGCAAATCCTTGTGGTCAAGAAGTGGTTAAACCTGAAGGAGGTGTTGTTTATAAATTACTTTACTATTGCTTTAGGCCTGGTTCACATGTATGCGGGTTGGTGGTTCACATTTGCACAGGCATAGCAGCCCATTGATTTGAATGGGCTGCTATGCCCTCATTTTCCGCAGAAAAAAGGTGCATGCAGCATTTTTTTAAAATTCAGTGGCCTTGAAATCCATCCTGCTTTTGCACCATGCGACTAACCTGCAGTTCCTGCTCTGGCAAGCTTTCTGCATTTTTTGTATACGTGGGCACGGCATTTAAAAATAAACAGTTTGCGTGTGCAGCAACGGCAGGTAAGTCGCATGGTGCAAAAGAAGGATGGATTTCATGGCCACTGCATTTTTTTAAATTCTGCATGCACCTTTTTTCAGCTGAAAACGCAGGCATAGCAGCTCAAGCCCATTCACATCAATGGGCTGCTATGCCTGTGCAAATGTGGGCCCCCAACCCGCATACATGTGAACCAGGCCTAAAGCAATAGTAAAGTCATTAATTGGTTAAACCTGCAGGAGGACCGGTGTTTTTATCTATTAATGACTTTACTATTGCTTTAGGCCTGGTTCACATGTATGCGGGTTGGGGGCCCACATTTGCACAGGCATAGCAGCCCATTGATGTGAATGGGCTTGAGCTGCTATGCCTGCGTTTTCAGCTGAAAAAAGGTGCATGCAGAATTTAAAAAAATGCAGTGGCCATGAAATCCATCCTTCTTTTGCACCATGCGACTTACCTGCCGTTGCTGCACACGCAAACTGTTTATTTTTAAATGCCGTGCCCACGTATACAAAAAATGCAGAAAGCTTGCCAGAGCAGGAACTGCAGGTTAGTCGCATGGTGCAAAAGCAGGATGGATTTCAAGGCCACTGAATTTAAAAAAAATGCTGCATGCACCTTTTTTCTGCGGAAAATGAGGGCATAGCAGCCCGTTCAAATCAATGGGCTGCTATGCCTGTGCAAATGTGGGCCGCCAACCCGCATACATGTGAACCGCCAACCCGCATACATGTGAACCACCAACCCGCATACATGTGAACCAGGCCTAAAGCAATAGTAAAGTCATTAATAGATAAAAACACCGGTCCTCCTGCAGGTTTAACCACTTCTGGATCGCAAGGATTTGCCCCTTTAAAGACCAGGCCATCGGATCAGAGCGCCAGGACCAGTCATCACCAGGTAGGCCAGACACTGCTTGATGGCTATATAATAATGTAATGTGGGCTGCTAGGCGTGTGTGTGTGTATATATATATTTATTAGAGCTGCACGATTCTGGCCAAAATGAGAATCACGATTTTTTAGCTAGGAATAAAGATCACGATTCTCTCACGATTCTCTGTGTAACAAAAAAAAAAAAAATTGGGATAACTTTACTGTTACGTTTTTTTTTTTTTTTTTTATTCATTAAAGTCTAATCATTGCGTTTGAAAGACTGCTGCGCAAATACAGTGTGACATAAAATATTACAACAATCGCCATTTTATTCTGTAGGGTCTCTGCTAAAAAAATATATAAAATGTTTGGGGGTTCTAAGTACTTTTCTAGCAAAAAAAAAACTGATTTTAACTTGCAAACAGCAAGTGTCAGAAAAAGATCCAGTCTTTAAGAGGTTAAACTTCCTTTCTCCCTGGCAGAGGGAAGGAAAAGATACAAATGTAATCATTTTTGTTTATAGTTAGGAGACTTAATGCTGAAAGGTGTTAGCTGAGTGAGTGAATGAGTCATCCAGCTCACTGAAATGTATCAATTCACAAGTCAGGCAGACTTGACAGAGAAACTCGGTATTTTAAAAATGCCACAATAACAATACCGTGGCTATGCAATACCGCGATATATCGAATTACCAAAAACCGGCATATGTCTAGTCACCGCCACATCCACCACCACCTCAACCTCCCTCCTACTCCATATGGGCCTCGTCCTTCAGAGATGAAGAAGAACATTGTTTTATTTTTCTGTTTTTTTTTGTTGTTTTAAGTTATTTCCCTATCCACATTTGTTTGCAGAGCACTTGCCATGCTCTTAATTACGTTTTGCTGCCATTTGCAGCACTCTAGCCCTTTCCTTTGGTGTTTTAGAGCCATTTTAGTGCCTTAAAGTTCGGGTCCCCATTGACTTCAATGGGGTTCGGTGTCCGGGAAAAGTTCGGTAAAAGTCCGGGACACGGACCCGGACTTTTTTTTAAAGTTCGGCCGAACCCGTCGAACACGGACATCTAGGTGTTCGCTCAACCCTAGTAGTGAATGCTTATCAAAACCTTTCTGGATGTTCCGTTTGTGTTCTCCAAAACATGTACGTAGGGTACGTATTGTACGACTCACGTAAAGGAGGCCACATCGGCATACTTAACAGTAGACCACAAAATGTGATGCACAGTTGATGAATTGTCGAATGGCATGGGTCTGAACATCACTACTTACAATGACCTTCTTTCTATGCCACATGTAGTGGCATGCTCCACAGTTGGAAACCCCACATTTGTAACTTCTTTTTTGGTCAAAGTTACAATGGACTGTAGTTTTCTGTGTACGGACTCTACTTGGAGCAATAAAGCCCCTCAAATTTCTAGGTCTACAAAAGATGACTTTCGGGCATTCTGGGATGACATTTGTGAGGCAAGGGTCACAGTGGAGAATACCCCAGTATTTTTCTAAGATCCGTTTAATCGAAAGGGCCTTGTTGTTGAAACAGCTAGTAAAGGTGATATATAAACGGATGTTCTATCTCCTCTTCTGGCCCGTGGCCCCACCACCATTGTCAATGCGCATGACCTTATGCAGATGACATTCACTGCTAGCTGCCATTAAATACATTGGCAGATACTTAACGTATGCATCCTTAATAACGGCCTGATCATATCCCTTTTCCAAGAATTTATTTTTCAATAAATTTTGTTCGTCGTAGTCTCGCAAGCGTTTACAAGTCCTTCGAAGCTGACAGAATTGTCCAAGGGATACATTCTTGATTCCTCTGGGGTGGTGAGGGGTCTGGGCATGAAGATAGGAATTGCCTGCTAATGGCTTAAAGTGAATGCGAGATATGATGCGATGTTCATCATCGGTTCGAGGTCATGAAAGACCAACTTCTTATTGTCAATCACAGGGGTGAACTCAATCCCGAAAGGGTTGTTCCGACAGTATGCAAAGAAGGCTTCTAGATGGCTGTCGTCACCATCCCAAATGATCAAAATATCATCGATATAACAGGCACTCTAGCCAGGTTCGCCCGAAGGAATTATTGAACCAAATGTGAAATTGCTCCCAATATCATAAAAAAAGATTGGCCTGGCTCAGGGTCAACCTGGCCCCCATGGCCGTGTCCTTAATTTGTTCGTAATATTCCTCCTGAAACACAAAATATTTATGTGTTAAAGTATATTCAATACTTTCCACAATGAATGAGGCCTGCCTGGGATGCAGATGATTTTTTAATTTTTTTAACACTAAGGGGTTCGAATGTCGGGCTAGATATACAGACCCTGATGTAGGCGGTTTGACACATGGGCCTGTCTACACTAAGGGCCCCTACTCTTTTTCATCCCCCCATTGTTTTATTGGAAGGGTGCTAGCAGTTGTTGTGCTTTCTTGTGTTATCCTGTGTTTGCTAGGAAATAATCCATTGATATTATTTACATTACCATTATTATCAACTTTTTGTATTTTTCCTAGTATTTTTCTTATTTTTCTTAGTTTTTCAATTTTTCTTTTACAATTCATATTATTATAAATTATAATAAAATTGAATAAATTATTACTAAAAAAAATTTTCCTGTCCTCTTGGGGGCCTGTCCCTTAAATTAAGATTTTCTCATTGAAAGCGCTTGCCTTGAGGTGCTCAGAGTAGCCTAGCTCTGAGAAAGTGGGTGTGCCCCCGAAACATGTCAGCTGTTTACCCTGCAATGTGAATGTGACATGTGTGTATCCACTCTCCAACGTTGTGTGTAGTTTTATGGCTTGTTCCTTTACCACCTTTGTGAGTACCCTAGGTATGTGCTAGTATAGGTGTATATTGTTTTTGGGTTTCTCTGCCTAACAGGGAGACAGCCAGGTAAATCTAGGAGCTGTCTGCTTAACAGTGAGCTGTGATTGTTAGAAATAACCTGCCTAGTGTGCTATGAAGCTGCTCATTCTGGCTTGATGTTTCACACTGATCCAATAGTGATACAATGTCTTGGACAGTCGGAAGTAACCATGCAGATGAGATGAGGAAACCATGCAGATGAGAGCAGGGGATATCTGTACAGCCCTGGCCAATAGGCATGGGAGAGGCCCCTGGTGCATGCTGGGTGACTGTACTTATATCTGAGGTGCACATGTGGCTCCTGGTCTTCAGCTGCAGAGCAGGGTCCAGGTGGGCAGGGGGCTGTCGCCTCTCCCCAGCACAAGCTGCCATGCGGCCTCAGGTGGTCGACCTGAGGGCCAGAAACAAAGATGCTGAAACCCAGGGGCTGACTGAGGTTGGATGTCCATGCATCTTATCTGGTATCATGGAGGAAGGTGACCTGCGATCAGGGCCTTGTGAGTACAGACTTCCAATGGTGATCCTAGAGACTGTTGCTATTAATCCCCCCCCCCCCAAAATCCCCCTTTTGGTGCCAGAAAGTCAGCGGGCTGGGTGTAAGCTTAAGGTAATACTGACTAGTGTCCTGAAGATACAAAGTTCACGGAGTCTGCTGCTAACACAAGCAAAAGACTTATTCTTTCCATGCAAGTGCTGTATGGTTCAGCATAAGATATGCTATACACAGGGGTGGCTCCAGACCAATTATTTTGGGGATGTTATGGTGGTGCTCGAGGAATGAGTGGGGGAGCTAGTGCGGCGCGCAAAGCCTATCGCGCACCTGTGGGCGTGGCCAAGCTGGGTGTGGACAGCAAGTGAGTGTGACCAGCAAGAGGATGTTTCTTCATGGTCTATGGCTTGTAGCGTAACTTTTCTCCCTCTGTATAGACCAAATAAGACCTCTGGGTGTACTGAAGAGACAGTGGGATTAAGATAAGCCTAGCTGGTGCAAGAAATTAAAACCCCCAGCTTGCCAAATTTAGCAATAATCCCCAGCACAGCAAAATAATTAACTCACAGAACACCACAATAATTGACCCACAGTAGGACAAAGAAATTAACCCCTAGCACAGCACAGTAATTAACCAGGGCAAGGTTCAATACCTAACCCTCAGCATGGCACAGTAATTAACCCCCACCAGCATTGCACAACAAATAACCCTCAACATTGCACAATAATTAGCCCCCAAAATTGCACAACAATTAGCCCCAACACTGCATGATAATAAACCTGCAGCATGTTACAACAATTAACCCCCAGCACAACACAATAATAAACCCCAGCACAACACAATAATAAATCCTGAGGACAGCACAGTAATTAATCAGAAATGCACATTATTTAACCCCCAACATTGCACAATAAACCCCCAGTAGTATAGAAAGCAATTGGCCCCATTCACTGTCCAACATAACATACAGAGTGAAAAGTATAGCACTATATAGTGTACAGAGTGTAAGGGTCAGGACTACTTACCACATTCATTCCTCAGTGTGCCCTTTTACATTGGTGGTCAATACTCAGAGTGCCCCCTTACATTAGTTGTCAGTGTGCATCTGCACAATGGTGGCTGGTGTGCACCCTGTACAATGGTGATCGGTATGTTCTGACCTCTGTATATGAATAAAAAGAAAAAAAGTGCAGCCCAACCCTACACTTAAAATTTTACAAACTGACTTATAAGTGCAATGGTAAAACCTATATAGGAATATAAGGAATATCCAGTGCAAATTAACCAATGTATTGCATTACACTGTAATGATAGTGTCACCCTCTCTGCAGAAATATTTTGAGAAATTGCAGAGCTGCAATATGCAAATAATGGTGAAATCCCCTGTGTACAATAATAATAGCAAGGATTCAAATCAACCAGTGTATTAAAACATAGTAGTGATGGTGTCACCCTCTCTGCAAAAGTTAAGAAAAATTGCAGATATTGCATTTTTTACTTTTATTGATTCATGTTCATGTTGATTCATGTGAGAACCCGCTCAAAAGATTCTGTGGGTATTGCTTTTGAAATATTTTTGGTTGCGTGGTAGTTTTTTATTTGATTTGGACTTTTATTTGACTGGAGCCGGTGTCCCTGCATACTGATAGTCTTTATGCCCCTGTATACTTGTGGTCAGTGCCCTTGTATACTGGTGGTTTGTCCCCTTGTATACTGGTGGTCAGGGTTTTTTGCTCACAGAATAGGTGCATGATCTCAATCACTCTTCCATCACAATACCAATGACCCTCTTTCCCCCACTAAGGGGGAGAGAATGAGGCATCAAATGGTGAGTGTGGCCTAACTGTACTAATAGTTGCAGGGTCTTAAAGGGACACTGTTAAATACCAGGAGAGTGTTACACACAGGGTGTTACTTACAGAGTGCAGGGTTCAGGAATGCGCTACATGCACAGTGCATGTTTCAGAACTACACTACATACAGAGTGCATAGTTCAGTAGTGCATTATGTACAGAGTACAGAGTTTAGGCTTGCACTACATAAAGAGTGCAGGGGAGTGCGCCACATTGAGAGTGAAGAGCTCAGGGGTACGCTATTTACAGAATGCAATGTTCATAAGTGTGCTATGTACAGAGTGCAGAGTTCAGGCTTGCACTACATACAGAGTACAGGGGCTCAGGAGTGTGCAATGTTAAGAGTGCAGACTTCGGGGGTTATGCTATTTACAAAGTGCAAGTTTCAGGCATGTGCTACATACCAAGTGCAGGGTTCTGGTGTGCGCTCTACACACAATGCAGGGTTTAGGAGTGCACTACGTACACAAAGCAGGGTTCAGGAGCATGCTACTTACAAAATGCAGGGTTCAGGAGTGCGCTATGTACAGAATGCAGGGTTCACAAGTGCGCTATGCACACAATGCAGGGTTCAGGAATGTGATGCATACACAGTGCAGAGGTCTGGAGTGCACTACACACACAATGCAAAGATCAGGAGTGTGCTACATACACAATGCAGAGATCAGGAGTTCGCTACACACACAGTGCAGGGTTCAGGAGTGCACTATGCACACAATGCAGGGTCCAGAAAGGCACAACGTACACAATGTAGGGTTCAGGAGTGTGCTATGTACACAATGCAGGGTTCAGGAGTGCGCTACGTACACAATATAGAGTTCAGGAGTAGGCCACGTACACAATGCAGAGATCAGGAGTGCACTACGCACACAATGCAGAGACCAGGAGTGCCTTACATACACAATGCAGAGATCAGGAGTGCACTACGCACACGATGCAGGGATCAGGAGTATGCTATGTATACAATGCAGAGATCAAGAGTGCGCTCTGTGCACAATGCAGGGTTCAGGAGTGCGCTATGTACACAATGCAGGGTTCAGCTGTGCACTATGTACAGGAGCACTGGCCTGTTACTAAAATGTGGGAAACATAGGGCTAGTAGAATGCCATCAGAGGAGAATATCCATTAATTTTTCAATCCAGTCTTATTATATTGTGACACCAGCAATAATTAATGGATTGATGAATGATTGGCTGGATGGATGAATGGAACACTCAGACATCCTTAATTATTTTCTCCCTGTCAGAGTCTCTGTAAGAACCACATGACTTGTGCTGGCAGAGAGGAATGCAGGATGCAAGTCTTGCTGGTGTCAGAATACAGCATGGATGGATGGATGAACAATCTTGTTCTTCTATGCTAACCTTCCCACACTGTACAAACTAGATTGTCCATGCTGGCAGCAGTGCAGGCAAACACAACTCACAGTTTATCAGTGGAGTGGTTCGGGAATCCTTTTGCTTCTTTTAGTGTGTCCTCCATAGCAGCATGTGTTCTCTATTCTCTCTCCCCTTTCCCTCCAGCTGCCAACATCTCCTCTTCTTAGAAATCAAAGAAGGTGGGCTGGGGGAAGGAGGCAGATACAGACTTTACAATTGGCTGAGGAGGCAGCAGAGAGGTAGATATCCATCCGCCTCTGAAATTAGCCTACCGGGTCTAGCTAAAAATCATCGGCTTCTGTGCCAGAGCTCCTGTATCCTTCCACAAGACAAAAAAAGTCCCCAGCTTCCAGGGAGCAATAGAGCATTTCCAAGTGATGGCATGGAGGGAGTTGGAGGCTGCCTGGGAAGAGAGAGGGGTGTCGCAAGAGAACATGTTACTTTCTGCATTTTAGCACTGTCTGTAAATAACAGAAAAGGTATTACGGCACGGCTCACTTATACCAAAGTAACTGATGGCCAATAAAGAGTTAATCTGGGATGCGAGAGTCTGAGCGCCAGAGGTTGCACAAATGTATATGCTACAGAGGAAAATGTCTGCTACACAGCCATTAGTAATGGGACATACTCAAACAGTAGCAGTGAAGGGGTTCAGTCAGCACACAGGAGAAGGAGTGTGGCTGAGACTTGTGCAGGGACAGGTGAAACTACTGTGGGTGTGTTTGCTGCAATGGATACCATCTGCTTTACAGTGAAGTGCATTAATGCCGAGCAATGTTCGAGTGGCAGCAATGAAAGGGTTAACCTGTGGTGTGGGAAAGAGCGTGCTGAAGAGGTCTCCCTAACAGGAGGAGTCAGCTAGTCTGGAAGCGAGGGCGGAGTCGCCGCCCATGATCTGCCAATCCATTGATAGCGGAGGAGCTTTGACTTCACTTCCCCTTCCGTGTGTAACCAAGATGGAGTCACGTGTGAGGAGTAGCAAGATGGCGAGTGCCGGAGCGACCCTGAATGCTGGTATTGCTACACAAGGTGGCGAAGAGCCAGGAAAGCTGACTGATATACAGAATCGTACCCTGACAGATACCGAAGTATGATTAACACAGTCTGGTGTTGTGCAGCAGAGAGGACACGGAGCACATCGAACTGGTATGTGGCAGATGCCAGCGAGTGACTGTGAAGCTGCCTGGGGTCACTGTGGTCATTGCAGGGAGTTGCTACTACAGTTAGAGCCAAGCAACTGCCACCTGAGAGTCCTGTGTGTTACTTGGAAGACAGGATTTACTACAGAGATTCCAATCTTCACTGTCTCTAGCACTTCTGGGGAAGACAGATGTGCTTTAAGGGTGCCTCTGGGGCCTGGATCAGTGGTCTACACCCAAACCACCATTTGTCAGCCCAGGGATACTCGCATCTCTACAGTCCAGAACACCCAGCAAGTCAGGGCTGGACAACAGCAGCTGTGGCATCGCCCATCAACAGCCATTTCTGCAGTTCCTCATTTGGCATTCAAAGAGGCAAAGGGGACCCATGCGATCCAGAGGTCAAAATTAGTGATGAGCCGAACACCCCCCGGTTCGGTTTGCACCAGAACATTGCGAACAGAGGAAAAGTGTGTTCGAATAAACTAACATCATTGAAGTCTATGGGACTCGAACCTGGGGCTCATTTTGAAGGCTTAAATGCAAGTTATTGCCCCACAAAAATGTATGGGGGTCCGGGTACTGACCTGGGGAACATGTAGCAATAAAAAAAAAGTTTTTAAAAATGATCGTTTTTAGCACTGATTTTAATGAGGCGTGAAACTATAAAAATGAAAAACTCCTTCAAATATCGTGCCTGGGGGGTTCCCTGAATGTGCCTGTAAAGTAGTGCATCTCTACGATGTATGTAGCCTGCTGCAGCAATACTGACATTTCTAAAGCAAAAAATGTCATATACAAATATACATACAAATTTCAAATTTGCATGTTACATAGTTACATAGTTAGTGAGGTTGAAAAAAGACACAAGTCCATCCAGTTCAACCCATGATGCGTGTGTGTGTTTGCTTTTAACCGTACATTGTATACCCCTGTATGTTGTGGTCTTTAAGGTGTACATCTAATAGTTTTTTGAAACTATCTATGCTCCCCGCTGATACGACTGCTTGTGGAAGAGAATTCCACATCCTTACCGCTCTTACAGTGAAGAACCCCTTACGCACTTTAAGGTTAAACCGCCTTTCCTCAAGTTTTAGTGAGTGGCCACGTGTCTTATTGTATTCCCTTTCTCTGCATGTACTTGTTATACGATACAGAAAAATTGGGCCTTGGTTGTTGGTGTTGCCTGAACACCGTAACCCCTCACAGTTACTTTTGCTGGGCGCAGGAACTGGCCCTGGTGCTAAAAAATCCATACAAATTTCAAATCGCATGTACTTGTCATACAGGTGGCAAAAATTGGGCCTTTGTTGTTGGTGGTGCCTGAACATCGTAACCAAGCCCTCGCAGATACTCTTGCTGGGTACAGGAACGGGACCTGCTGGTAAGAATTCCATACAAATTTTAAATTACATGTACTTGTCATACAGGTGCAAAAATATTGGGCCTTTGGTGTTGTTGGTGCCTGAACACCGTAACCCCTCACATTTAGCAGGGCACAGGGACAGGGCCTGCTGTTAAAAATGACATACGACATTTAAATTGTATGCACCTGTCATACAAGTGCAGAAAAATTAGGCCTTGGGGGTTGGTAGTGACCTAAACCAAAAACATTGTTGGAAGTTAGTAGAATCAAGGTAGAGGAATAGGATAGGCAGGAATCCAGGACTGGTTGATTTTGATAAAAGTCAGCTGGTCAACAGAGTCTGTGGACAGACGCACTCTTTTGTCCGTCACAAAACCTCCAGCAGCACTGAACGTCCGTTCGGAAAGTGTGCTGGAAACAGGACAGGCCAGTAGCTCCATTGCATATTGAGCAAGTTCTGGCCATTGGTCAATCCTCAAGACCCAGTAACCCAGTGGATGCTCAGCTGGAAAGGTCTCCAAGTCTGTTCTTGTGCCTAGATAATCATACACCATATGATGGAGACGCTGCCGATGGTTGCTTAAACCTAACAGCCCTGGGTGCTGCTGAGGACAAAAGAACTGTTTAAAGGCATCAGTCAGCCAGCCGCCTTTTCCACCGCTCCTTCTTTGGCTGAACGATGCCTCAGAAACACGTCCAGAGAATGTTGACCTCCCAGTATCTGGAAAGGTGGTACACACATTTTTTTTCAAGGCCTCCTCAAGATGTTTCATCCTCTGCTCCCTCTGCGAAGGCAGGATGAGCTCTGCAACTTTACACTTGTAACGTGGATCAAGAAGGGTTGCCAACCAGTAATTATCCCTCTCCTTGATAGCACAAATCCTCGGGCCCTTTCGCAGGCTTTGCAGAATCAGAGAGCCCATGCAACGAAAGTTGGAGGAGGCATGAGCTTCTGAATCCTCTGGGTCACTAAGGATGACATTGTCAGCAGGAGCAACCTCTCCCCAACCACGTACAACTCCTGGGGTTTCTTGGGAATCAAAACCATCCCTTGAAGACTGCTGCATGTTATCGTCTACATCCATGCTGCTGAAATCCTCATCCTCCTCCTCCTCCTCCTCCTTCTGTGTGTTTTGTGGCCCTGCAGGAATGATATCTGCATAAAGGGGGCCTTGTAAGAAAAGGAAGTCCTCCTCTTCCTGCCGCCATTCTGCCTCAAGTGCCCTGTCCATGATTCCACTCAGCGTGTGCTCCAGCAGGTAGACTAGCGGGATAGTGTCAATGATGCATGCATCGTCCTGGCTTACCATCTTTGTGGCCTCCTCAAATGGTGACAGGACGATGCATACATCCTTAATCAAAAGCCACTGGCGTGGCGAAAAAAAAAGCCAAGCTCCCTTGGCCCTGTCCTTGTGCCATTCTTGCAAAGGTACTCGTTGATGGCCCTGGTTCCACTGGGTGGGCATGTCACAAATGAGGCAGTTGGTGGGCAGGTTGAATTCCCCTTGAATGTCAGATAAGCGAGCACTGGCATTGAACGAACTGCGAAAATGGCCACAGACTTTTATGGCCTGCCTCAGGAGATCTTGGAAGCCCAGGTATCTGCTCAAGAAACGTTGCACCACAAGATTCAGAACATGTGCCAAGCATGGAACATGTGTCTAATGTCTCTGTCGGAGGGTGGAGAGAAGGTTGGTGCCATTGTCACATACAATCATTCCTGGCTCAAGCTGCCATGGCATCAACCATCTCTGAGCCTGCCCCTGCAGAGCTGACAGAATCTGTGCACCGGTGTGACTCCTATCCCCTAGACAGACCAACTGAAGCACAGCGTGGCATCTTTTAGCCTGACTGTTTACGTAGCCCCTTGAAAGCTTAGGAAGCACTGCTGCTTCAGAGGACAATTGAGCAGAAGAGGACACGGAGGAGGAGGAGGTGGTGGAGTAGCCAGATGTGGCAGAACCAGCACCAGCTTTTTAGAGGCATAGGGCCAAAACAAGCTGCAAAACTGAACCCTGTCCTGCATCCTTCCCAGCTGTCAGCAGAGTTACCCAGTGCGCCGTGAAAGAAATGTAACGTCCCTGTCCATGCCTGCTGGACCAAGAGTCCTTCCTGCTGACCGCTTTGTCCAACTAGGCCACAACACTACCTTCCACATGACGGTAGAGAGCCAGAATGGGCTTACATGAAAAGAAATGCCTTTTTGGGACTTGCCACTGTGGTGCATTCCACAAATTCACGAAAGGGAGCCGAGTCTAACAGATGAAAAGGCAGCAACTGATATGCTAGCAATTTGGCCAAGCTAGCATTAAGACGCTGAGCATGCGGATGGCTGGGACAGTATTTCATTATTTGGTTCAAAAACTGGGGTAGTGAAATTTGCCTGCTGCTCAAATCAAGCAGTGGCGTACTGTTGGCAGACTGGGTGCAAGTCTCTGTGGCACTCATAGCTATACCATCATCCCTCTCAATGCGGGTATTTGGGAAGGCATGAGGTATAGTAGGGTTAGAGATCACAGATGAGGAGCAAAGTGATGTATGCTTGTTTTGATCTGGCGCCTCTTTCAGGTGCTGCATGGCAGGTCATCATATGCCTTGTCAAGCATGTGGTACCCAAGCAGCTGGTGTTCTGGCCACGCTTGATCCGCTTTAGACAGGTGTTGCAAACAGCAACGCTGCGGTCTACTGCACAGGTGCTGAAAAATGCCCACACTAATAAACTTTTGTGAGTCCGCGGGGAGTTTGCCGCACCCTGCACCTCTGGAGCTCTGTGCTGTGATGCAATAGGTTGGCTACTGCTATGGCGGCCCCTGTAGCAACTCCTGCCTCGTTGGAGTTGTGCATCCTCCTCATCCTCCCCCTCCTCCTTCTCCTCCTCCTCTATCCTGTCAGGCACCCAAGTACAGTCAGTAATCTAATCATCCACTCCCTTCTCGTCACTGGAGCAAACTTGGCAATATGCTTCAGGTGTGGCAATATGACTGCTGGTTTCTTGTCCATCATTGTCATCCCTCTCTCTAGGCTCACGTTATTCCATTCATCATCCTTCGAGCCAACATCACAGCTTTCAAATTGCTGTGCATCCTCCAGAGGCATGTCACTGACACTATGATCGAAAAGTTCAGGTGACTCCTCCGTGCACGATGGTGGGGTGACAGAAGTAGCTGTGGAGAAGGAGCCTGTGGAACAGGCCACTTTGGCAGCTGCGGTGGAAGGCAAACTACTGTGAGCGTAGGTGTCAGAGGACGAGGAGGATGAGGACGGCTTATTGATCCACTCCACCAACTCTTCCACATGTTGTGGCTGAATAGCACGGGCTGCCCCGCCTGCAGAGGATGCACTATTTCGACTGTGACCACCACTTTTCACATTGGACACAGAGGCTGTAAGCGTCGGCCTCTCCTTGTCGGCCTTTCGTACATGATGTTGATACAGATCAATATAGGGTATACTGTACGCAACTGAACAATAGATACTCAATGGCCTGATATGATGTAATCAATAGCCCTTTAGATGAGCTGTGGTGGTTATAGATGTACGCAAGTGACCGATTAACAATACTCTCACTGATATGATGTAATCTATAGCCATATAGATGAGCTGTGCTGCTTATAGGATGTACGCAAGTGACCCATTAACAATACTCTCACTGATGTGATGTAATCGATAGCCCTATAGATGACGAGCTGTCGTTGTTATAGTATGTATGTAAGTGACTGATTAACAATATTCTCACTGATGTGATGTAATCGATAGCCCTATAGATGATGAGCTGTCGTAGTTATAGTATGTACACAAGTGACCGATTAACAATACACTCACTGATATGATGTAATCTATTGCCCTATAGATGAGCTGTGCTGCTTATAGGATGTACGCAAGTGACTGATTAACAATACTCTCACTCATATGATGTAATCTTTAGCCCTATAGATGAGCTGTGCTGCTTATAGGATGTACACAAGTGACCGAATTAACAATACTCTCACTGATATGATGTAATCTATAGCCCTATATATGAGCTGTGCTGCTTATAGGATGTACACAAGAGACCAATCAACAATACTCTCACTGATATGATGTAATCTATAGCCCTAGATGAGCTGTGCTGCTTATAAGATGTACGCAAGTGACCGATTAACAATAATCTCACTGATGTGATGTAATCGATAGCCCTCTAGATGACGAGCTGTTGTGGTTATAGTATGAACGCAAGTGACCGATTAACGATACTCTCACTGATGTAATGTAATTGATAGCCCTTTAGATGACTATCTGTCATGGTTATAGTATGTACACAAGTACCCGATTAACAATACTCTCACTGATATGATGTAATCTTTAGCCCTATAGATAAGCTGGGCTGCTTATAGGATGTACGCAAGTGACCGATTAACAATACTCTCACTGATGTGACGTAATTCATAGCCCTATAGGTGAGCTGTGCTGCTTATAGGATGTACGCAAGTGACCGATTAACAATACTCTCACTGATGTGATGTAATTGATAGCCCTATAGATGACGAGCTGTCACGGTTATAGTATGTACGCAGGTGACCGATTAACCATACTCTCACTGTTGTGATGTAATCGATAGCCCTATAGATAAGAAATCTCTCTCCCTGCTAGGAATGAATGACTGGCACTGCACTGTCTGACAAACTGCAAAGAAATGATTCTCTCCCTGCCTGAAACACATTCCTGGCCCTATCTACACTGCTAGGAATGAATCACTGGCACCGTCTGACAAACTGCAAAGAAACAAATCTCTCCCTGCCTGAAACACATTCCTGGCCCTCTGTCAGGGATAGGCGCACTGGCGCCGCAAACCGGCTAACGCCTATGCACATGCGCGTATGCAGAGGCGCCTTTAATAGTTAGAGGCTACCATGGAATAGTTTACGGCTACCTTGCGTTCACGCGAACGCGTGCGCAATCATCATTGGCGCCAAGCGTCCTATTTAAGGCCAATGGTCACACGGAATCTTTGCTATGTGATCTTCAGCTCTCCTGTCTCCTGTACCTGAAATTACCTGCTGTTCCTGATCACCTGACCTGGGTTGACTTTGACCTTGATTACCTGCTGCCCGCCCTGACCCCGGCTCGTCTTGGCCACTCTTCTGCCTCACCCTGATCTGCTTGTCTGCTGCAGGCTATTGGACCTGGACCTGCTCTTGGCCTGGCTGGGGAATCCGGAGGACCGCGACCTGGTGTTAGCATGCAGCCAAATCCATCCCCACCATCAGGGGCCCTGGTGAATACTGGCTAGCACTTAAACTCCGCGCCTCTGGTGAACCTGTGTCCTGCTGAGATATCCTGTCAGCATCCCTGTCCTGGGATGGCACATAGTTCCAGGCTCTTTATCCAGTGGGACATTCTTCTACACGTCAGGCTCTGCCACAAAACCCCTGACACCCTCCCTACACTACTAGGAATGAATCACTGGCACTGTCTGACAAACTGCAAAGAAACAAATCTCTCCCTGCCTGAAACACGTTCCTGGCCCTCCCTACACTGCTAGGAATGAATCACTGGCACTTTCTGACAAACTGCAAAGAAAAAAATCTCTCCCTGCCTGAAACACATTCCTGGCCCTCCCTACACTGCTAGGAATGAATCACTGGCACTGTCTGACAAACTCCAAAAAAAGCTACTCTCACCCTGCCTCACACGCGTCCCTCTCCCTGTCTCCTCGCCCACACAATCACACTACACGCTGCGGCTGCGCAGGCAGCCTTTATGTAGTGTGGCGCGTGTACTTGGCCCCTGAGCCATGACTGGCTAAAGGCAGCCTGCCTTTAGTCCAATCAAGGCAGAGATCATTTGATTGGCCAAAGCATGAGGTCAGGGTGCATGCTTTGGCCAATCACATAACGTGCTGCACGCGTGGTGCGCGTGCAGTGCATTATGGGAATCTCGAATTTCCCGTGAAGAAGCACATTTGTTCATCATTTGACGAATGAGCGAACGACCGATGTTCAAGTCAAAGTTAACTTCGACTCAAACTCGAAGCTCATCCCTAGTGAAGAGTTATGGAAGAAGATGACAGTATATATAATATTTTCTACATTTATATTTATATAAAATAATATATGTGGGGGCCTTTTGTTGGGTGTGATTTTTTTTTTTGGGGGGGGGCAGCATTTTATTCTTGGACCCAGGCAGCACAATGTCCTGGGCTAGCCCTGACTCCCTACCTCAATTTGTCCAGGTATCTCCTACTCTGTCCACCTTTAGGTGTTCCCCGTAAACTCATTGCTTCAAGGAAGCCTTTCCTGCCTCCACCTAACAACTGAACAGAGTTGTATAAAGTACTCGAAACCCATACTTGAGTAAAAGTACAAGTGCTTGATCAAAAAGTGACTTGAGTAGAAGTGGAAGTGCTCGATCAAAAAGTGACTTGAGTAGAAGTACTAAAGTATTCAACATTTTTTGTACTTAAGTATTGCAAGTAGTTTTTTTTTTTTTTAAATTTTGCTACTCAAGTACTGAAAGTAAAAGTACCAGTCGTTTTGAAAAAAAAAATTGCTACTCAAGTACTGAAAGTAAAAGTACAAGTACTGTGTTATGTAGTTATTAAAGAAAGCTGTCAAAAGTTTGATCATATTGTTTTTTATTATTTCGAATGCAGCTTTTATTTATACATACAGTAGCTTTTATTTTCGTATGCGCTGATAATACACATGTTTTGAGCTTCATGAAACCTGCCATCTACTGTTCTGGCAGTGGCAATTTTTATAATTGTAACGAGTAACTATGCAGCACAAAAAAAAAAATATCGGAGTAGTGAAGTAAAAGTGGAAGTAGGAGAAAAAAATTCTACTCTAGGAAAGTACAGATACCGCCTTTCCGTACTTAAGTACAGTAGTTAATAGTTCTACTTAGTTACTATACATCTCTGCAACTGAATCTTTAAACTTTTCCATCAGTTCATACCTCACAGTTATTACCTTTTGTGCAATTCCGAACCCTCCTGTATTGTATTATATTTTATTGTAACTGTATTGTTCTCCTTTATATTTTAGAGCACTGTGCAAACTGTTGACACTATATTAATCCTGTATAATAATATTAATATGCAAATGTTAGCAATATTTATATTTTTTATTGTTTTTAATGTTTTACTTTTTTTTTTTTTTGTCATTTGACTTTGGTATTGCTCACAACTGTTACTAGCTCAGTTTAAAACTCCTGACAATGCTGGAATCTATCTATTTTTACTTTAAAGACAGCACTAAGTCAAATTAACGTATTTGGCATTCCTACTGTTTTAGCATCTGCCATCCCTAATGGAAGTTTATTCTTGGGAGGTAACTCCCTATTAATCATAAAATCACCCAGGGCTTCTTACTCAGGTCAAATAATGGTAACCCTAACGCTGTGTTCTCTGCTTATTGTACAGAGAGTTGTTGCTGGCTGCAAAGCTTGCATCTGTTTGCATCAGCTCTGCATTTTTCACCATTTGAGCATGAATTGTATGTCTGCAGCTTAAAGACTATAGAATCTCTCCAGGTCTCTGTCTTGGGCTCTTTCTAAGAATACAAAGCTAGAATAAATAGTGCAAGCTTATTTCATTCCCCTCCCCCAAAAATGTAACCAGAAACCCTGGGAAGGTATTTTCTACACAGTTCATAAACTTCAAGTTAGGATCTAAGAAGGAATGTAGAATAGAGTTAGTTGGGCTATTCATTGCATGCTAGCAGATGTTAAATACCTACAGAAAATATACTGATTTGTTAAAAGCAGCTTAATCTTTCGTTGCTAATTATTTTACTGGAGAGAAGAGAGGCTGTGATGAGGTAAGTGGCACAACATTTCTACTATGAGGAAAGGCATCTACAAAAAAAAAAAAAATTATTAAAACGAAAAACAGAATCTTTAGAAAGTGTTAAAAAATGACATATGATAATTTTTTTCTGTGTGCAAATACTCAATCAAAAAGTCTTTCTAACTATTAACATTGCTGCTGATGTAGAAAAAAATATTAGTAAATAATGTATATAGCAACCAATTTTTTCAGGAAAAATCTGCTCTTGTTATATAATCCTCATTCAATATTCGAGTGATTACACAAAAAAGTTTTATCAATTTAAATTGTTTTTTTTTTCTTTTGCTAACAATTCCTTCACCTGCTCAATATTTACTAACATTAGGCTAGTTCTTCATTAAATTAGGGATATTGCTAATTCTAAAAAAATGCACCAACAAGGCAGAGACCCCACAAAATAATATTACTATCAATAATATTAGTGCTTAATCGTAACGACACCCAATGTGCTTCACACACTAATATAACAAAATCAATATCTCAAAAATTCACTGCTGCATTACTTTAAATTCATACATCACATCTACATCAAAACAAGTAATAGATATAAGGTAGCGCTGTGAACCTATAGATGTTCCAGAATGATTCCCTTACAAATATATCAAAGAAAAAAGTGTAATTCAATACATCATTGAATCAAATGTCCATCTGAATAAATAGTCTAATAGCACTAGTGAAAAAGTGCAAATAGTGTTCCACGCCAATATTAGCTGAGATTGTGTATACTGTATAACAGTTCTGTGAACCAACTCCTCCAATACAGCGCAGGACAGGTGCTTAACCTCTCCCACGCCAACTCATATTGCCTTTCAAATAAATGAATGGCAAATATATTATCGGCAATATATATGTTTGGAGGTGACATCTTGGAGAGCTATATTTCCGATCATTTGAGAAGTGCTATTGGATTTTTCTTTCAGATGGAGATTTGATTTAATGATGTATTGAATTTCACTTTTTCCTTTGATATATTTGTAAGGGAGTCATTCTGGAACATACACTGCTCAAAAAAATTAAAGGAACACTTTGAAAATACATCAGGTCTCAATAGGGAAAAATTTGCTGGATATCTATACTGATATGGACTGGGTAATGTGTTAGGAATGAAAGGATGTCACATCGTTTGATGGAAATGAAAATTATCAACCTACAGAGAGCTGAATTCAAGGACACCCCGAAAAACAAAGTGAAAAAATGATGCAGCAGGGTAGTCCATTTTGCTGAAATTTCATTACAGCAACTCAAAATGGTACTCAGAAGTCTGTATGACCCCCACGTGCTTGTATGCATGCCTGATAACTTCGGAGCATGCTCCTAATGATACAACGGATGGTGTCCTGGGGTGTTTCCTCCCAGATCTGGACCAGGGCATCACTAAGCTCCTGAACAGACTGAGGTGCAACCTGACAGCCTTGGATGGACCGAAACATAATGTCCCAGAGGTGTTCTATTGGATTTTGGTCAGACGAGCATGGGAGCCATTCAATGGTATCAGTTCCTTCAGTTCCTTCCTCCTCCAGGAACTGGCTGCATACTCTCACCACTTGAGGCTGGACAATGTTGTGCACCAAGAGGAACCCAGAACCCACTGCACTAGCGTACAGTCTGACAATGGGTCCAAGGATTTCATCCCGATACCTAATGACAGTCAGGGTGCCATTTTCAAGCCTGTAGAGGTCTGTGCATCCCTCCATAGATATGCCTCCCCAGACCATCACTGACCCACTACCAAACCGGTCATGCTGAACGATGTTAAAGGCAGCATAATGTTCTCCACGGCTTCTCCAGGTTCTTTAACTTCTGTCACATGTGCTCAGGGTGAACCTGCTCTCATCTGAGAAAAGCACAGGCAGACCTGCCAATTCTGGTGTTCAATGGCAAATGCCAATCAAGCTCCACGGTGCTGGGCAGTGAGCACAGGGCCCACTAGCGGATGACAGGCCTCAGGCCACTTTCAAGAAGTCTGTTTCTGATTGTTTGGTCAGAGACATTCACACCAGTGGCTTGCTGGATTTTTTAGGGCTCTGGCAGTGCTCATCCCTTTTCTACTTGCACATAGATCCTGCTGATGGGTTAAGGACCTTCTTTTTTTCCTTTAGCTGATCAGAATGAAAGGGGTGATGGGGTTTTTTAGGGACCCCTGCCTTCCAGAGGGAAGGATTTTTTCAGCACACACCCAGGGGAAAAAGAAGGTATAGAGAGGGAAAAAGAGCTGGAAGAAGAGTTCAAAAGAAAAAGACCCCGGTAGGTGGATAGGGGGCTCCAGTTTGCCCCAGTAAGGGATTTGAATACATTTTAAACTTATGTTAATATCCAAAAATATGTGAGAAGCCTCAATATTAAAAAATACTTTTTATCTAAGACAGGAGAAAAGGTGGAGGCGCACTCCAATTTGTCCAATAAATCCGTTTTTAATCCCTTAATTAAAGATAATAAACACCAGGAGGTTTTCAAAAATATGGTGCTGAAGGATGTGGAGGGACTTAATATCAGAAAAGTACAGGATCCATCCTTTATCAAGAGGGGAATTGTTTCCCCTGAAAATAAACAAGATCTTGTTATCCATCCTGCGGACAAGGGAGGCGGTTTAGTTGTTTTGACAAAATAATATTATAGAGAGGAAATGGGTAGATTACTTAATGATAGATCTACATATAGATTATTGAAATCAGACCCAATTTTTGAGTTTAAAAAAGCATTACACTATTTATTAGAAAGAGGGAAAAATTTGCAAATCCTGAATAAAAAGTAGGCTTTGTATCTAGATGTACTCCTATCCTTTACTTTCTCCCAAAAATCCATAAGGATGCTACACGGCCACCAGGGAGAACAATTGTGAATGGGATAGGGTCTGTGTCAGCCCGAGTGGGGCAATAATAGAATTTTTGTAAGAACTTACCGTAAAATTATTTTCTCTGAGTCCTCTGACAGTCGCTGCCCACTCATTCAATCTGCACATCTGGGTATTGGCCTTCTCCACAGGAGTAAGCTAGGCAGAATATTTTGTTAGAATAATCACAAAACCTTTATATAGACACACCTACAGGGGGCTGTCCCTCTGGTCAATACCCCCAGCTAGCTTCATTCCCAATTCAGTTTGGTAGCAAGCAGTATAGAGATCCATGAACCCCAAAAGAGGGATGGGGGGCGGCGACTGTCAGAGGACTCAGAGAAAATAATTTTAAGGTAAGTTCTTACAAAAATTCTATTTTCTCTTACGTCCTCTGACAGTCGCCGCCCACTCATTCAATCTGCACGTCTGGGACATCCTAAAGCAGTGTAGATGTGAGGGGTGGGAAAACGTAACTGTCAAAAAGGCAACGCAGCACCCAGGTCAGAGAATATTTTCTGATCCAGAAAAGGAATCACTGGGTAACAAAAAAGCTCAACAGGAGCGATCCCAGGAAAACAAAGAAACAAGGAATAAACCCCAACAGGAGAGAACAGGTACAAAAACTACCCTCTCTCCCCTGCCACACTCAAAACTTTGCGGCCAAAAGAGGCATCCGCTGATGCCAATACATCAAGTTTGTAAAACTTAGTAAAGGTATGCACGCATGACCAGGTCGCCGCTTTGCACACCTGAGCCACCGACGCCTGATGGCAGGAGGCACAAGACGCACAAATCGCTCTGGTAGAGTACGCTGTTACAGGGAAAGGAGGAACCTGATCCCTAATCGAATAGGCCTGCACAATCGTCTGTCTGATCCATTTAGAAATGGTTTCCACAGACGCAGCCGTACCCTTTCGAGGAAGGACAAAAAGACAATCCGACTTCCTGAAGAATTCAGTAGACGACAGGTAGACCCTGTTCGCCCGGACCACATCCAAGGAATGCAAAGCAAACTCCTTAGGATGCTTAGGCTTCACACACAGCAAAGGCAAGACAATGTCCTCCTTGAGGTGAAAATATGAAACCACCTTTGGAAGGAGAAGACTAATGAGGTCGCAAGACCACTTTGTCCTTATGAACAACCAGATAGGGGGAGCGGCAGGACAAGGCCGCCAACTCCGACACCCTGCGAGCAGATGTGATTGCGACCAGAAAGGCAACCTTCAGGGACAGCACAGGCAGAGGAATCTCCCGGATGTTCTCAAAGGGAGGACGTTGCAAAACGGACAGAACCAAATTCAGGTCCCAAGGGGGCAAGGGTGCCCTCCTAGGGGGAGCCAGATGACGCAACCCTTGAATAATGGTGCGGAATAGGGCAGATCAGCCCTTGAGACAGAAGATCGTCTCTTAGCGGGAGCCACCAGGGAGGCTCGAGGACCATTTGCATGATGTACGCGTACCAAGACCGACGCGGCCAGTCTGGGGCCACCAGAATTACCAACCTCGGTTCCGAGACCAACCTGTGGAGGAATCTGGACAACAACTGAATCGGAGGAAAGGCATAAATCAGCCGATACTGATGCCAAGGCACCACCAAAGCGTCCAAGGCGTCTGCCAGAGGGTCGCACGTTCGTGCCATGAACCTTTCCACATTGTTGTTGAGACGAGATGCGAACAGATCCACATCCGGTGATCCCCACCGCGCACACAGCATCTGAAACACCTCCGGGTGGAGGGACCATTCCCCCTGGTCCAGGGTCTGGCGACTCAGATAATCCGCCTGCCAGTTCTCCACACCTGAAATGTGAACTGCCGAAATCGCCGGGACCTGCGTCTCGGCCCAGGACACAATCTTGGCCACTTCCTTTGCCACCCGGGCACTCCTGGTGCCCCCTTGGTGATTGATGAAAGCTACCGAAGTTGCATTGTCCATCTGTACACGCACTGGGCAGCCCTGAAGACGATCCGACCAACGGAGCAAACAGAGCCTGATTGCCCGCAGTTCCAAGACATTTATCGGCAGGGAGGATTCCCCCTCCGACCAAGTGCCCTGGGCACATAACTTGCCCAGAACTCCACCCCAGCCCGACAGGCTGGCGTCCGTGGTGACCACAGTCCATAGCAACGGTCAAAAGGACTTGCCTTTCCGTCAGAGCCAGAGACTGGAGCCACCACAGGAGATCCGATCTCACCTGTGGGCTCAAAGAAATCCTCCTTTCTAAAGACTGAGGATGTCTGTCCCACTGGACCAGAATCTCTGCTTGAAGAGATCTCATGTGCAATTGCGCAAATGGGATCGCCTCGAAGGCCGACACCAGCAAGCCCAGGGACCGCATGCAGGTCCGAAGAGAGGAAAACTCGTGGTCCCTGAAGGACCTGACCTCGTCCTGCAGGATGCGGAGCTTGTCCTCCGGAAGAAAGACCTTCATCCTGGGTGGAGTCCAGAATCATCCCCAGGTGAGGGAGCTGAACTGAAGGGGACAAAGTCGACTTCTGAGAATTGATGGTCCACCCGAACTCCTGGAGCGTCTGAACCGTGATTGACAGATCGCGCAACAGCGTGGCCCTGGTGCTCGACCTTAACAGGAGATCGTCCAGGTACCCGAGGATGGCAATCCCCTGTACCCTTAACAAGGCTAGAACAGTGTAACGCTCCTGCGTTTTACGTATGATGTGGATTTTCAGCTGCAGAAATATTCCACTTCAGTAGTCATGTAGAGAAATGCTGAGACACCATTCCCAACTCTCAATGACTCATCATGTGTGGATGATCTCAATTCAGCAAGTAAATACACACACTCAATAAGATGTTTCCTAGAGTGACTTATGTATATAGTAACACAGTGATGATAGGCTGAAGAGACAGGTTGGGTAGAGATGGTAGATGACAGACACTTGAAAGGAAATGTTCTTGAAAGTAAGATAGTAGCAGATGGGATGCAGATAGGTTTAGCAATCATGTATGGTAGTAGATGACAGAGTAGCAGGTGGACATACAAGAGAGATCAACCCAGTGCAAGAACAGGTGGTAGTAGGCTCAAGAGCTAGCAATCTTAGATAATGCAGATGTAGTAATAGTCCTTAGTATGCAGAGCTAGATAGTGTAAGCTTTAGTATAAAGGTTATAGAGGTTTCCCCTGTGGGGTACTTATCACTAATAGCAATGTAGCAGAGGAGAGGTTCGGCAAGAGCGAATGATCTGGTAGCGGGATACAGGGATCAGCGCAGCGTGGTTCCGACAGCGAGGTATGCTTGCAAGCATGTGAGCTTCAAGACAGGTTAGCATCAAGGCACAAAGCAGTTTGAACGAACACATGTGAGTGAGAGCCAGGCGATCTAAATAGCCATCCAGTCCGGCGCTCAGTGAGGACAGCATCAGTCTTAAAGGTGTATGCGCACCTTACCAAAAGAGAATGGTGGGGCGCATACACTTATGAAAGAGTAATTAGGGTACCCAAAGGTACCAGAACATTACAGTACCCCCCCCTTAAGGCCGGCTCCTGAAGGCCTCTGGAGCTGGTTTGTCTGGGTACTTTGCATGAAAATTGCGGATTAATCTAGAGGCATGTATGTCAGAGGTGTTTAGCCAGGTGTCGTCTTGGGGCCCATAGTTCTTCCATCGAACCAAGTACTGAAGTCTTCCTCTGTGGATACGAGAATCCAGAATCTCTTTTATCTCATATTCTTCTCCACCTTCAACTTGTACAGGAGGAGGAGGAGGGATAGTAGGCCTTATTCCTTGGTCAGGAACATGGGGCTTCAGTAGCGACACATGGAAAATGGGATGTATTTTGAGGTCTATTGGCAATGTAAGCTGTACTGCAGCTTTTCCAATACGTTTCTTGATTGGGAAAGGTCCCAAGAACAGAGGTCCAAGCTTTTTGCTAGGGATTTTCAGTCTTAAATTTTTTGTTGAGAGCCAAACGAGGTCCCCGATAGCGTACTGAGGAGAAGGTCTTCTGCGAAGATCATAGTACTTCTTTTGTTGACTATGAGCGTGTGCAATGGTAGTATTAAGCAAACCCAGAGAGTCCTTTATTTGGGTAAGATAGTCTGAAGCTACTGGGTTATTTGAAGGAAGGATGCGTGGTGGAAGAATAGAGGGATGAAACCCATAGTTCAAGTAGAACGGACTCTGCTTGGTCGTACTGTGGGTTGCGTTGTTGTAGGCAAATTCTGCCAGGGGGAGAAGATCCACCCAATCATCCTGTTGGTAAGAAGTGTAACAACGTAAATATTGCTTGATGCATTGGTTGACTCTTTCAGTCTGTCCGTTGGTCTGCGGATGGTAAGGAGAAGTGAGCTTCCGCTCGATCCGTAGTATGTGACATAGTTCTTGCCAGAACTTGGAAATAAATTGTGATCCACGGTCAGACAGAAGAGTTTTTGGGATACCATGTAACTTAAAGACATGTTTCATCAGGAGTTCTGCCGTTTGTTTGGACGAAGGTAGTCTGCGAATAGCAATGAAATGTGCCATTTTTGTCAGATGGTCCACTGACACTAAGATGGTATTAAATCCTTTGGAAGGAGGCAATTCCACTATAAAGTCCAAGGACACAACTTCCCATGGAGTTTTGGGTATTGGTAGACTGCATAGTAGACCGGATGGTCTCGTAGTGTCAATTTTGGACCTGGCACAGACATTGCATGAAGAGACGAATTTTTGTATAGATGTTTTCATGTCAGGCCACCAGAATTGCCTGGTAATCAGATTAAGAGACTTTGTCATACCCATATGTCCTGCCATAGGCACATCATGCGATAATTCCAAGATCTTGGTGCGTATGGTAGGTGGTATGTAAAGTTTGTCGTTGTAGTAGAGGAAGCCTTCTGCATCAGTATTTAGTTGTGGTGGGGGTGAATCCAAACTTATACCATGCAAAACCTCTTCCTTCAAGGAACGGACAACTCCAATAATGCGTTTGTGAGGTATTATAGGAACGGAAGGGATTTCGAAGTAGTTTTCTTCAGTTAGTCGTGATAGTGCATCCGCCTTTTTGTTCTTATCTGCAGGTGTGTAGGTCACTAGGAAGTTAAACCTTAGAAAGAATAGTGACCATCGTACCTGTCGGTGCGAGAGAGTTTTGTTAGTCTGAAGATATTGGAGATTTTTATGGTCCGTGTATATAAGTATTGGTAATTGGGTGCCTTCGAGTAGATGTCGCCAATTCTCCAGAGCCAATTTTATAGCAAGCAGTTCCTTTTCACCCACGGGGTAATTTATCTCTGGACTGCTTAGGGATTTAGAAAAAAAGGCGACTGGATGAAGTGGTGAAGTGTGAGTTGGGAGAGTATTGCTCCTACTGCCATGTTTGACGCATCTACTCCCAGAATGTATTGGAGGGATGGGTCTGGATGGCGTAGTATGGGAGCAGAAGTAAACCTTGTCTTTAACAGGTGAAAAGCTTTATTTGCTTCATCTGACCATTTGAATGGTTTTTTAATGCTAGTGAGCTGTGTGAGGGGTCTCACAATGGCAGAGAAGTTTCTAATGAACTTCCTGTAGAAATTCGAAAATCCAAGGAATCGCTGTAGCGCCTTGCGTCTGGTTGGTGTAGGCCAATCCTGAATGCAGGATATCTTACTCATGTCCATCTCGATTCCTGTTTTGGATATGATGTAGCCTAGAAACAGTACCTCTTCCTTATGAAACAAGCATTTTTTCAGTTTCACATAAAGGTTGTGTGCAAGCAATCTCGATAATACTAGTCTTACATGTCTTATGTGTTCAGACAGGGATCGTGAATATATAAGTATATCGTCCAGATATACCACAACACAGACATCTAGTAAGTCTCTGAAAATATCGTTTATAAATCGTTGAAAAACTGCAGGGGCGTTGCATAGCCCGAATGGCATTACAAGATATTCGAACAATCCGTATCTGGTTCTGAATGCAGTCTTCCACTCGTGTCCATCACGGATTCGAATGAGATTGTATGCTCCTTTCAGGTCCAATTTTGAAAAATAGGTAGCTCCACGCACCTGCTCAATGAGCTCAGGGATAAGCGGTAGAGGATAGCGATCTTTTATTGTAATAGCATTCAATTGCCTATAGTCGATGATAGGCCTGAGACTTGAGTCCTTATTGCGGACAAAAAAGAGTCCTGCTGCTGTGGAAGAAGTGGAAGGTCTAATAAAACCTTTTTCCAAATTCTCATCCAAATAGTCTTTGAGATGGGAAAGTTCATCCTGTGAAAGAGGATAAACATGAACGAACGGCAATTTGCTATTTGGGAGTAGATCAATGCTACAATCATAGTCTCGATGGGGAGGTAGTGCTTGAGCATTTTTCTCAAGAAAAACCTCAGAGAGATCCTGATAACATAGTGGTGCAATCTCATCTGTCACCACAGACAGGATCTTCCCGAAAGACGGGAGGTTACACGTACCCTCGCAATAGCAAGAGAGGAAGGTCAGGGTCCGTTCCTTCCAATCTATGGTTGGTTGATGTGTGTGCAACCAGGGAAGTCCCAAAACAATGGGAAAGTGGGGTGAAGGTATTAGATCGAAGGTAGTGGTCTCCATATGAGACCCGTTAGTAGTGACTAGGAGTGCCTGTGTCTGATCAGTGATCGGACCAGAGGATAAAGGAACACCGTTAATAAGACTCACTGAGACAGGTTTAAGTTTAGAAATAATAGGAACTTTATTTAAAGCAGCAAAACGTATGTCAATATAATTTCCACAAGATCCTGTGTCAATCATGGCCTTAGTAGTAATCCTGTTCTGGTCCCACTGTAATGTTAAGCAAACAGAAAGGTAAGGGTTAGTGATTGAAGTTGTCAATCCCCCTAGGAGGACATGTGAACACTCACCCTTCTTTTTGTAGACTAGGGGACAGACGTTTATCTTGTGATCCGGGGATGCACAGTACAAGCAGAGATTACCAGATCGTCTTCTGGCTCTTTCCATAGTTGATAGAGGTGGGCGTATGGTTCCTACCTCCATAGGAACGGGGTCAACGGCCGAAATCCGAGAAGAACTGGATAATGGCATTCCCATTTTCTCAGCCTTTCTTTCTCGTAGTCTTCTATCTATGGTGATACTGAGTTGTATCAATGCATCCAGGGTTTTTGGCAGATCCGCTCGGGCGAGCTCGTCTTTAACGGCCTCTGATAGGCCAAGCCTAAATTGGGATTTCAGAGATGCATCATTCCATTCTGAATCAAGGGTCCATCTCTTGAATTCTGCGACAAAGTCTTCTACAGGTCTCCCACCTTGTTTCAAGGATCTTAATTGAAGATCAGCAGTACTCTGCCTATTGGGATCATCATATAGGCTAGTGAGTTCTGCTAGGAACAAGGCATAGGAGTTGAGAAGCTGGTCGCTTTTCTCAAAAAGAGAGTCTGCCCAGGCCCGAGGATCGCCTGTTAGGTAAGAAATAATAGTACAAACCTTAATGTGATCAGTAAGGTAGGTACGGGGTTTTAGCAAGAAAAGTAACTCACATGCGTTTTTAAATTCGCGAAATTTTTTGCGATCGCCTGTAAATACCAAAGGAGGATTTATTTTGGGTTCAGGGGACTGAGCAGTGGTAAGTTGTGTCAGTCTAATTACCTGCTGCGACAGAGCCTGATTGTCTTCTTTTAATTCAGCAAGTGCGTGTATTAACGCAGGTACTTGCTGTTTTAATTGTGTCATCTGAGTGGTTATTTCTGCTGAATCCATTTGTGGTTCGTTCAATCTGTAACGCTCCTGCGTTTTATGTATGATGTGGATTTTCAGCTGCAGAAATATTCCACTTCAGTAGTCATGTAGAGAAATGCTGAGACACCATCCCAACTCTCAATGACTCATCATGTGTGGATGATCTCAATTCAGCAAGTAAATACACACACTCAATAAGATGTTTCCTAGAGTGACTTATGTATATAGTAACACAGTGATGATAGGCTGAAGAGACAGGTTGGGTAGAGATGGTAGATGACAGACACTTGAAAGGAAATGTTCTTGAAAGTAAGATAGTAGCAGATGGGATGCAGATAGGTTTAGCAATCATGTATGGTAGTAGATGACAGAGTAGCAGGTGGACATACAAGAGAGATCAACCCAGTGCAAGAACAGGTGGTAGTAGGCTCAAGAGCTAGCAATCTTAGATAATGCAGATGTAGTAATAGTCCTTAGTATGCAGAGCTAGATAGTGTAAGCTTTAGTATAAAGGTTATAGAGGTTTCCCCTGTGGGGTACTTATCACTAATAGCAATGTAGCAGAGGAGAGGTTCGGCAAGAGCGGATGATCCGGTAGCGGGATACAGGGATCAGCGCAGCGTGGTTCCGACAGCGAGGTATGCTTGCAAGCATGTGAGCTTCAAGACAGGTTAGCATCAAGGCACAAAGCAGTTTGAACGAACACATGTGAGTGAGAGCCGGCGATCTAAATAGCCATCCAGTCCGGCGCTCAGTGATGACAGCATCAGTCTTAAAGGTGTATGCGCACCTTACCAAAAGAGAATGGTGGGGCGCATACACTTATGAAAGAGTAATTAGGGTACCCAAAGGTACCAGAACATTACAAACAGGAGCCAACACTTTGGTAAAAACCCTTAGAGCCGAAACGAGACCGAAAGGCAACGCCACGAACTGATAGTGCTCCTCCGCGATTGCAAAGCGGAGGTACCTCTGATGACCCTCGTAGATAGGGATGTGTAGATACGCATCCTTAAGGTCGATGGAAGCCAAGAAATCCCCTGGACTCAGGGATGCCACCACCGACCGGAGGGACTCCATTCGGAACTTCTGAATCCGCACAAAGCGGTTTAGAAATTGTAAGTCCAGAATCGGACGCACCATGCCCTCCTTTCTGGGCACTGTGAACAGATTCGAGTAAAAAACCCGAAACCTGTCCCGCTGTGGAACCGGGACAACCACCCCCTGGGCAAGGAGATCCTGAACCGCCCGACGGAGATCCCGGGAACAATCGGGGGTTAAATGAAAATTTGAGTGGAAGAATCTGTCTGCGGGGCGAGATCTAAACTCGATCTTGTACCCTGAAAGAATGAGTTCTTGAACCCACCTGTCCTGAATCTTGGACAGCCAAGGCTCGGGAAAACAACGCAGACGTCCCCCCACCCCTGAAACAGGTGAGGGCTTCCCTTCAGGACGAGCCACAGCGCCAGCGTGGCCAGCTTTGGACTTGCCCGCCCAAGGCTTCTTCTGGCCACTAGAGGCCTTGAAAGACTTCCCATTGTCTTGTGCCTTGAAGGCACGAAAGGACCCCTGGTTAGGATTAAAGGAGGGACCCCGCTTGGCGCGGGATGATTTTCCCCTAGCCACCTGGGGCAAAAGAGTGCTCTTGCCCCCAGTGAGCCATTTAATCAGTTCATCCAGAGATTCCCCAAAAAGACGACTCCCCGCATAAGGGATGTCAGTCACTGTCTTCTTGGAAGACTGGTCGGCCGACCAGCTTTTTAACCAAGTGATGCATCGGATCGCAACCGCGACCTCTGATAGTCGTGCGACTAAAGGGGCCTCATCCAAGGCCGCGTCACACAGGTACGGCATGGCCCATTTGATCCACCATCTCCAGTGCAGCAGGAGAGGCGGAGTCAGCAATTAGAGTGCGCCTAAGCGTCTTGGCCCACTCTACAACAGCCTGAGAGACCATCACCTAGGCAAACACGGGCTTCAGCAAGGAACCCGCTACCAGATAGATGTGGCGGGAAAGTGTTTCCACCCGCCTATCTGCCGGGTCTTTAAACACAGGAGAATCCTCCACGGGCATTAAAGTGGCTTTATTTAACCTGGACACAGTGTGGTCCACCTTAGGAGCCGCAGTCCAGCGAGAATCCACCGGATCCGCAAAGGGATAACGGTACTGAAATCTCTTGGGCACCACAAAATTATGTTTGATACGGCGCCATTGGTCATTCACGGTTTAGTGAAACTCCCCGGGACACAGTGGCGTCACTAGTGTGCCCCACCATGTGCCCCCCCAAATAAAAGGATCGGATGCTTTTAATTCTATCCCGCTCTCTGACCACCGCCGGGCGGCCAGGTCACTGATAGCTGAAGTTTGGGATCTCTCTCAGGCTTAGCAGGTCACTTCCGTGTGTAGAGTGGAGAGGGGAGGAGCCTCGGACCCAGGGAGCTAATCAGCTGCGGCTAGCAGGTCACTTCCTTGTGTTCAGTGGAGAGGGGAGGAGCCTCTGACCTGAGCAGCTAAAAAGCTTCTCTCTTCAGTGTACAAGCAAAGTAATTCATTTGTACACTGAAGCCGATTAGCTGCCCTGGTCAGAGGCCCCTCCCCTCTCCACTGAACACATGGCACTGGTGAACTGTTCCAGCTTCCCCAAGAAGCAGAACCTGTTACCTGATCGCAGTGCAGAGTGAGGGGGAGATCTACTATGAGACCTGTAAGGAGATCCTGCCCAACCAGGAGCTGCTGGTCTGGTATGGCGATTACTACCTCTAATTCCTGGACATCCCTGTCAGTCTGAAGGGCACAGATGACGGCAGAGCCCCTTTCCAGCACACAGAAGGTAAGCTCCCTCTTCCAGGGAAATGGCGCATGCAGAAGCTGCAGCGTTCTGCTATTGATCAGAGCTCAGAAGTTTTTATTTAAACCTCTGTAGCTTTAATCTGCAGAAGGAAAATATAACAGTTAGCTGCTCAGTAAAGTCTATCCAAACAAGCCCGTGTAATTGTTATTGACAAGAGCAGAATCAGATCAGGATTATCTGCTAAGTAATTATCTTGCAATGATTTAAGCTAATAGTTATCGGAATATACAAGCCACTGTTATCCTTCAATTTATGGATTTACCTGTGGGGGTGTTTTGTCTTTTCTGAGCGCTTACCAGAATAAATACCTATATAAATTAGCCACACTAAAGAAAACATGAGAAAAAATGAAGCCAATCACTGCCTAAGGCTGACCATACACTAGATAATTTGATTGTACAATCCCCTTTAGATCTCTGTAGGGCAGGAGCTTATTTGATTTGGTACTAAAAAATAGATTGCTTAAGTGTGCCTTATATTACATTGTTTTGTTAGCTTCAAATGGAACCAAAGTGGTTGTACAATTTAGGTTGTATAGTGTATTTCCAGCCTTGATCAAGGATAATAATCACAAATCTAAGATATACAGAACAATTTTTTTTGCAATGGTGATTACCTTTTCCTACCATGTACAGCTCTCTCTCTTTTTTTTCAATTTTATAAGTTCAGGTTTTATACATTGCAGGAACTATGCCTTGCACTAATAAGTGTTGATAAGTTTGAAACAATTGCATGCTAGTTGAATACAATGTTTAGCCTATATATTTGCTATTTACAAATGGTCCTTTATAAATAATGCATAAATGATTCACTGGCACATGTTTTCCCAGTATCTGATGCTTTCCCAGTCTCGTGTTTTATGCATAGTGTAGTAAAATGAATAATGTTGTTACTATTGTCTCAGTTTGATACTGCACTACGCTTTCTATTATAATGTGTTGAGTTTACAGAAATTTTTTAGCTGCCATTTAGGCTTTTGCGTTCTGTTGATGCACACCGAAACGCATTTCTGCTCATCTTTCTGAAAATGTGCCAAAGCGTGCATCGTGCTTGCAGTGCAGTTTATTTCTTAATGACACCTCAAACATGGCTACCAGACATGCATTTTGTCGCACAACAAAACGCCTGAAAAAAGCTTCACCCCACACATTACAAAAATGTGCACGACTCAGTGCAAAAAAACAGTGCAAGATCCACTTTGGCGCACATAGGGCAGCTTAAACATAGTTACATAGTTTGTGAGGTTGAAAAAAGACCTCAGTCCATCCAGTTCAACCTATGATGTGTGTGTGTGTTTGATGATAACCATACATTGTATACCCCTGTATGGTGTGGTCTTTAAAGCGGAGTTCCACCCTAAAATTATACTTACCTCCATCTTCTCGCTCCGGGTCACCTGAAAAACAAATGGATAATCTCAATTTTTTTTTTTTCTTTTAACTCGTTTAGAAGAAAATATACTTACCTTACCATCCACTTCCTCCTTCCTCGGCCACGGCCCGCAGTCACTTCCGCTTTGCAATGATTCCTGGGAGCTGAACGTCATCGCTCCCAGGAATCAATGTGCCTGCACCGGCCCCGACGTCAGTTCCGGTGTAGGTGCCGTCATACCTTGCAAAACAGCTTCTGGGCATGCCTACGTCCAGCGAACGTGGGCACCGCTCTGCGACAGGAAACCTCCCTCCCTGAGTGGGGGTGCCTCCAGCCGAAAGGGACGCTGGCAACACACGGGCGTACCGCAGTTAAGACATCCTGGCGAAGATAACAACTTTGCAGGCTCTTCCCTGAAGTCAGGGACATTGTTGTTTGCGAGGCCTGGGCATACCAATAACCTGCTAACGCTCGATGGCAGGCTGGGAGTCCGTAAGGCTGTAGAATAACCAGTACCAGTCCCAGCTCTGCAAACGCTGTAGTCTTCTAAAGTCCGACTAACTAAGCGCAGGAACAAATAAAAATCTATCTTTTAAAAGAAAAAATACTTTTTCAGAGAGAAACAGAAAATGAAGAAAAAAGCTGAGACCGAAGCCACAGCCAGGGAAAGCCAGCCTACTCCTAAGCTAGGCAGCAGAAAACTGATTTGGGAATGAAGCTAGCTGGGGGGTATTGACCACAGGGACAGCCCCCTGTAGGTGTGTCTATACAAAGGTTTTGTGATTATTCTAACAAAATCTTCTGCCTAGCTTACTCCTGTGGAGAAGGCCAATACCCAAACGTGCAGATTGAATGAGTGGGTGGCGACTGTCAGAGGACGTAAGAGAAATATTGATTTTATTTCTTAAATCTCTGGTATCTGAAACCAGAGCTTATTTAAGAGATACCAAGCACATCATTCAAATTTTGGAGAGTCTTTCTTGTTCCTCTGATAGTATTCTGGTGACTGCTGATGTAAGTTTCCTTTACACTATCATAGGCCACCAGGAAGACATATCCTCTGTTAAATGGGCTCTTGAAGGATCCCACCTCCCCAATAAGCTTGAAAGATACATAATAAGTTGTTTGGATTTCTGTTTAAAACAGAGTTATTTTTGGAATGATTGCCAATTTTACCTACAGGTTATGGGAGTTGCAATGGGCACATGTTTCGCCCCTAGTGTGGCCAGCCTATTCATGGCACACTGGGAGAAGGAGACAGTTTTTCATCAACACCCTGAGCAACTCATCTGTTACCGTAGGTATATTGACGATCTGTTTATGATCTGGAAAGGAGATCTGGCCAGCCTCCAAAGGTTTACAGACAAATTGAATTGTAATAATAAAAATATTTCCTTGACATGGAATACCAATATGGAGAAAATGGTTTTCCTTGACTTGGAAATTTTCAAGGAAGGTAGTTCTTTTAGAATTCGGAATTATTTTAAACCTACCGATAGGAATGGTTACATTCCATTGGACAGTTGCCATCACAGCTCTTGGCTGTGCAACATTCCTAAAGGACAGTATGTCCGCCTCCGACGGAATTGTTCCTCTGAGGCGGATTTCCTTTCACAATCGCAAATCTTTACGGAAAGATTTGTCCAGAAAGGTTATGGAAAAAAGACTTTGGAGGTGGAAATTGAATAAGTTAAGAATATGGATAGACAAGTTCTAATTGGTGGTACCAAAAAATAGAAAGAGAAAGGTCAACATGAATTCAAAATTGTTTTAGATTATAATATTCAGTATAGGAAAGTGGAGAGGGTTATTTCTAAACATTGGGGAATCCTTTTGAGAGATTGGGTATTAGGCTCAGTGCTGTCCCCCGTCCAGTTTATTTATAGACGTGCCCCCACATTAAGGGATGTGATTGCACTGGGGGTCATTGACCCTTCTGTACAGAAGGAAAATAAATTATTCTCTTTCTTATCAGGCTTTTATGCCTGTGGGAAGTGTTCCGCCTGTAAACATGCTAAATGCAACATTAAAAAAAGGAAGGAGTTTCCTGCCCACCTTACAGGAATAAATTACGAGATTAAAGATATTATTACCTGTAACACAGAGGGGGTAGTCTACATTTTGGAGTGCAGTTGTGGCCTCCAATATGTGGGCAGAACCTCCATAGCCTTGCATGTGCGTGTAGCGAAACATATTGGGAATATAAAGAAAGGTAAAATTACTCATAGTGACTCTAAACATTTTCGCAATCACCACAATAGGGACCCCAAAGTTTTGAAGTTCTTGGTTATTGAACGGGTCAATAGACACTGGAGGGGAGGTAATTTTATTAGGCGGTTGAATCAGAGGTAATCATTCTGGATTTATGAGACTGGGGTAATGTTTCCCTTGGGGTTAAATTTTGAATTTGACCTTAAGGGCTCTTTCACACTGTCCGTCCTTCGGACAGACTCCATTTATCTCAGCGGGGGATCGAACCGCTGATCGTCCGCTGAGCAGGAGGATGACAGCTATTCTCTGCACTGTGTGCGGAGACACAGCTGTCAGTTCCCCATACATCTCTATGGGGGAATCATCTGATCCCATCCGATCCGATCCGCTGAATGGATGGAAAATAGGGTTTCCATCCGTCCAGATTTGACGGATTGGATCGGATCGGATGTCAGCGGACATGTCTCCGCTGACATCCGATGCCCCATAGAGCTGCATGGGGGGACTGTTCAGATCTGCCAAAAAAACTGACAGGCGGATCTGAAGGGTCCGCCTGTGTGAAAGAGCCCTAACTGTTTTATATCTGATAGATGATGGGTTCTGCATTTTATTCTATTGATCTTTTGATATATTATGGGTTTTGTAAAGGATAGCAGCGGGTGGATTTTAAATTCCAGTAATTTTACATTTCAGCATTTTATATTTCAAAATTATAGATATATTTATTATATAAATTTTTAGGACTGTATCCTTGATCTTATTGTTACCTTGTTAGGGGAATGAGGAGGTATCTTGTAGCTTTAGATAGCACGGATATATCTCTAAATACTTGAGAAGTATATTATTGCTGTGTTCTGCCACTAGGAGGTGTGTGGTCTCTCCCCCTGAGTTTGGTTTCCAAGACGACCATGCTGCTATTAGAAATGAGAGGGTGACGGTACGGCTCAATCCCTGCTGACAAAGTCCCGTTGGACTAAAGCATGCAGGAGGTGGAGCTTTACTACATCATCCACTGCTATCCTCGGTTCAGTCGGTGGCACAGCTGTCTGGCTGTTTGCACCGCCACAACGCTGTATCGGATCGTCATATCCTTATCAGGATTTTTTAGTGCCTTGATCGTGTCAATGCATGTGAGCGCAACATTTTCTCTTGTGAATAAATTGTATCCTACAAACAGAGAGCACTTAGATCTATATTGTATTTTTTATTACGGAGGACTTGTTAACTTTGGGAACCTGATTCAAGTTATCCCAGGAGGAGTAAAAGTCCCTATTTTTAGCCTGGTTATTGAATGAAGTGGGAGTCCGTCTGGAGTCTGGATTTACCTTTTATGGGAAAGTTTGTTTGACCTGCTGGTAACGCAGGGGTCATAAAGCTCAGGTAAGCACAGTGTGTTTTCACTGGTGAAGGGTCTGTCACCTGGAATAATCAACTTCCCCCCTTTTCTCACACTGAATTGGATTACTTGGATCCTCTGGGCGTTTTGGACTTTAGTTTACCAACTTAATGTTAGAAATATTTTTAGAAATTTTATTGAGCTGCACTGTTTTATACTGTATTCTTCTTAGGCCCTGCCCAGCTCTTCTAGAGCCTGTCTCCTGGAATCTCCACCATGCTCTTGAGACTGTGCTGGGAGACATAGCAAACCTTCTGGCAACTGAACATATTGATGTGCCATGCTGGAGGAGTTGGACTGCCTTTGCAACCTCTATAGGGTCCAGGTATAGCCTCATGCTACCAGTAGTGACACTAACCCTAGCCAAACGCAAAACTAGTTAAAAACAGTCAGAAAAGATGAGTAGGGAAAAAAAATGTCAGTGGCCTCCACCTGTAAAACCATTCCTGTTTTGGAGGTTATCTTATTGTTGCCTGTCCAGTGCACCTGTTATTAATTTCATTACCAACCAAAGCAGCTGAAACTGAAAAACAACCCTCTCTGCTACTTAACTGACCAGATCAATATCCCAGGAGTTTAAATGACTTGATACTATACTCTGATTAAAAAGTGTTCATTTAATTTCTTTGAGCAGTGTATATAAATTCACAGTGCTACCTCATATATATTTCTTGATTTCATGTAGATGTGATGTGTTATGGTTAAAAATTAAGCATATTAACCACTTAAGCCCCGGAAGATTTTACCCCCTTCCTGACCAGGGCCTATTTTGCGATTCGGCACTGTGTGATTTTAACGGACAATTGCGCGGTCGTGCGACGCTGTTCCTAAACAAATTTGACGTCCTTTTTTCCCCCACAAACAGAGCTTTCTTTTGGTGGTATTTGATCACCTGTGCGATTTTATGATCATGCGCTATAAACAAAAAAAGAGCGTCAATTTTGCAAAAATAACAATATTTTTCAAATTTTTTTATATGAAATTCCCAAAAAAAATGTAAAAATCAACATTTTTTAACATTTTAGGCCAATTTGTTTTATGCTACATATTTCTGGTAAAAAAAATCGCAAAAAACGTATTTTGATTGGTTTGCGCAAAAGTTATTGCGTTTACTAACTAAGGGAAAGATTTTTGTCATTTTTGTTGTTTTTATTTTTAACTCATAATGGCGGCGATTTGCGATTTTTTTTGCGGGACTGCGACATTGCGGCGGACAGATCGGACCCTTGACTGACATTTTTGACACTTTTGGGGTTACCAGTGACATTACTACAGTAATCAGTGCTATACATATGCACTGTTACTGTAAAATGACACTGGCAGTGAAGGGGTTAACTTTTTTTGAGAGGGAGGGGTTAAGTGTGTCCCTAGGGGCGTGCTTCTAACTGTGATTGGCTGTGACTTGAGGTGTAGGAACAGTGATCAACGGTCCTACATAGTAGAACCGTATGATCACTATTCTTACACAGGGGAGAATGACAGGCGGCTTGTTTACATTAGCCGCCTGCCCTTCTCCCGCTGTAACAGGACATCGGGTCCGCCGGGCAAACACACGCGGGGGGGTTCGTGACTGAGCAGGAGCGCGCATCCGGCGGCGCGCGCTCGCTCCCCAGAGCCTCACAGGCTAGTGACGTACCCATACGTCACTTTGCCTGTGAGGGGCTGACCGCCGCAGTATATGTACTTGCGGCGGTCGGCAAGTGGTTAATACGGCTTATCTACCCACTAAATTTGGGGCTCTGTTAAAACAATCTGGTAGTCAGTACAATGTGTAAGGACAGCCTCTAGTATAAGTAAAAAAGCCATGCCATTCTCTGTTGGTGGGTCTGTAGTACCTAACAAGTGCCCCCAGTCGGATGGAGATCAGGACCTTGTTGTGGGCATAACAGGTTTTCTGGTAGAAGATAATGCCTATATATACAGGAAACAGACTGTTGGTGACTTGGTGGACTGTAGGTCAATGTGCCACCATACTCTTAAGATGATGACAGGCGTTCCATCCACCTTTCCAGTTTTATCAAAGTTATATTGTTTGTTGGTACAGGTTGGGCATAACATTGGAAGGAAAAGGTGTAAACTTGTAGATCCGGTCTCTTCTTGAAATGTTAGGCTTAGCAATAATAGGCATGTTATAGTCATATTATATTTAGGGTTGGACTGTTATTTTATCTAATCAATCCTGTTTTTAATAAACATCATGGCTGGTAAATCAAGTCTTTGTGTTGTTATTTATTTGGTTACATTCGATGTATGTTTTTATTTCCCATGTCCCTTCCTATTACAGCCTTTGATGTTCAAAAAAAAAAAAATCTAAGGATCTAGGTGGAAAATTGGTGAAACAGTGTCTTCATCTAATCAGATGCAGCCACTGTGTAAGTATTTTGACAGTCCAGGCTTTAGCCTTTCTCACCAAGGTGAGAATGACATAGCTCTAGCTGCCCGAAGCCTCTTGGAATACTCATGGCTCCTAGAAGGCTTTGGGGCAATCCAAAACATATTGTGCATGTGCTGAACTTTTTCATTAGGAGGGCAACTGCAAGATCCCGGAAGACATATCTGACTACCAATGACATAGACAAGGAAGATGGAGATGCGGGACCTGGCACACTGCAGTGGAGCAGCTGATTAAAGCAGGAAAACACTGGATTTGCTGGGTGCGTGGGTATGTATTGAGGATAATCCAGCAAATGGGATAAGTGGGGGGGGGAAATATTATTGGGTGCAGTTCCTTTTAAATCATTTATTGATAAAAAAACAAAACAAATTAATGTTAAGAAGTTACTGAATAAGAAAGGATGTTCCCTTTAAAATGAAGAACACCTAAAAAATGCTTAAAACTGACTTTAAAATTTATGTCAAGGCAAAATAAGAAAAAACATATCCAGTACATTTATGCATTACATGCACAATACCCTATGTTTTATCCCATTTAAAGCTGAAGTTTAGGTACAGCAATTTTTACATAGCTACATTTAGTTGAACACTCTGGTTGGACCTCAGAGAGCTTGAACAATGTAAACCCTTACCAGCATCACCACCACCACTACGCTGTCCAATCAGAGAATGTATCAAATTTGGCTAAATGGTTAGCACTTCTGCCTAGTAGCACTAGGGTTGTCGGTTTGAATTCCAATTGTGACACTGCCTGCCGAAGTTTGTAGTTCTCCCTGTGCCTGCATGGGTTTCCTCCCACACTCCAAAGATATGCTGGCAGGTTCTATTTAAATTGGTCCAAGTATAAATATGTATTAGGAACCTTAGATTGTAACCTCCTTGAGGGCAGGGACTGATATATGTAATGAAATACGTAGATTTTGCAAGAAATTCAAGAAATCACTTGCGGTGCTGCAGAACTACTATCGTGGGCTTTTTTCTACATATAGGAGTGAAGGGTAAAGCTCCCTAGCTGTGTGCACTCAGCATCAGTGAATAGGCGGTGAGAGCTCCCTGCATTCTACACTATATCTAAAACGCTGTGTAAATTGACGGTACTATATAAGTACCTGTAATAAAATAAAATGCAAATTGTTCCCTGGATGGCAGCTCTGTCTCCTTTGTTCACAATGCAGCAGATTAGCTGCTCTGCACAGGACCCAGAAGTTCATGAAAATCACTGCAGTATTGGCTCCTATTACAGTGATTTACAGCTTTCATGGGGTTCCCACAGGTATGAAACATACTGTACATACTTACATTGTTATACGTTGGACCTATGTAAATACTGCCATACCTAAACTTTAGATCTAAAGGATAAGTTCACCTTTCTCAACATGTTACACCAATATTTAGGGTGTAACATTTTGAGCATCCACCACTTTTCCCTCTAATCTACCCCCTCCCTGTGACAGTGGGCAGGGGATCTTCTCCCTGCACCTGCTGTTACAATTTGAAAAAAGTGTGGCCACATGGTGCTCCAGCCGCATCAACACAACTTTGTCATTCATTCACAGGGTTCTGTAAACTACCATCAGTCATTGCGGCTGACAGCTTGCAGTTCTAAATGAACTGCCAAGATGCTGGTGAGCGCCCTTGTAGTCCATTAAGCTTCCTGGATTTCAGTAACTGCCTGCCCATATCAGAGGTATGGGAAGATAGTGTACTGACTGCTCTACAGGAGCCTGACATTGTACCCCGCAATCTGCGGATCACAGGTGCAATGCTTTACAGGCTCCCAAGAAAAAAAAAAATACATGCATATTTTTTTACCTGCAAAAAATGTGCATTTATTATCTTTTTTTTTTTTTTAAAGGTGAACTTAGTTTTTACAGTCCCTACAAGTATAGAAAATACCTGTTGTTTTGCCAGATTGTAAAGGCTTATATGGAATTTATTGGCCATTAAAAGGGTATGGGGTCCTGGGTACCACCACGTTTTTTTAAAAACAATCATTTTTAAAGGAGCAGTGATTTTAATGATGCTTAAAGTTAAACAATAAAAAAGGAAAAATTCCTTTAAATATTGTGCCTGGGGGTCCCCTTAGTCTGTCTGTAAAGTGGCGCATCTGTACTGTACATAGAACCTGCTGCAGCAAAACTGACCTTTTAAAAGAATAAAAAATGCATTTAAATGTATGGATTATAAGGGGAACCCCACACCAAAATGTAAAAAATATAAACGGTTTGGGCCCCCCCCAATATCTATACTAGACCCTTATCTGAGCCTGGCAGGTCAGGAAATAGGGGGGATGAGTAAGTGACCCCCCTGAACCATACCATGCCACATGCCCTCAACACAGGGAGGTGCTTTGGGGGGGATGGGGACAAGGGCCTCTTCCTGACAACCCTGGGCTGTGATTGTGGGGGTCTGAGGGCTGGGGGCTTATCAGAATCTGGAAGCCCCCCTATAACAAAATAAGTTAACCCCCCCATGTGAATGAGTATGGGGTATGGGGCTCCCCCTGCCCCAAAGAATCCCCCCCCCCCCGATGTTAAGGGCATGTGGCCTGGTATGTGCTTGGGGGGCCCTCATAGGTTTTTTTTTTTCATTTAGATGTCAACGTGGAAGCCCTATGACAGCAGATGACTCATCCATTGTTAAGGACCCAGCAGCCGGCTTCCCGGCCCTGTTCCTTAAAAACAGCTACTCTCTTTGCCTTGATTGGGCAAAGCTTTGCCCAATCAGGGCTCAGAATGCACTGTGCAGCATTGTTGTGGAAAATTTGATTGTGGACATTTCTTTAGTTAAATAGTCATAATGTCTCCCAGTGTCAGTTTTACCGGTAATCGCTATTCCCAGCGAATATTGCTTTAACTGTTATTGCGGAAAGACTTGTTAAGTGAAAACCTTCCATTAAGATGAGATGGCACAATACTTGTAGCAAAGAGAGTACATTGCACAGATGTATACCCGTCATTCGGGGCCCCGTACTGCTGAGATATGTTTGTTATATGGAATTCCTTTTATTTTACCAAGATTAATGGATGGCATCTTTTAGTCATATTTGATCCATGTGACTGAAACACTGCTGCTATTGTCTTATGCAGATAAAGCCTCATCAACTGGAACAAATAGAATGGTCACTATTAAATATGGTTTATATATATATATATATATATATATATATATATGAATAATATTTAGTGAGATCCACTAACAGGTAATGAGTCCATGTTTGTGAATGAGCACAGACAAGTCCATAAGATGGCAGCCATTTCTGCTCATCTCTGCACATGTCTGTGTTTTTACATAAGCACTGACTCTTCGTTCCCATTGTACTTTTTGAATGTATACATGTTCTGTGATTGGTGGTCTTGAAGCCACTCCCTGTAACCTTTTGTTCACTTGCTGTAAATAAACCAAGCCCTGCTCTGAGACACACAGAACATACAGGAAATTCACACAGCAGGTAGACACACACAGCACAGACCACACATAGACACAAGCTCTTACAGCCATTCATGCATGCAGAGGACAGTACACAGAAACTCTCATACACACACACATCCACTTGCTCTTACCCATACTCACGCATCCACACACACATACATACACATATACTTACCCAGAGAGAGAGACCGGGCAGATGGCATTGATATGACCCAGCGTGTCTGTTCCTTTTTTTTGTGGCCGAATGATTGGTAAACCTTATGCAAAAGAGCGGTACGTTTGTACATTTCAGTAAAGGCTATTAATGGCGTTTGGTGCGTATTAATCTTGAGCGCACTGATCGGGTTTCTATGCTCCAAGCCTTATTAATTTCCACGACAAGCATTCAGTGCATTGAGGGGTGCTCGGTGGGCGAACATCCCGCGAACAGGCAATGTTCGGCCCGAACTTTTGCTTGGCTCGAACAGTTCGCTCATCTCTAATTACTATGTAACTATGTAAGCAGACAAAACACAACATTTTTGGTAAAATGAGTGGTGTCAGCACTGCCAGTTTTCACTGCCGAACTACTCAGGCTCACCACTCTCCCGTTCTGTAGTCCCAAGATAAGAACTAGGAGGGCTAATTACCCTTCTCAAAATAACACAGGAAATGAGCACTAGACACAAGGATAGCTCTAAATTTCTGACATGATCAACAAGTATTTTTGCATTTACCATACAGATTTAACAAAACTCTTTTTTTATATTTAACAGACCTAAAGGGAGCAGATAAGAGTTCATTGTTAGAGTTTACATACATTTTAAAATATATGTAAAATGTAATCACTAAAATCTCATATAAGCTTTAAATCATGGGTGTCCAACCTTTTGGCTTCTCTGGGCCACATTGAGTGTAGAGAAATTTTCTCGGGCCGCATATAAAATATATACTATAGTTAAGGTATATAAGTAGTAAAATTCTGCCGCGCCCTTCCACACTAATTTAGCACAACTAGAGGATGATCAAATGAAATGGAATCAGTATACAGAGGTTTACTTTTTATGAGATTATAAAGGAAGACCACCATGACCACATCAGTGATTTGAAGTGGTCATGGTGGTTGAAGTCAGAAACACTGCACATTCTCACCCCCCCTCCCCTCCAAGGCAGCCTCTGCCTACCGTTAGTTGGAAGCTGCTGTGGCCGTGTTCCCAACCAGACTTCCTTCCTCCCCAGCAAAAAAATAATTGATAGGGGGCAGTGGGCCGCATTGCCTGCGGTTCTGGGCCACATGCGCCCCCCGGGCCGCAGGTTGGACATGCCTGCTTTAAATGGTTATTGTCGTTTCAAAATTTGCAACTTTTAATAAAATAATATGGTACCTGGTAAGGATGGGCTGAACACTGGGTGTTCATGTGTTCACTGAACACATGAACAAATGAGGCACTTGGCGGGAATTTTGCCCACCAACGAGTGCCTCATAATGCACTGCGATCTTGTTGTGCATTGACTGCTGATGATTGGCCAAAGCCTTGATCACCCCACTGATCTAATTTTTTTTTTTCATTGATATTTTTTTTCATTTTTTTCTTCAGCATCAGGTTCTGTTGCTGCATTATTAGTACTCCCTCATCTGTGGCGCAGGTGCTATTCCTTATGGATAAGCAGTGTTTTTTCTTTTTTTTTTTTTGGTGGCGCAGCAGCACTAATATTTTGATTTCTGATTTGCTGTTTGGAGGCTGAAGAGTGGGACATTTGAGTGGTAAGTGATAAACAGTTTTGCTTTTGACTGCTAGTGACTGTTTGCATTTTAAGGGGCTTTTTCCTTGCAGTTTTTTGGGAGGTTTTTTCACTTTTTTTATGGTGCAGTTTATTGAGGTCCCCACTAGAAATGATGCTCTGTTGGACCTGGTAATCTTAAACCATGCAGAGCTTATTAATAATGTTCATATAAAAGAACATCTATCTAGGTACCAGTGACCATAACATAATTTCATTTAATGTTAACTGTAAGCAAAAAAGGCATACAGGAAATACAAAAACACTTAACTTTAAGAGAGCAAATTTTCCAAGGACGAGGGCTGCTCTGCAGGATTTAGACTGAGAGGGAATATTGGCATCGATGAGCACAGAACATAAATGGGAAATTTTCAAAAAGACTTTATGCAAACTCACTGCAAAGTATATTCCCATGAGTAATAAGTTTAAAAGGCTCAAAATAAAACCTATGTGGCTCACGGCCAAAGTTCAAAAAGCTATAAATAAAAAGAAAAGAGCCTTTAACCACTTGCCGACCGCCGCAAGTACATATACTGCGGCGGTCATGCCCTCACAGGCAAAGTGACGTATGGGTACGTCACTAGCCTGCGAGGCTCTGGGGAGCGAGCGCGCGCCGCCAGAGGCACGCTCCCGCTCGGTCACGGACCTCCCGCGCGTGTGCCCGGCGGACCCGATGTCCGCCGGGCACTCACGATCGTCCGTGACAGCGGGAGAAAGGCAGGCAGCTGATGTAAACAAGCCGCCTGTCATTCTCCCCTGTGTAGGAATAGTGATCATACGGTTCCACTATGTAGGACCGTTGATCACTGTTCCTACAGCTCAAGCCACAGCCAATCACAGTTAGAATCACGCCCCTAGGGACACACACCACCTCTCCCTCTCAAAAAAAGTTAACCCCTTCACTACCAGTGTCATTTTACAGTAACAGTGCATATGTATAGCACTGATTACTGTAGTAATGTCACTGGTAACCCCAAAAGTGTCAAAAATGTCAGTCAAGGGTCCGATCTGTCCTCCCCAATGTCGCAGTCACGCAAAAAAAATCGCAGATCGCCGCCATTACGCGTTAAAAAAAAACAACAAAAATGACAAAAATCTTTCCCTTTGTTAGTAAACGCGATAACTTTTGCGCAAACCAATCAAAATACGCTTTTTGCGATTTTTTTTTTTTTACCAAACATATGTAGCATAAAACAAATTGGCCGAAAATGTTAAAAAATTTAGATTTTTACATTTTTTTGGGGGGAATTTCATATAAAAAAATGTTAAAAATATTGTTATTTTTGCAAAATTGACGCTCTTTTTTTGTTTATAGCGCATGATCAAAAAATCGCACAGGTGATCAAATGCCACCAAAAGAAAGCTCTGTTTGTGGGAAAAAAAGGACGTTGTTTAGGTACAGCATCGCACGACCGCGCAATTGTCCGTTAAAGTCACGCAGTGCCGAATCGCAAAATACCCCCTGGTCAGGAAGGGGGTAAAATCTTCCGGGGCTTAAGTGGTTAAAACATATAAAAATGAAAGAAAACTATCATTGTTTAATTGTTACAAAGAATATAACAGAATATGTAAAAAGGAAATCAAGGATGCAAAAATTCTAAATGAACTACAGATTGCAAAAGATAGTAGGACAAACCCCCAAAAAAAATTCAAATATATTAATAGTAAAAAGGTTAGGTCTGAGCATGTAGGCCCTTTACAAAATAATCAGGAGTGGGTAACTGGGGACATAGAGAAGGCAAATGTATTAAATACTTTCTTCAGCTCTGTGTATACAAACGAGCATGGGGGAGCTCATGATCATAATGAGGATGGTATTGACACAGCCCCAAATGATCCACAATGGCTCAAAAGTGATATGGTCCAGAAATATTTAGACAGAATAAGGGTGGATAAAGCGCCTGGACCAGATGGCATCCACCCACGCATCCTAAAAGAATTGAGCGCTGTAATTTCAAAGCCTTTTTTAGGGACTCAGTAAGGACTGGAATAGTACCACTGGATTGGCGTACGGCCAATGTGGTGCCTATATTTAAAAAGGGATCAAAGTCTTTGCCAAGTAACTATAGAAATGTTAGTTTAACTTCGATAGTCGGGAAGATACTGGAGAGTTTAATAAAATACCACATAGATGAGTTCTTGCTGGAAAAAATTATTTTAAGCAACAGACAGAAGTTGTCAAACAAACCTGATTTCTTTTTATGAGGAGGTAAGTAAAACCTTGGACGGAGGGGTGGCTGTGGACGTATTATACGGATTTTGCAAAAGCGTTTGACACACATGGCTAATGTGTAAGGTAAAGTCTACAGGCTTGGAAATATCAGTTTGCAAATGGATAGGAAATTGGCTAAAAGATAGAATTCAGAGAATAGTGGTTAATGATTCTTACTCTGAATAGTCTAAGGTTATCAGTGGTGTACCCCAAAGTTCAGTGTTGGGACCCTTACTTTTTAATATCTTTATAAATGATATAGGGTCTGGGATTAAAAGTACTGTACCATTTCAGTCTTTGCAGATGACACCAAGTTTTGCAGTGGAATAACTTCTTTACAGGATGTCTCCAAGTTACAAGCTGACCTCAATGCACTGTTTCATCGGGCAACTATGTGGCAAATGAGGTTTAATGTTGATAAATGTAAAGTTATGCACTTGGGGGCTAAGAATATGCATGCATCATACATACTAGGTGGAGTAGAACTGGGGGAATCCATAGCGGAGAAGGATCTGGGTGTTCTGGTAGATCATAAGCTTAATAATAGCATGCCATGCCAAGCTGAAGTTTCCAAAGCAAGCAAAGTCCTTTCTTGTATTAAGAGAGGCATGGACTCCAGAGAGCGAGATATCATTTTGCCTCTGTACAAATCATTAGTAAGACCTCATTTGGAATATGCACTTTAGTTTTGGGCACTAGTTCTTAAAAAAGATATCGGGGAACTGGAGAAAGTGCAGAGAAGGGCAACCAAACTGATAAGAGGCATGGAGGAGCTCAGCTATGAGACAAGATTAGAGGAACTGAATGTATTCTCTCTTGAGAAGAGGAGATTAAGGGGGGATATGATCAACATGTATAAATACATAAGGGGTCCATATAGTGAAATTGGTGTTGAGTTGTTCACTTTATGGTAAACACAAAGGACAAGGGGGCACTCTTTACGTCTAGAGGAAAACAGATTTTGTCTCCAAATACCTCTCGGGGGATCCGAAAATAATTTTTTTCCCCCTGCTGTAGCAAATTGGATCCTGCTTTGCTGGGTTTTTTTTCGCCTTCCTCTGGATCAACTGCGGGTATAGGATTGTGTATATGGGATTGTATAGTTGGCTTTTTCAAAACTGTTTTTTTTTTTGGTTGAACCAGATGGACTTGTGTTTTTTTTTCAACCTAACTATGTAACTATATAATTGCTGTCCCCCCTTCTATGTTGCAGGTGCTATTCCTTCTGCGTCAGCAGTGTTTGTTTTTTTGTGGCGCAGCAGCAGTAATAATATTAAGGCCATAATTGCTGTCCCCCCTTCTGTGTCGCAGGTGGTATTCCTTCTGTGTCAGCAGTGTTTTCTTTTTTTTTTTTTTCTTTTTTGTGCGCAACAGTTTTAATAATATTTAAAGCACAATTGCTGTCCCCCCTTCTGCGTCACGGGTGCTATTCCTTCTGCGTCAACAGTGGTTTCCTTCTTTTTTTTAATTTTTTTTGTGGCGCAGCAGCACTAATATTTAGGGCATAATTGCTGTTCCCCCTTCTGTGTCACAGGTTTTCCTCTTTCTGCATCAGCAGTGGTTTCCTTTTTTTTTCCACAGCAGCACTAAAAATATTTAGGGCGTATTTGCTATTATTCCATTCTGCATTGCAGGCATTCCTCCTTTGTGTTAGCAGTGGTTCCCTTTTTTTTGGGCTCTCTTAATTTTTTTTATTTAAAAATAAAACTATAATAAAATGGTTTATAGCACACCAAGCACAAAAGTATTGCACCCAAGCACCATATTCCCATCCCACACTCTATAATAGAAAGTTATAAAAATCCCCCCCAAAAAATAAAAACAATAAATCAGGTTGCAATGTTCAGACTTCACCAACACCCAAGGCCCAATTTTACTGCACCTGTTTGACAGGGGAATGTAATTCCAATTTTCTTCAAAAAATCAGAGATAGGAGGTGAGATATCTATGTAGAAGTCCTATTGGAGGAAACGCGTCAACAAGGAGGCGTGCCGTCACTACGTCACTCGGAGTCCGCGCTGCAGCCGGACACGAGTATCCCGGAATCTCCTCACTGCTCTACTTAATATTTTCAAGCCCGAATTCACTGCTGTCATGTAAGTGCAAAAATTTATTGCAATAAAACTTTGATAAAAGGTAATGCACTATTGGCCATCATTACTTTGCATGTTTTTGCTGGGGAGGATTAACTCAAGTCTGTGATGAACCTTGGGGAGCCTACTGAACTTGTTTGAAGGGAGAGAGGCATACCAACAACACCAGGGAAATCACAGAGCGTGTTATTGATATCATTCTGGTAAGAGGCTATTTGGTTCTTACACGAGAGGTGAAGAGCACAAGTATTTTGGTGTGGTCACATGAAGAGTTCGTTTTTGATTATATTATATATTGCACTTATCTATTGTCCGCCAGGTAAGGAGGAAAATTTACCAGGTGGAGGGATTTCATCACTGTCATTGATTATTATTTGAATCTCACATCTGCTTTCAAGTTATCATACTGTCGACTGAGGATTTTGTTTCTTTGGACTTTAGGACTTTAGGATCATTTTTGGATTGTTCATATTTATTTGAACCTGTTTAATTGGATTTAGCGTGCCATTTTTTTTTTTTACACATTTATTATCACTATTTACTGGGAGCAGCTTTATCACAGATCAGCGCACCTTTCTTTTTACACAATAAATATATTGACCACTGATTATGCCACATCCAAAAGTGTAAAAACACAAATGACATGATACAAGGCTGTGATCCTAACGGATTACACTGTATCATGCCATTTCACTACAGGATTGCACCTGGTGACTTTTCTAGTGCCCTGCCTGTTCTTTTCCAGTGCTTTGTGCCTGGAAAATTTTGAATGACCATGGCTTCCATAAAGCGTTCTTTCGGCGCAAAAGCGCTTTTAGATGAACTGGAAAACAGGGACAGCAAAACTGAGTTACTTGAAGAACTGAGCAATAGCGATTCGTGTGAAAATTCGTCATCAGGTACGGAAAGTGATGACAGCGACGATTCTGATGTTTCTTTCTGGCACATAGCTTGTGGAATTTGGGAAGTATATCAAATGATTCTTCAGAATTTCCAACGGAGCTATGTGCCAGAAAGAGACATCAGAATCGTCGCTGTCGTCACTTTCCGTACCTGATGACGAATTTTCCCACGAATCGCTAATGCTCAGTTCTTCAAGTAACTCAGTTTCATTGTCGCTGTTTTCCAGTTCGTCTAAAAGCGCTTTTGCGCAAAAAGAATGCTTTTTGGACGCCATGGGCGTTCTCAATTTTCCAGGCACAAAGAACTCGAAAAGCACAGGCAGGGTACTGTAAAAGTCACCAGGTGCAATCCTGTGGTGAAATGGCATGATACAGTGTAATCCATTAGGATCACAACTTTGTATCATGTCATTTAGTGTACTTACATTTTTTAAATTGCCGCCGGTTCCACCCCCCTGCGTTGCAACGCTCGCAAGTAAGGGAAGCGGAAGACAGGTGTCGGCATCGCCTGAGCACACAGTGGGAGGACAGCGGGAGGATGGCGGGGAAGGACGGTGGGGGATCGCAGGGGAAGCAGAGATTTAAAATGTAAAACAAACGATTTCCATGCAAAAGAATGTACCATTTTTAGCACAGAAATCTGTACATAATCAGACTTCCAGGGAGGTTAAAGCACTTTCATAAATTAATTGTGGCTCTCAGTGTTCCCATGGGTGGGCATATGTGTTCTACACAGACAGGAATATACCAACTATTCCTGTCTGTTGCTCTATGGATGTTCTCCATCTGTTTGTGTACAGATCCTGTGCAGTGTTGTGTGCTGTGAGCGGGAGAAGATGGTCTCTTCCTGCTCGATAGCGAGGCTTGGGCTCCGCTGCATCCAGCACCAATTTGTGCATGCGCGGCAGGTGGGATGCATGTGAGGCGGCGACGTCAAAACCTGGAGGTGCCGGGTATGACGCCCCCCCTCATGGGGACATAAGGAGACTCCTTAGCATTGTCTCAGTGGCGTTCATTACTGGTAGGTACCCACATTAAAACTTCTTGTTCAGGAGCATAGACATGCTTTGAAATATGTGGCAAATACCTAGTATACTAATAGCCCCTTTGGCTGTATGTGCTCTCTCCCTATAGCTGGTGGCCTCATACAAACAAGCCGCTGCATATCTATATTGGCAACACTCCCCTATTTTTTCACTACGGCCATGTATTAGTATAAGGCGAAGATAGGACATATATCTATTAAACATCATCTTTTATAAACTGATTCAATAGAAATATGATTGGGATTGGGTTAAAAAAGGAAAGCAGACAGGTATGAGGCGATAATTTACTAATATCACTGTACAAGATCTAGAAATGCAGCTGTATATTGCGACACATATTAAAGTCAATAATTTACCTCCTTTATTTAATATATTAGTATACACAGCTCCTTCATACATCTGTATAACAAGACCTTGCTGGGGGAATTCTCTTATAGTCCCTGTGTCCGCCTGTGGAGGCATATTACGATAACCCAGTTCATTCTATCAGTGTTTTTGTAAGTACTCAGCTTGGAGATATTGTTGTTTGCACTTCTCTGTCTATTGAAACTGTAACATATATGATTCTGTACATGGTTATATCTTCTTATGTATATCTAATTGATGGTTATTATATTTAGCGGAATATAAGTTACTCCCTTTTTCGTTTTGGGTCCTAAAAAAGTTACGCTTACGGCGAAACGCATTGACTTACGACTTACGGAGGTTACTTTCTGTAACGGAACCGCGACCCCACAATGCGCTTGTGTGCTTCCGCCAGAATACCACCAAAAAATTAGAAACAAAGGCTTTGAAATTACATCGCTCAATTCTTTTAGGATGCGTGGGTGGATGCCATCTGGTCCAGGTGCTTTATCCACCCTTATTCTGTCTAAATATTTCTGGACCATATTACTTTTGAGCCATTGTGGATCATTTGGGGCTGTGTAAATTCCATCCTCATTATGGTCATGAGCTCCCCCATGCTCGTTTGTATACACAGAGCTGAAGAAAGTATTGAATACATTTTCCTTCTCTTTGTCCCCAGTCACCCACTTCAGATTATTTTGTAAAGAGCCTACATGCTCAGATCTAACCTTTTTACTATTAATATATTTGAAGAATCTTTTGGGGGTTTACCCTACTATCTTTTGCAATCTGTCGTTCATTTAGAATTTTTGCCTCCTTGATTTCCTTTTTACATATTCTGTTATATTCTTTGTAACAATTAAACAATTCATTTTTATATTTTTTAAAAGCTCTTTTCTTATTATTTATAGCTTTTTTAACTTTGGCCGTGAGCCACATAGGTTTTATTTTTAGCCTTTTAAACTTATTAACTATGGGAATATACTTTGCAGTGAGCTTGCATACAGTCTTTTTGAAAAATTCCCATTTCTGTTCTGTGCTCATCGATGCCAATATTCCCTCCCAGTCTAAATCCTGGAGAGCAGCCCTGATCCTTGGAAAATTTGCTCTCTTAAAGTTAAAGCGGAGTTCCACCCAAAAGTGGAACTTCTGCTTTAGGCAGTTCTAACCCCCTGACATGCCACATTTGGCATGTCATTTTTTTGGGGGGGAGCGGGTACCTAAATATGACAGGTACCCGCTCCCACTTCCGCTCGGAGCGCCGCGGCACCCTGAGCGGAAGTTCTCCTCTCCCCCTCCCTCCCTGCAATCTTCTGGGACATGTCAGAGGTCCCAGAAGATTGCCGGCCAATCACGATGCGTAGCGCAGATCGCGCATGCGCAGTGCGTACCCGTCTGTGAAGCCGAAAACTGTCACAGCCGGGTGCCCACACCAGTGATGCCGGCGCCGCTTACAGAGAGGGAGAAGAGCGACGCTTCGGGCGGCCGCATCGCTGGACCGTTGGACAGGTGAGTGTGTGTTTAGGCTGGAACTCCGCTTTAAGTGTTTTTATATTTCCTGTATGTGTTTTTTGCTTACAGCTAACATTAAATGAAATCACATTATGGCCACTGCTACCCAGATGTTCTTTTATATGAACATTATTCATATCTGCACTCTGCGTTCTATCGGGTTGAGGTCAGGACTTTGTGCAGGCCAGTCAAGTTCCTCTAGCCCAAACTCGCTCATCCATGTCTTTATGGACCTTGCTTTGTGTAGTGCTGCGCGGTCATGTTGGAACAGGAAAGGCCAATCTCAAACTGTTCCCATATAATTGGGAGCATGAAATTATCCAAAATGTCTTTGTATGCCGACGCCTTTAGAGTTCCCTTCAATGGAACTAAGAGGCCAAGCCCAACCCCTGAAAAAAGAAAACTCCACCAAATTATTTGGACCAGTGCACAAAGCAAGGTCCATAAAGATATGGATGTGCTTTGGGAGGAGGAACTTGACTGGCCTGCACAGAGTCTTGACCTCAACAGAATAGAACACCTTCTGGATGAATTAGAGCTCAGACTGTGAGCCAGGCCTTCTCTCCAACATCAGTGCATGACCTCACAAATGCGCTTCTGGAAGGTTGGTCAAACATTCCCATAGACGTACTCCTAAACCTTGTGGACAGCCTTCCCAGAAGAGTTGAAGCTGTTATAACTGCAAACGGTGGGCCAACTTAATATTGAACCCTACAGACTAAGACTGGGATGCCATTAAAGTTCATGTGCATGTAAAGGCAGGCGTCCCAATACTTTTGGTAATATAGAGTACAGCCATGGGCAAAAGTTTTGAGAATGACACAAATAATAATTTTTACAAAGTTTGCTTTCTCAGTTTTTATAAAAGCAATTTGCCTATACTCCAGAATGTTATGTTAGTGTTCAGATGAATTGCACTTAATTGCAAAGTCCCTCTTTACCATGAAAATGAACATAGTCCCAAAAAAAAACGTTTCCACTGCGTTTGTGAAGAAAGTTTCAGGGCGCCCAAGAAGGTTCAGCAATCGCCAGGACTGTGTCCTACAGTTGATTCATCTGCAGGATTGGGGCACCACTAGTGCAGAGCTTGCTCAGGAATGGCAGAAGACAGGTTTGAGTGCATCTGCACACACACAGTGAGGCGCAGACTTTTGGAGGATGGCCTGGTGTCAAGAAGGGCAGCAAAGAAGCCACTTCTCTCCAGGAAAAACATCAGGGAAAGACAGATATTCTGCAAAAGGTACAAGGATTGGACTGCTGAGGACTGTGATAAAGTCATTTTCTCTGATTAATACCCTTTCTGATTGTTTAGGGCATCCGGAAAATCCTTGTCCAGAGAAGAAAAGGTTAGCGCTACCATCAGTCCCGTGTCATGTCAACTGTAAAGCATCCTGAGACTATTCATGTGTGGGGTTGCTTCTCAGCCAAGGGAGAGGGCTCACTCACAATAAGACACAAGAACACAGCCATGAATAAAGAATGGTACAAAAACATCCTCTAAGACCAACTTCTCCCAACCATCCAAGAACAGTTTGGTGCTAAACAATGACTTTTCCAGCACGATGGAGTATCTTGCAATAAGGCAAAAGTGATAACTAACCGGCTTGGGGAACAAAACATTGACATTTTGGGTCCATAGCCAGGAAACTCCCCAGACTTTAATCTCATTGAGAACTTGTGGTCAATCCTCAAGAGGCGGGTGAACAAAAAAAAAAAAAAACACAAATTCTGACAAACTCCAAGCACTGATTATGCAAGAATGTCGATTGACAGCATACCAGGGAGAATTGCAGAGGTCTTAAAAAAGAAGGGTCAACACTGCAAATATTGACTCTTTGCAAAAACATAATGTAATTGTCAATAAAAGCCTTATAAAAATGCTTGTAATATTCTTCAGTACAAGGATAGTTAACATCTGACAAAAAGATTTGAAAATACTGAAGCAGCAGACTTTGTGAAAATTAATATTTGTGTCATTCTCAAAACATTTGGCCACGGCTGTATATGTGTGTGTATGTACAGTTCTCAGCATAAATGAGTACACCCTTTTAAAAAGTAAGATTTTAATCAATATCTCAATGAACACAAGAACAACTGAGTTCTATAGAACATTTGTTTAGCTAGCTCATTACATGAAAGTAAGGTTAAAAATATAACTTAGATCACAAAATCTTTGTTTTTACTCAAATTAGTTGATGCAAAAATGAATACACCCCACAACAAAAACCACTACATCTAGTATTTTGTATGACCTCTATGATTTGTAAGGACAGCACCAAGTCTTCTAGGCATGGAATTACCAGTTGGCGATGTATTGCAACAACTATCTTTTTCCATTCTTCAAGAACGACCTCTTTTAGAGCCTGGATGCTGGCTGGAGAGTGAAGCTCATCTCTTCAGAATTCACCATAAGTGTTCCCTGATTGGGTTCAGATCAGGAGATATACTTGGCCAGTGAATCACTTTTACCCTATTCTTCATAAATGCAACAGTGGCCTTCGATGTGTGTTTTGGATCATTGTCATGTTGGAAAAGTGCACAACGACCAAGGGCACGAGTGATAGTAGCATCTTCTGTTTTAATTTAGAGCAATACATCTGTGAATTCATGATACCATCAATGAAATGCAGCTCCCGACACCAGCAGCACTCATGCAGCACCACAGAAGGACACTGCCACCACTATGTTTCACTGTAGGCACCATGCATTTTTCTTTGCACTCCTCCCCTTTTGTGATGCCATAAAGTTTTAAAGCCATCAGTTTAAAAAACATTTCTTTTCAAACGGTTTTTATTAAACAGAAGGAATGTAGTACAAAACAATACCAATAGGGTACCAATACAAACAAGGAAATGCTGGTTTGATATATTTCCATAAATGTGGTACTCCTTCAGAGCTAAAGGACTTTCAAAGGCTATAGGAAAACCAAGAAAAATTAAGAAGTTCTGATTTCAAAAGTTTACTGCTACAGGGCGGCACCTGTGCTCTGGGTCATGTATACAGTGGGTACGGAAAATATTCAGACCCCCTTAAATTTTTCACTCTTTGTTATATTGCAGCCATTTGCTAAAATCATTTAGGTTCATTCTTCTTCCTCATGAATGTACACATAGCACCCCATACTGACAGAAAAACACAGAATTGTTGACATTGTTGCAGATTTATTAAAAAAGAAAAACTGAAATATCACATGGTCCTAAGTATTCAGACCCTTTGCTCAGTATTTAGTAGAAGCCCCCTTTTGATCTAATACAGCCAGGAGTCTTTTTGGGAAAGATGCAACAAGTCTTTCACACCTGGATTTGGGGATCCTCTGCCATTCCTCCTTGCAGATCCTCTCCAGTTCTGTCAGGTTGGATGGTAAATGTTGGTGGACAGCCATTTTTAGGTCTCTCCAGAGATGCTCAATTGGGTTTAAGTCAGGGCTCTGGCTGGGCCATTCAAGAACAGTCAAGGAGTTGTTGTGAAGCCACTCCTTCGTTATTTTAGCTGTGTACTTAGGGTTATTGTCTTGTTGGAAGGTAAACCTTCGGCCCAGTTTGAGGTCCAGAGCACTCTGGAGAAGGTTTTTGTCCAGGATATCCCTGTACTTGGCCGCATTCATCTTTCCCTCGATTGCAACCAGTCGTCCTGTCCCTGCAGCTGAAAAACACCCCCACAGCATGATGCTGCCACCACCATGCTTCACTGTTGGGACTGTATTGGACAGGTGATGAGCAGTGCCTGGTTTTTTTTTCACACATACCGCTTAGAATTAATGCCAAAAAGTTCTATTTTGGTCTCATCAGACCAGAGAATCTTATTTCTCACCATCTTGGAGTCCTTCAGGTGTTTTTTTTGCAAACTCCATGCGGGCTTTCATGTGTCTTACACTGAGAAGAGGCTTCCGTCGGGCCACTCTGCCATAAAGCCCCGACTGGTGGAGGGCTGCAGTGATGGTTGACTTTCTACAACTTTCTCCCATCTCCTGACTGCATCTCTGGAGCTCAGCCACAGTGATCTTTGGGTTCTTCTTTACCTCTCTCACCAAGGCTCTTCTCCCCCGATAGCTCAGTTTGGCCGGATGGCCAGCTCTAGGAAGGGTTCTGGTCGTCCCAAACGTCTTCCATGTGAGGATTATGGAGGCCACTGTGCTCTTAGGAACCTTAAGTGCAGCAGAAATCTTTTTGTAACCTTGGCCAGATCTGTGCCTTGCTACAATTCTGTCTCTGAGCTCTTCAGGCAGTTCCTTTGACCTCATGATTCTCATTTGCTCTGACATGCATTGTGATCTGGAAGGTCTTATATAGACAGGTGTGTGGCTTTCCTAATCATGTCCAATCAGTATAATCAAACATAGCTGGACTCAAATGAAGGTGTAGAACCATCTCAAGGATGATCAGAAGAAATGGAAAGCACCTGAGTTAAATATATGAGTGTCACAGCAAAGGGTCTGAATACTTAGGACCATGTGATATTTCAGTTTTTCTTTTTTAATAAATCTGCAACAATGTCAACAATTCTGTGTTTTTCCATCAATATGGGGAGCTGTGTGTACATTCATGAGGAAGAAGAATGAACTTAAATGATTTTAGCAAATGGCTGCAATATAACAAAGAGTGAAAAATTTAAGGGGGTCTGAATACTTTCCGTACCCACTGTATATACGTGATTCAACACTTCCGGGAAGGGGGCACACATGCGTGCCGCCAGTGGTTCACTTCTGCTGTGTGTAATCACACAGACTCAATGTCCACTGGCACCGATCATGAGGAAAAGACACAGAACTGTGATTTGTAAACAAGGCAGATCGCTGTTCTGACAGGAGGGAAGGGTTAGAAATTTGTGTCCTTGCAAAGCAGGGAATAAGTTCCATCTATTTCTATAATAAAAGCACCTCTTACTGTGTAGTAAAACACCAGCTAGGCATACTGTTAACCCTTTGATCGTGCCTGATGTTTACCCTCTTCCCAGGCAGTGTCATTAGTATAGTGACAGTGCATGTTTTTTAGCACTTATCACTGTGTTATTGGTTGTCACTGGTCTCTAAAAAGTGTCAGTTAGTGTCACGTTTCCTGCAATATCACAGTCCCACTATAAGTCACTCATCACTGCCATTACTAGTAAATAATAAAAATATCCCATAGTTTGTAGACACTATAACTTTTGTGCAAACCAATCAATATAGGCTTATCGGGTTTTTGTTACCAAAAATATGTAGCAGAATATATATTAGCCTAAATTTCTGAAGAAATTTGATTTTTTTAAAATGTTTTATAGGATAGGTTTTATAGCAGAAAGTAAAAAATATTTTATATTATGTTTATAGCGCAAAAAAAAAAACACAGAGGTGATCAAATACTACCAAAAGAAAGCTCTATTTGTGGGGAAAAAAGGACATAAATGTTATTTGGGTACAGCTTTACATGACAGCGCAATTGTCAGTTAAAGTAACGCAGTGCCGTATCGCAAAAAATGGCCTGGTCATGAAACGGGGGGGGGGGGGGGTGGTTAAATCTTTTAGGGGTCAAGTAGATAAAGTGTAACCAAACACACACTGTTTAATTTACATTATTACTTCTATTTTTGTATATGGATATGATGGCACTGTAAAATATCTAAGTACCTTTTTCCTAATCGATATTCAGCTGTCACATGACTTAGCTCTTTCCCAGCCTGTCTGCAGAGAAACATAATCAGAAGGAGCTTCTAGTCTTCTGCTGCTGGTCACATGTTCAAAATAAAAAAAATAGCTTTTGGAATACAGAGAAAAAATAAATAATTATTACCAATATACTGTTTTAAATTGTCATACACACAGCGGGTAAAATTGGTATTAAACACGTCACCATTTTTCTAGGTAAATATATTTCTAAAGTTGCTTTTGACATGAAATTTTCACCACATGTCAGTAACATCCCATGCAATCTTTAAATACAAAAGAAACCAAATCAAATAATTTCAGGAATTAAGTTATGTGTAATAAAATGGAATAACGCAGGGAAAAAGTATTAAACACATGAAGAAAGGGAGGTGCAAAAAGGCATGGAACGCCAAGACACCAGCTAAAATCTATCAGTAATTAAAAAGCAATCCAACCCCTTGTCAATGAAAATAATATCAGCTTGTTCAGTCTCAACTAATGGCCTATAAAAAGGTGTCTCATCAGGGCCGGCCTTAGGTGTTCAGGCGCCCTGTGCGAGCTAATCCTGTGGCGCCCCCCCCCCCGCGCGCGCATTTTCTAGCACCTTTTTTGCACTTTATTTGACTTTTCTTTTTTATGATCACTAATAACTTAGCCCCCCTTAGATCAGAGACCCCCCACACAAAGCCCCCCTTAATTTAGAGGCCCCCTACATCAGAGAGCCCCCCCACACAGAGCCCCCCTCACATCAGAGACCCCCCACACAAAGCCCCCTTCACTTCAGAGACCCCTCCACACAAAGCCCCCCTCACATCAGAGACCCCACACACACATCAGAGACCCCCCCCACATAAGAGACCCCCACACAAAGCCCCCCTACACACACACACAAAGCCCCCCTCACATCAGAGACCCAACACACAGAGCCCCCCTCACATCAGAGACCCCACACACAGAGCCCCCCTCACATCAGAGACCCCACACACAAAGCTCCCCTACACACAAAAAGCCCCCCTCACATCAGAGACCCCACACACAAAGCTCCCCTACACACACAAAGCCCCCTCACACAAAGCCCCCCTTACATCACAGACCCCCCACACAAAGCCCCCTTACATCAAAGAGCCCCCCCACACAGAGACCCCCACATCAGAGAGCCCTCCTTACATCACAGACCCCCCACACAAAGCCCCCTTACATCAGACCCCCCCCCCCCCCCGTGGAGCCCCCCACAGCACAGACCCCCCACACAAACCCCCCTTACATCACAGACCCCCCACACAAAGCCCCCTTACATCAGAGCCCCCCCACACAGAGCCCCCCCACATCAGAGAGCCCCCCTTACATCACAGACCCCCACACAAAGTCCCCTTACATCAGACCCCCCCCATGGAGCCCCCCCTTACATCACAGACCCCCCACACAAAGCCCCCTTACATCAGACCCCCCCATGGAGCCTCCCACATCAGAGAGCCCCCCCTTACATAACAGACCCCCCTCACACAGAGCTCCCCACAAAAAGCCCCCCCTTACATTTTTTAATGGCGAGAGTCCTCACTTACCTTCCACTCTTTGCAGCTTTTTTTTTTCTTTAAACTTCCCGCCCACACATACCCGGAAGTGTGGGCGGGCGGGAGGGAGGAGGAAGAGGAGAAGGGGCGGGGCGAGGAGGAGCTGACGATCTCTCCTCTGGCTTCAGTGCAGGGAGGGAGGAGAGATCGTCAGGTGATACACAGCTCGCCTCACTGCTTCAGTACGGGTGACCGAGGCACAGCCGCACAGCAGGAGGTAAGCGGCAGACGCGGCCTGTGTTAACCCTGTCCAGGCCGCGGTCGCCGCTCACCTCCCGCTGTGTGGCCTGAATCACCTGATCTTCTGCGAGCCGTGATGGCCGCATGGCGCCCTTGTTGCCCATGGCACCCTGTGCGGCCGCACGGCTCGCACACCCCAAAGGCCGGCCCTGTGTCTCATTACCAAGCTGTCACACAAGAAACATCTCATGATGGGTAAAAGCAAAGAGGTCTCTCAAGACCTTCGTAATGTTGCAAAACATTACTGATTGTTGCAAAACATACTCATGGCATTAGTTACATAAGGATATCTAAACTTCTGAATGTTCCAGTGAGTACTATTGAGGCCTTAATCCGGAAGTGGAAAGAACATAATTTCACCAAAAACCGGCAACTTCCAGGTGTTCCTCGCAAGATTTCTGATAGGAGTGAAAAGAATTATGAGAAGTGTTGTCCAAGAGTCAAGTATAGTTACATAGTTAGTGAGGTTGAAAAAAGACACCAGTCCATCCAGTTCAACCTATGAAGTGTGTGTGTGTTTGCTGCTAACCGTACATTGTATACCCCTGTATGTTGTGGTCTTTAAGGTGCCCATCTAATAGTTTTTTGAAACTATCAATGCTCCCTGCTGATACCACTGCTTGTGGAAGAGATTTCCACATCCTTACTGCTCTTACAGTGAAGAACCCCCTGCGTGTTTTAAGGTTAAACCGCCTTTGCTCTAGTCTTAGTGAGTGGCCACGTGTCTTATTGTATTTCCTTTCTCTGAATAGGTTTTTCCATATGCTAGGGTTGCTAGTACAATATTTGTACATTGATATCATATCCCCCCCTCAATCGTCTCTTCTCAAGAATAGGTTGAGTGCTTGTAGTCTTTCCTCATAGCTGATGTCCTCCATTCCCCTAATTATATTTTTGCCCTTCTCTGGACTTTCTCCAGTTCCAGCACATCATTCCTGAGGACCGGTGCCCAGAACTGGACAGCATACTCCAGATGTGGTCGGACCAGAGTCTTGTAGAGTGGTAGAATAATCTCTTTATGGAGTGAATCCCCTTTTTTATACATCCCAGTATTCTGTTGGCTTTGCTTGCAGCGGCTAGGCATTGCATGCCACTGCCAAGCCTGTTGTCTACCAGTACCCCAGGTCCTTTTCCATCCTAGACTCACCCAGAGGTTCCCCTCCCCCTAGTGAGTAGCTTGCTTTCTGGTTTCTGGCACCCAGGTGCATTACTTTACATTTTTCAACATTAAACCTCATCTGCCATGTAATTGCCCACCCCATTATTTTGTTCAGGTCCGCTTGTAAGGTTTCCACATCCTGCCCAGAAGATATTGGCATGCTTAGTTTAGTATCATCCGCAAATACTGAGATTTTACCCGATATCCCCTCCTCTAGATCATTTATGAATAAATTAAACAGGATTGGCCCCGCTTTCCACACCCGCCCAATCTGAGTACTCCCCATTAATCACCACCCTTTGCACTCTCCCCTGGAGCCAGTTCTCTATTCAGGTACTCACCTTATGGTCCATACCTACCTTCCTTAGTTTGAACAGTAAGCGTTTGTGGGGAACGATGTCATAGGCCTTTGCGAAGTCCAGGTACACCACATCCACAGGCTTACCTTTATCTAGGTGGCAGCTCACTTCATCATAGAAGGTTAATAGATTGGTTTGGCAAGAACAATTTTTCATGAATCCATGCTGATTACTACTAATAATACCATTTTCATTACTAAAGTCTTGTATGTGGCCCCTTAACATCCCCTCCAAAATCTTGCAGACTACTGATGTTTGTAATGTTCTGGTACCTCTGGTACCCTTATTCCACTTTCCACTTCAGTGTATGCGTCCCACCATTCTCTTCTGGTAGGTGCGCATACACCTTTAAGACCGATGCTGTCATCACTGAGCGCCGCAGAGCTATTTCAACCGCCGGCGTTCTCACTCACATGTTCGTTCAACCTGCCTTAAAGCTCATATGCTTACAAGCGTACCTCGCTGTCGGAACCTCGCTGCTGATCCCTGTATCCCGCTACCGGATCACTCGCCCATACCGAACCTCTCTACTACTGCTTGCTATTAGTGATAAGTACCCCGCAGGGGAATCCTCCATAACCTTCCTACTAAGCTTACACTATCTAGCTCTGCATATTAAGGACTGTAACTATCATCTGCACTGTTGTTTTAGATTGCTAGCTCTTGAGCCTACTAACATCTATCCTTGCACTGGGTTAGTCTCTCCTGTATGTCATCTGCTGTCCTACCACCTACTACCATACATGATTGCTAACCTATCTGCATCCTACCTGTTACCATCTATACTCTCATGAACATTTCTCTCAAGTGCTGTTCACCTATTTGTCACTGTTCATACCTGTCTCTTTAACTCATCACCACTATACTGCTATATACATCTATCACTCCAGGAACATCTTATTGAGTGTGTATATTTGTATGCTGAATCAGACAGACCACAGTGATGAGTCTTGGGAGTTGGAATTGGTATTTCAACTTATCTCTACATGACTACTGAGTGGAGTTTTTCTGCAGCTGCAAATCCATCTTGTTTCAGAAAACGCAGGAGCGTTACAGATTGAACGAACCTAAAATGGATTCAGCGGATTGACCGGACATCCTGGATGCTTTGATACAACTCAGTATCAACATAGACAGGAGGCTGCTGTCCTACCACCTACTACCATACATGATTGCTAACCTATCTGCATCCTACCTGTTACCATCTATACTCTCATGAACATTTCTCTCAAGTGCTGTTCACCTATTTGTCACTGTTCATACAGGGCTGATGAACATCCCTCCAGTGGGTAAACTCCTGTTGTTGGGATAATGCTGTCCCACAGCACAGGGACCACAAAATGCTCATATATTGAGGGATTATATGGTCATGCCCAAGAGGAAAAAAGAATAAAAGAATCCACATTGTGTGTACCCATAAAACCAGTAGTTTATTAAGAAAAGGTGTAAAGCTCACATTTCACATGAATCGGAATAGCATAAAACAGAAAACTCTCTGGCCGGTCTAACAGCATCAAGATGCGCGATGACCGCACAACAGGCTCCATCTTACGCTTTTGGTCACAACTGACATGAGTTTTACCCTTTCTCTTAATAAACTACTGGTTTTATTATTACACACTATGTGGATTCTTTTTCCTCTTGGGCATGACCATATAATCCCTTGATCTGGAGCATATTGAGGTACCCGAGGTGTGGAACAACACTATCCCAGCAATAGGAGTTTACCCACTGGATGAATGATCATCAGCCCGTAGGGGCAGAGGCGTTTTCTGACCTTCCTAAAGAGGTCATGTCTGTTTGGTAAGCCTTCCTGATAACTACAGGTTGGTGGATTTCATACCTTTCCTTCAGGACACTCATCACCTAAATTTGGAGTTTTAAATCACTTCACATTTTGGACTGTTTATTCACATATCTATCACACTTTTATTCAATCGATGATTACTTCTAGTATGCATTGATATCCTCTCTTTTATTTTGTATTGATATATTTTTTGATTGCAGGGTTAGAGCTATACATTTGTATTACCAGAAACCAGTTTTTTGAGACCATGTACGAGTACTGATACTTTTTCTCAATGACCTTTCTCGTCGATACCAATTACCGATACCTAGCCTGGGTCGGTTTGCAGCCTGCTTTTCAGCCCCATCCGGTGCGACTTCCTTTAGTGGTTCAGATACGATTTAGGTGCAAATTGTTAAAGTGTATGACATTGGAAGGTACGATTTTCAGTCCAGTTCAAGTGCAACTGACAATGTCATACACTTTAAAAATTCACACCTGAACCGCTGAATGAAATCGCAACTGACTCTTGAAGGTATCAGTTTTTGTTTTGGTAGCGTTTGAATGAGTACAAGTACTCATACAAATGCTTAGTATCGGCACCAATACTGATATCCTCATTGGTATTGCTGCAACACTACTAGAAACGCTTACTTATATGAAAAACTGGGTATAGGACCTAGAAGCGCCCATAGATTTGGGGGACTGGAGCAAGATTTGGTCAAAAGTTAAGAAATGTTCCTTTATTACAATTAATCTAGTATCTGCATACAAAGTTGTCTTCCAATGGTATTGAGTCCCAGCCCATATAGCCCAAGCAAACCAAAATGACAGTAACCAATGTTTTAGGGGTTGTGGTCAATGTGGCGAGGTACTTCATATTTGTTGGTGCTGACCAAAATTAAACGGCAATTTGGCCCTAAATCTTTGGACTACTCTGAACTTTGCTCTACCTGATAATGCCCAAGGATGCTATGATTCTTCTTAAACTGCTTGATTTCAGGCCTATCAATCCAATAACAGAAACTGGCCATATACCTCTTCCAAGCCACTAAACAGACAATAGCCAAAGCCTGGAGGAAACCCTCTGTCTTCATTCAAGAAGTAAATATTGTATGAACCTGATGTCAATTAATGAAAAACTATCTAGCATCCACAAGAATTCAGAACCTAAATTCTAAAAAATATGGGAACAGTGGATTAACTATGCCTTACCTTCTTTGAATCCCTTCTACCTGAATTATTTTTAGCTCATCGTTCGGGCATGTGCCCGAGTCTGTGAGGAAGATATCCTATTCCCTTCCCCTTTTCCCATACTTCTCCTTTATCTATATCTCTTTTTCACACTTTCTTCACCCCATTATTATTTTCTTGAGTTTGTCGACCCCCTCAGGTGGTTTGACCCATTCTTGAGCTTCTAATTTTTTTTCAAAATTGTGTTGTTAAGGCCCGTACACACGTACCGATCGTCGGCATACAAACGTCGGTGGACGAAGGATCTGCCGATTGTACGCGTGTTAGTATGGTGCCTCCGACAGATGTCTGCGCACAATCCGCGGACAAAAGTCTTTCTTGCAAACATGAAAATATTTGTATGCCGACACCAGAACGGACGATTGTTCGCCTGTCAGTACACAATTCGGCCGACAGACCGCAGATTTGCAAGACTGGGCATGCTCAGAAAATAGAAAACACAGGGAAAGTTAACCATTACATGACATCACTTCTGCAGTCGGCGGACAAAATTCTTGTGCTGTCCTTGTGCTGTCTTTGCACTTTTCAGCAGACACCGACATCCCGGGGAGAAAAGAGGAACATTTGTAAGCCGACCATCGGTACGTGTGTACGGGGCTTTACTCTTGCATTTGCTTGTATGTTTGTTACAAATGTTTTGGCCTTTGTGTGGGTGTACCTATTGTTTACTTTTTCTCAACTACAAACCCAATTCTAAAAAAGTTGGGACACTGTACAAATTGTGTGTAAAAAAGGAATGGACTAATTTACAAATCTCATAAATGTATATTTTATTCACAATGTAATATAGAGAACATATCAAATGTTGAAAGTGAGACATTTTGAAATGTCATACCAAATATTGTCTCATTTTGAATTTCATGAGAGCTACACATTCCAAAAAAGTTGGGACAGGTAGCAATAAGAGGCCAAAAACGTTAAATGTACTTATAAGGACATATAAGGGATCCCTGGAAGAAGCTGCGTGAGTACACAGCGTAACGCGTAGGATCAAGCACCGGACGTGACGTAGCGGCATTCGGACCCGCATTTGATACACGCTATTGACAAAGAAAGATAAATGTGAGTGTTAGAGCCGGTTCACACTGCCGCTACCATAAGTCGCCCCATGTCGGAGCGACTTTTTACCGTGATTTTACCGCGACTTTAACCGCGATTTTACTGCAACTTCAGCGCGACTTGTGAATTATTTTGCACGACTTATATGATAGACGACTTTGTGTTTGGCCAATCAGAATATGATGTGTTGTGACCTAATTCCCCTTTTCTGTTTTTTTTACTCATTTCCTCATTGCCCACCAGTGCCACTGCCCACCAGTGCCACGTATGTGTCCACCAGTGCCACTGCCCACCAGTGCCACGTATCACTGTCCACCAGTGCCACTGCCCACCAGTGCCACGTATGTGTCCACCAGTGCCACTGCCCACCAGTGCCACGAATCAGTGTCCACCAGTGCCACGTATCAGTGCCACGTATCAGTGCCACGTATCAGTGTCCACCAGTGCCACATATCAGTGCCACGTATCAGTGTCCACCAGTGCCACGTATCAGTGCCTTGTATCAGTGCCACGAATCAGTGTCCACCAGTGCCACATATCAGTGCCACGAATCAGTGTCCACCAGTGCCACGTATCAGTGTCCACCAGTGCCACGTATCAGTGCCACAAATCAGTGTCCACCAGTGCCACGTATCAGTGTCCACCAGTGCCACATATCAGTGCCACGTATCAGTGTCCACCAGTGCCATGTATCAGTGCCACAAATCAGTGTCCACCAGTGCCACATATCAGTGCCACAAATCAGTGTCCACCAGTGCCACGTATCAGTGCCACGTATCAGTGTCCACCAGTGCCACGTACCAGTGCCACATATCAGTGCCACATATCAGTGCCACGAATCAGTGCCACGTATCAGTGCCACGAATCAGTGTCCACCAGTGCCACGTATCAGTGCCCACCAGTGCCACGTATCAGTGCCACGAATCAGTGTCCACCAGTGCCACTTATCTGTGTCCACCAGTGCCACTCACACAGACCAAGCAGAGATAATGGAATATATATACCACTACATTATATATATATACTGTATATATATAATATATATATATGTAATGGTATATATATTCCATTATAGGCATGGCTGCAATGTGGGGAATGCCTGGCTAATCTCTTTCTTCTTCCTGGAAAGTCTGATAACAAGTCGTGTCAATTAAGATAAGGAGGCGACTCCCATTGAAATATATGGGACAAGTCGGATCACAGGTCGCATCAAAGTAGTACAGGACCCTTTTCTGAAGTCGGAGCGACTTTAGTAGTGCCAATTAAGATGGCACTGATTGATTAATATTGCTTTTATTATGTCAAGCGACCTGGGGCTACACAAGTCGCCTCACAAGTCGTGCTAGTGTGAATGGGCTCTTACTTTATTGTTTTTGAATAAATAACTTGGCGTTACTTCACTATATTGGCCCGTTTATTCTTTTGGAGATTGAGAGGTCTTTTATATGACCCTGCTATATCGATCCCCATTACAAGGAGAAAGTGATATCCAATAGATCTAACGGACTCCAGAGGTACAGAGGAGCAAGAAGTACACACTTGAGATATAAGGCCTTATATTAAAGGAATGGAGGTGAGCGCATAGGACACCTAGTGGTCACAAGACTAAAGAGCACCTGCATGCATGTGTATTTAGAAGAAAGATTTTTTTGAGCACTATTTGCACTTTTTGGGACACTTGAGCACTTTAAATACAACAATAGAATTGAACCATTTGTGGATTTATACAGAGACTGAAATTATTGGTTGAATACAGTGTAACAATATAAGCACAGATCACTTTTTATAATTTATTTATTATTATTAGGATGGTTTATTTAATATATGTACATGATTGTATACACTAGCACAAGCAAGGGAATATTTATATGAATTGTTCACAGGAAGTATACATTTTATATTTATTTATTTATTTGAAACTAAGACACTTTTACATAGATATTTGCACAATTATTTATATTTATATTTTATATATATTGAAAAGAGCACAGATACACCTTTGAAGCGCGGTACTCCTCCCCCCCTTTTATAGTCACTAATATTGTGTGGTTAACAATAATAGTACCTGCGGCATTAAAGGTTTTTGAGACACTTCAACTATTTGACAGCGCGAGAATTACACACACCTTTTTATCCTTGAGAAAATATATAATTTTAAGGGAAAAATAAGTTGATTTTAAATTTCATGGCATCATCACATCTCAAAAAAGTTGGGACAAGGCCATGTTTACCACTGTGTGGCATCACCTCTTCTTTTTATAACAGTCTGCAAACGTCTGGGGACTGAGGAGACAAGTTGCTCAGGTTTAGGAATAGGAATGTTGTCCCATTCTTGTCTAATACAGGCTTCTAGTTGCTCAACTGTCTTAGGTCTTCTTTGTCACATCTTCCTCTTTATGATGCGCCAAAAGTTTTCTATGGGAGAAAGATCTGGACTGCAAGCTGGCCATTTCAGTACTCGGATCCTTCTTCTGTGGCCTGGCATTGTCATGTTGGAAAATGCAAGGTCTTCCCTAAAAGAGACGATGTCTGGATGGGAGCATATGTTGTTCTAGAACTTGGATATACCTTTCAGCATTGATGGTGCCTTTCCAGATGTGTAAGCTGCCCATGCCACACGCACTCATGCAACCCCATACCATCAGAGATGCAGGCTTCTGAACTGAGCGCTGATAAAAACTTGGGTTGTCCTTGTCCTCTTTAGTTCAGATGACATGGCATCCTAGTTTTCCAAAAAGAACTTCAAATTTTGATTCGTCTGACCACAGAACAGTTTTCCACTTTGCCACAGTCCATTTTAAATGAGCCTTGGCCCTGCGCTTCTGGATCGTGTTGAGATATTATTATTATTCAGGATTTCTATAGCGCCAGCAGTTTACGCAGCGCTTTACAATGTTAGAGGGAGACAATACAGTTACAATACAATAAAATACAAGAGGATTAAGAGGGCCCTGCTCAGAAGAGCTTACAATCTAATGGGGTCGGGCAGGTGTTAAAAGAGGTTGTAACAGTAGGGAATGAGCTGATGGAAGATTAGTTGGTGGTGTGATAGGCTTCCCCAAAGAGATGAGTTTTCAGGGATCACCGGAAAGCAGTTAGAGTAGGAGATAGCCGTACAGGTTGAGGTAGAGCATTCCAGAGGATGGGAGAGGCCCTGGAGAAATCCTGGGGACGAGCATGGGAGGAGGAGACAAGGGAGATTGAGAGTAGGAGGTCTTGAGAGGAGCGGAGAGTACGGTTTGGGTGATATTTGGAGACAAGATTGGTGATGTAGCTCGGGGCAGAGTTGTGAATGGCTTTGTATGTTGTGGTTAGTATTTTTAATTTAATTTGCTGGGCAATCAGGAGACACTGAGCGGTTGGTAAGGTGGATATGGCTTCTTTTTTGGCCTATAGAGTTTTAGCCGGCAATGGCGAATGACAGGGTAGATTGTGTTCACTGACAATGTTTTCTGGAAGTATTCCTGAGCCCATGTTGTGATTTCCATTACAGTAGCATTCCTGTATGTGATGCAGTGCCATCTAGGGGCCCAAAGATCACAGGCATCCAGTATGGTTTACCGGACTTGACCCTTACGCACAGAGATTGTTCCAGATTCTCTGAATCTTTGGATGATATTATGCACTGTAGATAATGATAACTTTAAACTCTTTGCAATTTTTCTCTGAGAAACTCCTTTCTGATATTAAGGGGTGGGGGGGTGGGGGGGAGATCAAAGCGCTACCAATGGGGTAAATGCGATGGGTTGTTTAAGTTACAGATGGTGGAACGCCAAAATCAGCATGGATACAAGTGGAAGAAATCGAATAGAATTCTGATGAAAAACACATCCAGTGCTGGATACAAAATATCCCCTGTGACGGTACTAACCGTCACTATGTGTGACGGATCACCCTGTCCCTGGATTGTAAACCCCTTCGTGTCATTTTCCTATGAGTTTGGGACATTGCCTTTTATTGCATTTTATGTTCCCTTTATTCATCTTCTGAACACCTGAAGATGGCATGACTCATGGCATTGAGTTAATGTAATGTAATGCTACAGCCCTTGTTCCCCCACCCCCCCCTCCTGTTTCTGTGTCTAATTGTGTGGATTCATGACACATAGACAATGGTCTGGACTGGAGACATCTCTCCACAGGGGGTGTGTATGGAGAGACTGCCTGTTTACCATAAGCTCATTAGGTTATCTGTAGCCTGTTTCAATGTACAAATGTTCAGTTCCCATTGGTTGTTCCTTGTCCCCTTTGGCAAGGCTAAGGGGAGTGTCGTTAACTGTGTGTAAAACTGTATATCTTGGAATTTAATAAACAGTTCTTGCTTAGACTCACAACATAGAGTGTCATCTCATGTTTGTGGGAGAAGGCTATACCAGCTCTATCTCCCTTCGGCTTGGATCGCTAAATCCCTAGCTCTGGTAAGAGCGGTTCCTGCTCTACTCTACAGCATCCCTCCCACTAGGGGGAAGAGAACATCTCTGGTGGCGAAACCCCTCTTTCTATGGGGCGGCCGCTACAACTGGTGGCAGCGGTGGGATGGTTCTTTTCCCCTAGAGGAGATGCTACAACTGGTTCCGAGAATGGAATGAGCAGATGGAGAATCGCTACGGAAACTTGAAGCAGTCAACCTTGAAAGATTTGTTGGAGAACCGTGGCCGACCAACAAATAACTGTACCAAAAAGGAACTACTGGCCGAGCTGAAGGAAATGGACCGAAACAACGGTGTGACTGAAGCAGTAGCCCTGAACCTGGAGGATGAGTTGATGCGGACTGTGCGTATGCGGTTGGAGTTGTATGGACCCAATCCTCCTGCAGACATAATTTCCCAGGTGATGAACGCCGCTATCGATGAGAACCGGGAGAAACTACAATACCAGTTGCGCATGGCGGAGATCCAGAGACCAGTGAGCCCAACTGTGGAGAATGCTCCAGCCCCAACAGAACGGAAAAAGGTACCCTTTGCAGCCTTTAAGAGCTTCCAGGAATTGGAGGGGGAAATAGATGGCTACTTAGCCAACTTTGAAAGACAATGTGCCTTACACAAAGTACCCACAGACGAATGGGTCACCATCCTGACTGGGAAATTAACAGGTAGAGCTGCCGAAGCCTTTAGAGCTATACCTGATGAGGAGAATCACGTCTACCCAGCAGTCAAGGAGGCTTTGCTTGCCCGATACTCAGTCACCCCCGAGGCGTATAGGAGACGGTTCCGGGAGTCCAAAAAGCACAGCGGGGATTGCTACAACGAGTGGACCTGCCGTCTTTACAGAACAGCCTCCCTCTGGATTACCGGTTTATGTAATGCTACAGCCCTTCTTCCCCCATTCCCCCCCCCCCGCCGTTTCTGTGTCTAATTGTGTGGATTCATGACAAATAGACAATGGTCTGGACTGGAGAAATCTCTCCGCAGGGGGTGTGTATGGAGACACTGCCTGTTTACCATAAGCTCATTAGGTTATCTGTAGCCTGTTTCAATGTACAAATGTTCAGTTCCCATTGGTTGTTCCTTGTCCCCTTCCCCCCTTTGGCAAGGCTAAGGGGAGTGTCCCTAACTGTGTGTAAAACTGTATGTCTTGGAATTTAATAAACAGTTCTTGCTTAGACTCACAACATAGAGTGTCATCTCATGTTTGTGGGAGAAGGCTATACCAGCTCTATCTCCCTTCGGCTTGGATCGCTAAATCCCTAGCTCTGGTAAGAGCAGTTCCTGCTCTACTCTACAGCATCCCTCCCACTAGGGGGAAGAGAACATCTCTGGCGGCGAAACCCCTCTTTCTATGGGGCAGCCGCTACATCCCCAAAAAAAAGGACACAAGAGAAAATGTCCAAAATTCAATAATGAATAATTAATAATAAAAAATTTATATAAGATGCAATGTGAATATAGATAATATGACCATTAATGTAACAAATCAATCAATCAATAAAAAACGAGCAATAAAAAAGTGCTAGCAGCCCATAATGTGCAAAAAGGATTAATGGCAATAAAATTGCTGCAGTGCTTGATGCAATGTGGATATAAATAATATGACCATCAATAAAACAATCAATCAATAAACAAAATATGAGCAGTATAAAAGTGCTAGCAGTGCATAATGTGCAAAAAGGATAAATGGCAATAAAAGTGCTGCAGTGCTTAATAAAGAATCTACAAGATATATTAAAGAAAAAAGTCCATATGCAGATGTGCAATGTGCACCAAACTATGTGCAAAATAATAGAAAGTGATTCTTGTGACTGTTCATTAATATTCCAGTGACTATTGTAATTTTCACATCCAGTGGCAATGGTGTGCTGTTAACGTGAGCTTATCCAAAAATAAGTGCAATGGCCGCTCACCTCCATTAACACTCAAATGAGCGTTTTGATGCAATAAATCACCGTATGGGGCATGAGGGTATTCTCCACGGTGTAGGGGATTTTTCGGTGTGGACAGTTTCCTCAGATCTTAGGATGATGTTATCAGTGGTAGATGCTCCCTCTCCTTCTATGGAGTGGTGAAGAATCTGTAATCTGATGCTCTCCCAGGACACTCACTCATCCAAAGATAATGACAAGAAGAGGGGGGGCTCTCATAGTGTAGTAAATCAATGTTTATTTGTATAAAGTATTAAAAGACAATTCAGTAAATGAATACGAGCTGCAAACAAACAAACCGCCAATGAGGTGTACGCCGATGCTTCCGCTCGCAGCCGTAGGCCGGAAGTGACGTCACCCGGCTCTTCCCGACGCGTTGTGTCACAACACACACACATGACTTTCTCAAGGGTGAGAAAGTCACGTGTGTGTTGTGACCCAACGCGTCAGAAGGAGCCGGGTGACGTCACTTCTGGTCTACGGCTGAGACCGGAAGCATCGGAGTACACCGACATCCACTTGTCATTATCTTTGAATGAGTGAGTGTCCTAGAACATCAGACTACAGCTCTTTCACCACTCCATAGAAGGAGAGGGAGCATCTACCACTGATAACATCATCCTAAGATCTGAGGAACCTGTACACACCTAAAAAGCCCCTAAACCGTGGAGAATACCCTCATGCCCCATACGATGATTTATTGCATCAAAACGCTCATTTGAATGTTAATGGAGGCCATTGCACTAAATTTTGGATAAGCTCACGTTAACAGCACACCATTGCCACTGGATGTGAAAATCACAATAGTCTCTGGAATATTAATGAACAGTCACAAGAATCACTTTCTATTATTTTGCACATAGTTTGGTGCACATTGCACATCTGCATATGGACTTTTTTCTTCAATATATCTTGTAGATTCTTTATTAAGCACTGCAGCACTTTTATTGCCATTTATCCTTTTTGCACATTATGCACTGCTAGCACTTTTATACTGCTCATATTTTGTTTATTGATTGTTTTATTGATGGTCATATTATTTATATCCACATTGCATCAAGCACTGCAGCACTTTTATTGCCATTAATCCTTTTTGCACATTATGGGTTGCTAGCACTTTTTTATTGCTCGTTTTTTATTGATTGATTGATTTGTTACATTAATGGTCATATTATCTATATTCACATTGCATCTTATATCAATTTTTTATTATTGATTATTAATTTTTGGATTTTGGACATTTTCTCTCATGTCTTTTTTTGGGGGGAAATTTTCTATCCAGCACTGGATTTGTTTTTCATCAAAATTCTATTTGATTTCTTCCACTTTTATCCATCCTTTTACGTTTAAGATATTACATCTTACACATCTTTTATATTTATTACAACATCCCTGGTCCACCATTTTAGAAATCGAGCGCTGATTTTCCTCCTTTGTATATCCTTTCTGATATCGCTTCACTATTTTTCACCGCAGCATTGGGGGAATTGGTGATCCTCTGCCCATCTTGACTTCTGAGAGACACTGCCACTCTGAGAGGCTCTTTTTATACCCAATCATGTTGCCAATTGCCTTAATAAGTCGCAAATTGGTCCACCAACTGTTCCTTATATGTACATTTAACTTTTCCAGCCTCTTATTACTATTTATTACTATTACTTATTACTATTACTTATTACTACCTGTCCAAACTTTTTTGGAATGTGTAGCTCTCATGAAATTCAAAATGAGCCAATATTTGGCATGAAATTTCAAAATGTCTCACTTTCAACGTTTGATATGTAATCTATATTATATTGTGAATAAAATATATGTTTATGAGATTTGTAAATTAGTCCATTCCTTTTTTACTCACAATTTGTACAGAGTCCCAACATTTTTGGAATTGGGTTTGTATATTTACATTGCAGCTTTCTTGTGGTATAGTGGGATGATTCCTGCAGCTACAGGCATTATCCCAGGATTGTTTTTAACAGGAGGCAATCTGCATTTATGTAAAAGCCACCCGAGTTGTGTGAGTAAATTAGCTGCTGGATTGCTTTTACAGATGGCAGGAAGGGTCCTGCCAGTGCCTTTTAGGGATCTCCATCCCACCAGACATTATGTTATGTTATATTAGGTATCTATTTACTTTGCATTAAAACCATCTTTTATATTTTACTAAAAAAATTTAAATATTGTGCTTGTGTGCATTAAAATTCATTAAAACGTATTTTTTTTAAAAAAACTTGTGTTCAAATAATTGCTGCACAAATACTGTGTGACATAACAAAATTGCAAAACCCATCTTTTTATATATATATATATATATATATATATATATATATACACAGTATCACAAAAGTGAGTACGCTTCTTACATTTTTGTAAATATTTTATTATATCTTTTCATATGACAACACTAAAGAAATGACACTTTGCTACAATGTAAAGTAGTGAGTGTACAGCTTGTATAGCAGTGTAAATTTGTTGTCCCCTCAAAATAACTCAACACACAGCCATTAATGTCTAAACCACTGGCAACAAAAGTGAGTAGAACCCTAAATAAAAATGTCCAAATTGGGCCCAATTAGCCATTTTCCCTCCCCGGTGTCATGTGACTTGTTAGTGTTACAAGGTCTCAGGTGTGAATCGGGAGTAGGTGTGTTAAATTTGGTGTTTTCGCTCTCACTCTCTCATACTGGTCACTGGAAGTTCAACATGGCCTCTCATGGCAAAGAACTCTCTGAGGATCTGAAAAAAGAATTGTTGCTCTACATAAAGATGGCCTAGGCTATAAGAAAATTACCAAGACTCTGAAACTGAGCTGCAGCACAGTGGCCAAGACCATGCAGCGGTTTAACAGGATAGGTTCCACTCAGAACAGGCCTCGCCATGGTGGACCAAAGAAGATGAGTGCACGTGCTCAGCGTCATATCCAAAGGTTGTCTTTGGAAAATAGACGTATGAGTGCTGCCAGCATTTCTGCTGAGGTTGAAGGTGTGTGTGTGTGTGTGTGTGTGTGGGGGGGGGGGGGGGTCAGTCTGTCAGTGCTCAGACCATACGCCGCACAATGCATCAAATTCGTCTGCATAGCTGACATCCCAGAAGGAAGCCTCTTCTAAAGATGATGCACAAGAAAGCCCGCAAACAGTTTGCTGAAGATAAGCAGACTAAGGACATGGATTACTGGAATCATGGCCTGTGGTCTGATGAGACCAAGACAAATCTATTTGGTACAGATGGTGTCAAGCGTGTGTGGTGGCCACCAGGTGAGGAGTACAAAGGCAAGTGTGTCTTGTCTACAGTCAAGCATGGTGGTGGGAGTGTCATGGTCTGGGGCTGCATGAGTGCTGCTGACACTGGAGAGCTACAGTTCATTGAGGAAACCATGAATGCCAACATGTACTCTGACATACTGAAGCAGAGCATGATCCCCTCCCTTCAGAGACTGGGCCGCAGGGCAGTATTCCAACATGATAACGACACCAAACACACCTCCAAGATTACCACTGCCTTGCTAAAGAAGCTGAGGGTAAAGGTGATGGACTGGCCAAGCATGTCTCCAGACCTAAACCCTGTTAAGCATCTGTGGGGCATCCTCAAATGGAAGGTGGAAGAGCGCAAGGTCTCTAAACATCCACCAGCTCCATGATGTGGTAATGGAGGAGTGGAAGAGGACTCCAGTGGCAACCTGTGAAGCTCTGGTGAACTCCATGCCCAAGAGGGTTAAGGCAGTGCTGAAAAACAATGGTGGCCAAACAAAATATTGACATTTTGGGCCCAATATGGACAATATCACTTAGGGGTGTACTCACTTTTGTTGCCAGCGGTTTAGGCATTAATGGCTGTGTGTTGAGTTATTTTGAGTGGACAGCAAATTTACACTGTTATACAAGGTGTACACTCACTACTTTACATTGTAGCAAAGTGTCATTTCTTCAGTGCTGTCACATGAAAAGATATAATAAAATATTTACAAAAATGTGAGGGGTGTACTCACTTTTGTGAGATACTATATATGAGGTATATAGTGCAGACAGGTGTCGGGCACATGTGTATATAGAGGATACCACCCCCTGTAGCAGTGTACACACAGTATATACAGTAGATGTATATGAGGTTTATATGACAGACAGGAGTCATATACATGTGTATATAGAGGATGTTGCCCCCTGTAGCAGTGTACACACAGTATATAGATGTACACACAGTATATAGATGTATATGAGGTATATAGTGCAAAAGGATATTGGGCACACGTGTATATATTGGGTGCCCCCCCTGTAGCAGTGAACACACAGTATATAGATGTATATGAGGTATATATTGCAGACAGGTGTCGGGCACACGTGTATATATTGGTTGCTGCTCCCAGTAGCAGTGTACGCACAGTATATAGATATATATGAGGTATATAGTGCAGACAGGTGTTGGATACACGTGTATATATTGGGTGCCGTTATGATGTTTATGAAGTATATGGAAGAGGACTCCAGTGGCAACCTGTGAAGCTCTGGTGAACTCCATGCCCAAGAGGGTTAAGGCAGTGCTGGAAAATAATGGTGGCCACACAAAATATTGACATTTGGGCCCAATTTGGACAATATCACTTAGGGGTGTACTCACTTTTGTTGCCATCGGTTTAGACATTAATGGCTGTGTGTTGAGTTATTTTGAGGGGACAGCAAATTTATATAGTTATATACAGTGGGTACGGAAAGTATTCAGACCCCCTTAAATTTTTCACTCTTTGTTATATTGCAGCCATTTGCTAAAATCATTTAAGTTCATTGTCCTTCCTCATGAATGTACACATAGCACCCCATACTGACAGAAAAACACAGAATTGTTGACATTGTTGCAGATTTATTAAAAAAGAAAAACTGAAATATCACATGGTCCTAAGTATTCAGACCCTTTGCTCAGTATTTAGTAGAAGCTCCCTTTTGATCTAATACAGCCAGGAGTCTTTTTGGGAAAGATGCAACAAGTCTTTCACACCTGGATTTGGGGATCCTCTGCCATTCCTTCTTGCAGATCCTCTCCAGTTCTGTCAGGTTGGATGGTAAACGTTGGTGGACAGCCATTTTTAGGTCTCTCCAGAGATGCTCAATTGGGTTTAAGTCAGGGCTCTGGCTGGGCCATTCAAGAACAGTCACGGAGTTGTTGTGAAGCCACTCCTTTGTTATTTTAGCTGTGTGCTTAGGTTCATTGTCTTGTTGGAAGGTAAACCTTCAGCCCAGTCTGAGGTCCAGAGCACTCTGGAGAAGGTTTTTGTCCAGGATATCCCTGTACTTGGCCGCATTCATCTTTCCCTCGATTGCAACCAGTCGTCCTGTCCCTGCAGCTGAAAAACACCCCCACAGCATGATGCTGCCACCACCATGCTTCACTGTTGGAACTGTATTGGACAGGTGATGAGCAGTGCCTGGTTTTCTCCACACATACCGCTTAGAATTGAGGCCAAAAAGTTCTATTTTGGTCTCATCAGACCAGAGAATCTTATTTCTCACCATCTTGGAGTCCTTCAGGTGTTTTTTTGCAAACTCCATGCGGGCTTTCATGTGTCTTACACTGAGGAGAGGCTTCCGTCGGGCCACACTGCCATAAAGCCCCGACTGGTGGCCCGACTGGTGGAGGGCTGCAGTGATGGTTGACTTTCTACAACTTTCTCCCATCTCCTGACTGCATCTCTGGAGCTCAGCCACAGTGATCTTTGGGTTCTTCTTTACCTCTCTCACCAAGGCTCTTCTCCCCCGATAGCTCAGTTTGGCCAGACGGCCAGCTCTAGGAAGGGTTCTGGTCATCCCAAACGTCTTCCATTTGAGGATTATGGAGGCCACTGTGCTCTTAGGAACCTTAAGTGCAGCAGAAATCTTTTTGTAACCTTGGCCAGATCTGTGCCTTGCCACAATTCTGTCTCTGAGCTCTTCAGGCAGTTCCTTTGACCTCATGATTCTCATTTGCTCTGACATGCATTGTGATCTGGAAGGTCTTATATAGACAGGTGTGTGGCTTTCCTAATCAAGTCCAATCAGTATAATCAAACACAGCTGGACTCAAATGAAGGTGTAGAACCATCTCAAGGATGATCAGAAGAAATGGAAAGCACCTGAGTTAAATATATGAGTGTCACAGCAAAGGGTCTGAATACTTAGGACCATGTGATATTTCAGTTTTTCTTTTTTAATAAATCTGCAACAATGTCAACAATTCTGTGTTTTTCTGTCAATATGGGGAGCTGTGTGTACATTCATGAGGAAGAAGAATGAACTTAAATGATTTTAGCAAATGGCTGCAATATAACAAAGAGTGAAAAATTTAAGGGGGTCTGAATACTTTCCGTACCCACTGTATTTATACCAGCTATACACTTACTACTTTACATTGTAGCAAAGTGTCATTTCTTCAGTGTTGTCACATGAAAAGGTATAATAAAATATTTACAAAAATGTGAGGGGTGTACTCACTTTTGTGAGATACTAGTATATATGAGGTATATAGTGCAGACAGGTGTCGGGCACACGTGTATATAGAGGATGCCACCCCCTGTAGCAGTGTACACACAGTATATAGATGTATATGAGGTATATAGTGTAGACAGGTGTCGGGCACACGTGTATATATCGGGTTCCGCCCCCTGTAGCAGTTTACACACAGTATATAGATCTATATGAGGTATATATTGCAGACAGGTGTAGGGCACACGTGTATATATTGGGTTGCGCCCCCTGTAGCAGTGTACACACAGTATATAGATGTATATGAGGTATATAGTGCAGACAGGTGTCGGGCACACGTGTATATATTGGGTTCCGCCCCCTGTAGCAGTGTACACACAGAATAAAGATGTATATGAGGTATATAGTGCAGACAGGTGTCGGGCACACGTGTATATATTGGGTTCCGCCCCCTGTAGCAGTGTACACACAGTATATAGATGTATATGAGGTATATAGTGCAGACAGGTGTCGGGCACACATGTATATATTGGGTTGCGCCCCCTGTAGCATAGTACACACAGTATATAGATGTATATAGTGCAGACAGGTGTCGGGCACACGTGTATATATTGGGTTGCGCCCCCTGTAGCAGTGTACACACAGTATATAGATGTATATGAGGTATATAGTGCAGACAGGTGTCGGGCACACGTGTATATATTGGGTTCCGCCCCCTGTAGCAGTGTACACACAGTATATAGATGTATATGAGGTATATAGTGCAGACAGGTGTCGGGCAGTGTATATATTGGGTGCCGCCCCCTGTAGCAGTGTACACACAGTATATAGATGTATATGAGGTATATAGTGTAGACAGGTGTCGGGCACACGTGTATATATTGGGTTCCGCCCCCTGTAGCAGTGTACACACAGTATATAGATGTATATGAGGTATATAGTGCAGACAGGTGTCGGGCACACGTGTATATATTGGGTGCCGCCCCCTGTAGCAGTGTACACACAGTATATAGATGTATATAGTGCAGACAGGTGTCGGGCACACGTGTATATATTGGGTGCCGCCCCCTGTAGCAGTGTACACACAGTATATAGATGTATATGAGGTATATAGTGCAGACAGGTGTCGGGCACACGTGTATATATTGGGTGCCGCCCCCTGTAGCAGTGTACACACAGTATATAGATGTATATGAGGTATATAGTGTAGACAGGTGTCGGGCACACGTGTATATATTGGGTTCCGCCCCCCTGTAGCAGTGTACACACAGTATATAGATGTATATAGTGCAGACAGTTGTCGGGCACACGTGTATATATTGGGTTCCGCCCCCCTGTAGCAGTGTACACACAGTATATAGATGTATATGAGGTATATAGTGTAGACAGGTGTCGGGCACACGTGTATATATTGGGTTCCGCCCCCCTGTAGCAGTGTACACACAGTATATAGATGTATATAGTGCAGACAGGTGTCGGGCACACGTGTATATATTGGGTTCCGCCCCCCTGTAGCAGTGTACACACAGTATATAGATGTATATGAGGTATATAGTGTAGACAGGTGTCGGGCACACGTGTATATATTGGGTTCCGCCCCCTGTAGCAGTGTACACACAGTATATAGATGTATATGAGGTATATAGTGCAGACAGGTGTCGGGCACACGTGTATATATTGGGTTCCGCCCCCTGTAGCAGTGTACACACAGTATATAGATGTATATGAGGTATATAGTGTAGACAGGTGTCGGGCACACGTGTATATATTGGGTTCTGCCCCCTGTAGCAGTGTACACACAGTATATAGATGTATATGAGGTATATAGTGTAGACAGGTGTCGGGCACACGTGTATATATTGGGTTCCGCCCCCTGTAGCAGTGTACACACAGTATATAGATGTATATGAGGTATATAGTGCAGACAGGTGTCGGGCACACGTGTATATATTGGGTTCCGCCCCCTGTAGCAGTGTACACACAGTATATAGATGTATATGAGGTATATAGTGTAGACAGGTGTCCGGCACACGTGTATATATTGGGTTCTGCCCCCTGTAGCAGTGTACACACAGTATATAGATGTATATGAGGTATATAGTGTAGACAGGTGTCGGGCACACGTGTATATATTGGGTTCCGCCCCCTGTAGCAGTGTACACACAGTATATAGATGTATATGAGGTATATAGTGCAGACAGGTGTCGGGCACACGTGTATATATTGGGTTCCGCCCCCTGTAGCAGTGTACACACAGTATATAGATGTATATGAGGTATATACTGCAGACAGGTGTCGGGCACACGTGTATATATTGGGTTCCGCCCCCTGTAGCAGTGTACACACAGTATATAGATGTATATGAGGTATATAGTGTAGACAGGTGTCGGGCACACGTGTATATATTGGGTTCCGCCCCCTGTAGCAGTGTACACACAGTATATAGATGTATATGAGGTATATAGTGCAGACAGGTGTCGGGCACACGTGTATATATTGGGTTCCGCCCCCTGTAGCAGTGTACACACAGTATATAGATGTATATGAGGTATATAGTGCAGACAGGTGTCGGGCACACGTGTATATATTGGGTTCCGCCCCCTGTAGCAGTGTACACACAGTATATAGATGTATATGAGGTATATAGTGCAGACAGGTGTCGGGCACACGTGTATATATTGGGTTCCTCTCCCTGTAGCAGTGTACACACAGTATATAGATGTATATGAGGTATATAGTGTAGACAGGTGTAGGGCACACGTGTATATATTGGGTTCCGCCCCCCTGTAGCAGTGTACACACAGTATATAGATGTATATGAGGTATATAGTGTAGACAGGTGTCGGGCACACGTGTATATATTGGGTTCCGCCCCCTGTAGCAGTGTACACACAGTATATAGATGTATATGAGGTATATAGTGTAGACAGGTGTCGGGCACACGTGTATATATTGGGTTCCGCCCCCTGTAGCAGTGTACACACAGTATATAGATGTATATGAGGTATATAGTGTAGACAGGTGTCGGGCACACGTGTATATATTGGGTTCCGCCCCCTGTAGCCGTCTCTCGTCTCTGCTCCGGTCACTATGCCTTCTCCTATCCCCGTTGAGCGGTTCCTCCCCCGGGACTTATCCCCGTCCATAGACCTCCGTCCATGTAGCAGTCCTCTGGAGCTGAGCCGTTACAAGGCCGCCTCATCCAGCCGCCCGGCCCCGTGCAGGCTCCCTCCCCGCCTGGCCTGGTGCAGCATAGACTGGGAGCAGATTCGGGTTCTGGAGCCGCTGGGCTCGGGGGGGTTCGGCTCGGTGTACCGGGCCACCTACCGCGGGCAGACCGTGGCTTTGAAGAAGGTGAAGCGTTGCAGCAAGAACCGGCTGGCGTCCCGGCAGAGCTTCTGGGCCGAGCTGAACGCCGCCCGCCTCTGTCACCCGCACGTGGTCCGAGTCCTGGCCGCTAGCGCTTCGTGTCCCGGGGACCCCGGCAGTCCCGGCACCATCATTATGGAGTACGCCGGTAGCGGCACCCTGCACCGCCGTATCTATAGCCGCGGCCCCCCGCTGGGGAGAGCCTGCTGCCTCCGCTATGCCCGGCACATCACGGATGGGCTCCGCTTCCTGCACCGGGGCGGCGTGGTGCACCTGGACCTAAAGCCGGCCAATGTACTGCTGGCCCCGGGAGATCTGTGTAAGATCGGGGACTTCGGGTGCTCACAGAAGCTGCGGGAGGACGGCGGGGAAGACTGCTGTACCCAACTCCGCCACCTAGGGGGCACCTACACCCACCGGGCACCAGAGCTCCTCCGCGGAGAGCCGGTCACCGCCAAGGCGGACATCTATTCCTTCGCTGTCACTTTGTGGCAGATGGTGACCCGGGAGCTGCCTTACACCGGGGACCGCCAGTGTGTGCTGTACGCCGTGGTGGCCTATGACCTGCGCCCGGAAATAGGACCTACATTCCTGGGGACAGAGGAGGGCACAGCGACCAGGGACATCGTACAGAACTGCTGGGCTGCCCGGCCTGAGGACCGACCTAGTGCCGAGGAACTGATCAACACCATCGATCTCATCCAATCCGAGGAGGACAGTCCTATGGTCCCTGATCACAGTCCTCAACAGGGTGAGTCCCACAAATCGCCCTCTATGGGGGACAACCGGGACTGTCCCAGCTCAGCACACACCACCTGCCTGGAGGAGGACAGTCCCCAACAGGGTGAGTCCCACACATCGCCCTCTATGGGGGACAACCGGGACTGTCCCATCCCTGCACACACCACCTGCCTGAAGGACCTCTCCTCCTGACCATCTGTAGACTGACTACAGTCCTCGCATGTCCCCATAGTCCCTAATACTCAGCACTGTCCTCAACTTGATGAACTTCTCCGCTCCAGGAATGTCCCTCTATGGGGGACAACATGGACTGGCCAAACCTGCCTGCAGGACTTCTCACCACCCTGGAGACCCACCATCTGTAGACTGACAACAGTCCTCACATGTCTGTATAGTCCCTGATCCTCAGCACTTTCCTCAACTTCATGAACTTCTCAGCTACAATGTCCCTGTATGGGGGACAACATGGACTGGCCAAACCTGCCTGCAGGACTTCTCACCACCATCTGCAGACTGACAACAGTCCACACATGTCTGTATAGTCCCTGATACTCAGCACTTTCCCCAACTTGATGAACTTCTCAGCTCCAGGAATGTCCCTGTATGGGGAGACAACTTGGACTGCCAAACCTGTCTGCGGGATTTCTCACCATCATTGGACTGACCATAGTCCTCTCCTGTCCTTATAATCCCTGATACTCGGCACAGTCCTCAACTTAATGAACTTCTCTGCATGGGGGGCAACCTGGACTGTCCAAGCTCTGCACACACCACCTGCAAGTCTCCTACAGAATTTGACACTTAAAGATTGTGGCTGGAGCTCCAACATGCTCTTGTAGTCCTCTTGTGTCCCTATAGTCCCTGCTACTCAGCATTGTCCTGAACATGATGGCACTTCACTGCTCCAGAAATGCCCTTGCATGGGGGAATACTAGGACTAGCCTAACTCTGCAGACCCAACCTGCCTGGAGGACCGTTCATCCAGATCATGACACTTGGAAGGTGGGGATCTGGAGGTCCATTATTTGCAGATTCCCCTTTGACAATCCTGATAACAGTCCTCCAATGTCCCCAACTTGATTCAATCCCTGGAAGACCGCTCCTCCTGATCATGACTGGAGATTGGAGCTTCGTGTCCCATCTGCTGTTTTATCAGCCTGACAACAGTTCTGTCATATCTCCATAGTCCCTGCCACTATGCGCAGTCCCTAACTCCATGCATATTTAGCACACACAGGAGTCAATATACTAAAAAAGGAGAGTAACATCTGGTACAGCTACGCATGGTAGCCAATCAGCAACTTCAGCTTTTTCAGTTAAGCTTTGACAATAAAACCTGGGAGCTGATTGGTTTCTATTCAGAGCTGCACCAGATTTTTGCACTCTCCGGTTTTGGTAAATCCATGCCTGGAAGACTTCTTCTCCTGACCATGACTCTGGAGACTGGAGCCCCACCATGTACAGTCTGCTCTGATCAGCCTGATAAGTCATTTCATGTCCCTGTGGACCCTGCTACTGAGGATGGTCCCCAACCTAATGGAAACTGAGCTCCAGGAATGTCCTTGCCTGGACTCTTCACACAACCTGCATGGAAGACCTGTTATCTGGATCATGATGCTTGAGGGGAGCTGAAGGCTGGATCTCCATCTAGGGCAGTTTGCTTAACCTGGTACAGTCCTCTAAAGTCACATTTTATCTCTTCTACAATGCATTTTCAAGCTTGGTGATGGAATATCTAAGGATGGGTGACAACCTGGACTGACCCAACCTACCTCTTATCCCAGAATGACACTTTGACACCAATGAAAATGACCTCTAGAGGTTGGGGGGGGGGGTCTCCACCATGTGCAGTCTTATTTATTGATCAGCCTGGTACTCTCTGGTGTCACTTTGGTTGCTGGTATTGAGCAGTGTCTCCAACTTGATAGAACATCCAGGAATGTCCTTGTATTTGTGACAATCAGGACTGTACACCCTGAGCACACACAACCTGCCTGTAAGACCTAGCTTCCTGTTCATGACCCCTCTGTGAACATGGTGATGGGAGCAGGCAGTTGGAGCTCCTTTATTTCTCCTACCATTTTCCATAAGGCATCCCAGAGGTGAATGACTAAGGATGTCCCCTATGAGAGACCAGACATGGAGAATGTGCTGTACACTGTGATGGTGAACAAGTCCAATGTCAGATGCTTGTTCACAATGCCATGTTTTTTGCTGCTATTTATGTGTGTTTTATATGTCTTGTTGGGTTGGAGCTTCATGTGCAATCTGCTCTTCTAATGGCTCCAAGCATTGTCCATTGAGGTAGCCCAGAGGTGACTGACCATGGGTGTCCTCTGAGAACAGCAGTGACCACAGAAGGAAGATCTGTAAGATCTGTCAAGGCACCTTTCACATGGGGATTCCCTCTCTTCTGTCCAAGCATGAAATCCTAAAATGATTTCCCTGCTGAGTTTAATCAGAACAGAAACCAATATCACATATGACATTTCAGGGTTGATTTCCTAAAACTAGAGTGCCAAATCTAGTGCAGCTCTGCAGAGAAACCAATCAGCTAGCAGGTTTAATTGTCAAAGTTTAATTGAACAAGCTGAAGTTAGAAGCTGATTGGCTACCATGCACAGCTGCACAAGATTTTGCACTCTCCAGTTTTTATAAATCCCCTTCTGGCCATTCTGGTTTTTCCTCCATCTTGTGATTGAGGAAGAATGGACCAATGTAATCCTTATGCGCGGCTGGATGTAAACCGATGTGCGTCCAACTAAAACTGACCCGACCATAAACGTCTTGAGTTCGCTCCCAACAAACATGGTGGTGCCTGGATGTTAATAAAACACATCCACCTATAGGGTCACTGTAGTCAATTTTTGATCTGACTCCTCCTTGCCCATAAAAATTGGCTGATGGGGACGTCCATGTGAAAGGGGCCTTACAACTGTGGTGGTGACCAAGTCCAGTGTCATCAGAAGCTTCTTCCCAGGTGTTGGCTTGTTCATTTTTATGTTTTGGCTGCTATTTATGTTGTGACTTTGTCACTTTTGGTGTCTTGTTAATGTGTTTTTTGTAGATTTTTGAGATCACAGGTTTCTAGTCTGGTGCACTATGTGTCATGGAGCCAAGTACATGCATTGCTTTTACCTCTGTCATTCCACCATATCCTATGCTGGTGTTTTAAAGTTAATTTATGACTTCTGAAGCATAGCAGTGCAGATACAGGGGATTAATTATCACTTGGGACACTTTTCAAATAAAATGCACAATTCAGTTTTCACTGGAGCTGAGCTTTGCTTATCAGCTACAAGTGACAGCTGACAATTTCATTATAAGGAGTTTAGTGGCTGCTGCAGCATTTACAGTATTTATTATTTTGGCTGCTGCAGCATTTGAAGTATTTATTATTTTGGCAATCTGTGAAAATATTTCTTGTGCACATTTTCTGAAAATACAAAGGACAGAAAATAATTTTAAATATCAAGGATAAACCTTTTTTTCCCATCACATTTATATTGCTGTTTATGCACCTGTTTGGGAGGGTCCCCATGTGATACAAACGCAAACCAATTTAATTTAGACGTATCCATATTATTTCGTCAGTATTGTCACTAGGACACCAAAGCTGGCCATACAAATTTTCTTATTAATTTTTTTTTGTTGTGGGGTTTTTTTTTTTTTTTTTTGTACAATTTTCCTTTTTAGACTCCGGTCACATTACCGCGACTTGTCAGCCTGACAATTCGCGGTCCATTGACCGCTACAGGACCCGTTCTAATAGGAGCGACACAAGTCGCTCCAACTTAGAAAAAGGGTCCTGTACTACTTCAGGGCGACCTCGGAGCGACTTGCATAGACTTCCATTATGTGAAGTCCCTGCAAGTCGCTCTGAAGTCGTGGTGCATTGTAATGCACAAGTCACCTCCGAAGGAGTCGTGTCGCCCCCCCAGTGTGAACCGACTCTTAGATTTCCCAAAACCATATGATACGAGGTCAAACCTAAACCTTTTTTAATTTTTGTATTCAATCAGGCAGGTGCCCTTACACTACATAGTTGATGTATTAGGTCTGTGTAGTACAAGGACCTGCACTAAACATAGAACTATGTAGTGCAAGGAGCTGCCTGATTGCATACAAACTGAAAATGTTTAGGTTTGACCTCCTCTTGTATGGTTTTGGTAAATCTAATGGAAAATTGTATAATGTATGGCCAACCTTGGTGTGTGCTAGTGACAATATTGAGTCCTGAACAGGAAGTGAAGGAAAGCAGTCTGGCAGGGTCACAGCAGTAAGTTTAGAAGGTTTGAAGCAGTATTAAATCCAAAAAAACAGAATGCATTGCAGCTTATGAATTCTTAGATGTTAGTTTTTTTTTTTTTTTTTTCCTTCCACCCCCCCAGAGATCTGGCTAGTAACACATTTCTTTCTTCTTGTCTCGGGTTGGCACCGCTCTGGAGGAACAATAGACACACTCTTGGAATGCAGCATTGTAAGTCTGGGGAGAGGGTAGTGCTAGCCCGCTGGGAAGTCAAACTGGCGGGCCCTCCAGCTGTTGCAGAACTACAAGTCCCATCATGCCTCTGCCTATGGGAGTCATACCTTATGGGACTTGTAGTTCTACAACAGCTGGAGGGCCACCCGTTTGACACCTGTGCTAGAGGGTAACTAACCTTACAAAATTGTCCCCTCCTACTTCCTGCTATTGAAGTGTATACTTGCATCTTTCCAGCCTGTTCTGGTACAGTCACTTGATCTGGCTCCTCTGTGCATGGGAGCCGAGGCAATGTTGTCACCAGCTGGGACATGAGAGCCTATGGGTGATGCCACTGCTCCTGGAAATCCCAGCTGTTATCAAGCTCTCTCTCTCATGCAGCCACAGCTGGCTGACACAGGGTATCGTTTGAGTGGACCAGAACTGAAGATGGGTATGTATAAACAATCCATTCACGATGACATCCAAACCAAGCAGATTTCATGCATATCTTTACTTTTTTTTTTTTTTTTTCCTCTTTTTGCCTTGCTAGTTTCCACCTCCCAAGCTGACCATCAAAATGCAGGTGATGAAAGGGGTGGGGCTAAAAGTCTGACTTTTACAAGAAAGTTATTAACAAATGTAGAGTTTGAGCTGCCTTTATCTCTGGGCCCACTGAACATTTTGAGATGCAATTTTTAGACTGCAAACTTTTCCTTACATATGATTTAGGTTTTTTAATGGGTTTCCTTTGGTCAACTCTAAAGTAAGCTTGGCCTAGACTCCCAATAGAAATCATCACAATTAGTTTTGGGGGATTTCTTTACCTATCAAAGTACCCAGAAACTGAAGTCTTCCCATAGCCTGGTCTAATCTTTTTAATAGAATACCCTCTGTGTCCCCTAGAATCTTGTAACTTGCTTCAGCATGTGTTAAGGATAATTGTGTGTGCTGCATATGGAAATGACGAAGTACATTCAAAGTTCCACATTACTGTGATTATACAGCTTGGACTCAACTAACTCATAGTTTTAAAAGGCTAAATTTGTTTTTTTGTGATGTCTCCGTGTTTGTACAAGCGTGTACGTGACTTGTTGTTTTTATTGAGGGAAAAGTTGGATTTTTCTTCACTCCGCTTCTTCATTTTGTATTCTTTTATAAAAAATAAATTTTGTCTATTTGTGTTGGGCTTTGTTTGCTTGTAAATTTTCATTTATTCCTAATGGCACCCTGATGAGCACCTGCACTATAATGTATCACAAGGAGCGGGTGTGATTGCTCTCTACATTGTAGTGTATTGAAGGGGGGGGTTTAGGTATATTGAAGGCCCATCAGACTGAATGGGCTGCTTTAGGGCTCTTTTCGGGGGGGGGGGAGGGGGGTTGGGCAGTCCTGCGATCTAGCATCCATTCAGCAATTTAAAAGAAGAGAAACAGATGTTTGGGAGGTGGCATTAGTACCTCCTGAACACCTGCAACTGCTGCTATACTGCTGCTCCCGAAAAGAGATCCACCGCAGATCACTTTTCAGAGGTTGGTGAGCAGTAACAATAATGTGAGCAGCCAAAGTCCTGGTTCATCCTACAAGAAAGGTACATATACAAAGTTCTGGTTCATCCTACAACCCACATGTGAAACTCACAAGAACCACACCCCATTTTTGTGCTATTAACATGCAATTCAGTGCGGTGCAATTTGAGCGCATTCATGTTGAGATCTCGAGCTCAAATTGCACCAATAACTGAAAGCAGTGATCGCCGGTGTCTCAAAACTGCCCAAATTTTCTGTTATTAGGGATGGAGATGCTTGCTTTACAGGCTGGTGTCTCCTATGATGTCCCAATTTGCCTTTTACCATCTATATTATTGGGATGGGGGTGTGTGTTTCCCAGCTGGTCATTTTTTAGTTTGCACCCTAGAGCTATTACATAGCCATTAGTTTTTCAATACCAGTCATGGATGGGAGCAGGTTGGGGGAGGATTGGGCCAACTCCAAGCTCAACTGTTTCCCATCCATCCATTAGCATTCATGTACTTCCATGTTTGAGACACTCAGGTTGAGTAGTGTAAAGCCCCGTAAACACGTACCGATCGTCGGCCGAACGATCGGCCGTCTTTTGTCCAGGGCTGTCGTGTCTGTTGAAAAGTGCAAAAGACTGCACACGAATTTTGTCGGCCAACAACAGCCGATTGCAGAAGTGATGTCATGTGATGGTTAACTTTCCGTGTGTTTTTTTCTTTTCTGAGCATGCCCAGTCTTGCAAATCTGCTGATTGTCGGCCGAATTCTGTACTGACTGGCGAACAATCGGCCGTTCTGGTGTTGGCCAACAAAAATTTTAATGCCTGCACGACAGATTCTTTTCGGTCGAAAGTGCGCTGTCGGCTGTCGGAAGCATCATACTAACAAGCCTACAATCGGCCGATCGGTCGTCGGCTGAATATTTACGGCTGACGATCGGTACGTGTATACGGGACTTTAGGAAGTGTTAGGACTGCAGGATACACAGGGTGCCGTGGAGTGGTCTGCACCTTATACATGCGTTTGCAAATGTGTGTTCACTAAACCCCTGTTTTTAACCTATTTTGTTAAGACAGGTTTATTTAGTTTGTCAGCAGACTGGTGGGTAAGTATAGTAGGGCTGCAAATAACTATTATTTTCATAATCGATTAGCTGTCCGATTTTATTGTTTCGATTAATCGGATAAAAACCTCGAAAAAAAAAAAAGGTTGGTGTATAATTTAGTTAATAATCTTGAATATCTATATGCAGAGATACATATCCAGCTATATAGATGGATATTTAATCCACTGAGACAGATATATATTAGAGATCAATATTTTTATAAGACCTAAAACACTGTTTTGAAAATTTTTAGACCGGATTGGTATATAATATTCATGACAGACTCCCTTATTAATAGGCAGGTAGCTTGATACAAGCTCCCTGCGCCTGCTGTCACTTATACTGGCCATACACAAACCTATATTTTTTTTTTTTTTAAAGGTTTTTAAAAACATTCATCCGATTTTTCTAACCATTAGTGGGGTCTATTCGGTGTTCGTTGTCAACCACAGTGACAGGAAAATTTGAAGGAACAGAATAGAAAACTTCTCGATCAAACGAATCTTCAAATAGTGTATGTGGTTTTTTTTTTTTTTTTGCTCAGAAGTTTATATTTATTTGAAAATGTAATGTTAAAAGCAAGTGGAATTTTCAAACAACACTGGCCCATTCAACGAATATACAAATAATTTTTGTATAAATATAAATGCAAATATTTTTGTCCAAAAATCCTATACATGTATGGGCAGCAGAAGACCTTTAGTAGCAACAGCATGCTTTTTTTTTTTTTTAATCACCTGTCATGATGGGGTTAAAAAAAAAAAAAATAGCCCTTTTATAGTAAAAAAACAGCAAATATCACTACTGTAATATAATTATAATTTCTACTGTGAAACAGTGAAAGTATTATATCTTGTATCAAGTGTATGTATATAAAACAATTAGGCTGGGTTTCCACTAGTGCGACTTCAAAGTCGCGCGTCTTCAATAGCGACTTTGTACTTTGATAAACGCGCGACTTGTGTACGAATTTACAACGACTTGTTGCGGCTACGACTTGTTGCGACTTTGATGTATGCGACTTGCACATAAAAGATTCCTTTTCCTGCTAGTGATGTAATTCCTTTTCCTGCAAGTGATGTAATTTCCTGTTTTGGAATAGTAGTGTATGTTGCAGGAAACATGTTGGCTATGCAGTATGTTGGAGCAGCAGTAATTATGGCTGCTGTAGCAGCTGTTATTGATGAGGAAGAAGAGGACAGGAGAAGGAGAAGGCATCGCTTCTGGATCCATCCTGTCATCTCCCAAAGGGAAGAGAGAGGCCAGTTCAGGATCCTTTATCATGACCTCCGTGCTCATGAAGACAAATTCTTTAATTACACACGGATGTCAATTAAAAGGTCAGAACATATGTTCATGTCAACTCTTTAACAAATATGTCTCTATGTATGTTATTTTTTACATGGATAATGTTGATAAATGCCATATATGTTTTTTTTTACAGTTTTGATGAATTGTTGGCTCTGCTCTCCACACATCTAGAGAGACAAAACACTAGATTCAGAAGGAGTATTCCGCCCATAGAAAGACTGATTATCACATTGAGGTAAATTTTCCAACCTACTTACCTCCTGAGGCATTTGGAGAGACACATTATCATGTAATTATCATGTAACATATATGTAGTAGTGGTTGTGATTATGTTTGCCATGTTTTTTTTCAACAGTGTCTTTCTCCTGCCTATCTTCTTCCTTCATTTCCTCAGGTACCTTCGTCCAAGCCAGTTTATGCATCATTCTAACATTATTTTTTTATTTTTAGGTACCTGACAACTGGACATACCTTTACAAGTTTACATTATGAGTTCTTGGTTGGCAAAACTACTGCCAGCTATATTATCCATGATACCTGCAGAGCCATCTGGAATGTTCTTAAGGATTTGGTCCTGAAGAAACCCACTACAGAAGACTGGTGCAAGATAGCAGAATATTTCTGGGACCACTGCAATTTTCCAAATTGTGTTGGTGCAATTGACGGAAAACACATTAGAATATTGAAGCCCATTGGCAGTGGAAGTAAATTCTTCAACTACAAAAAATACTTTTCTTTTGTCTTACTAGCAGTGGCTGATGCCAAATACTGTTTTAGCTATGTAGACATAGGTTCGTATGGAAGCAGCTCAGACTCGAGCATATTTGCGAGATCCACATTCGGAAGAATGTTAAGGGAAGATGGACTTCAGCTGCCACCGGACTGTCCACTACCAGGGACAAACGGACCACCACAGCCATTTGTTTTTGTTGGAGATGAGGCTTTCGCTCTCAGTCATCATCTCTTAAGGCCCTATTCAAATCGGTCTCTGACTGTGGAAAAAAGAGTTTTCAACTACCGCTTAACCAGGGCAAGACGAGTTGTTGAATGCGCCTTTGGAATTTTAGCTAACAAGTGGAGGTTCCTGCACACATCTATCAATTTAAAAATGGATAATGCAATATGTGCAGTCAAAGCAGCATGTGTTCTTCACAACTATGTTGCACTTCGTGATGGGTACAATCATGAAGATTGTGGCATGAATGACATGGAGGGTGCAAGTTTGAGTGCCAGTAGGGGCACAAGCAATGGTGCTACTGTGCGTGAGGGATTCACATCCTTTTTCATGTCTGCTGCTGGTTCTGTCCCCTGGCAGCTGGACGCTATTTCATAATGTATCACACGTTCCAACACAGTCCAATTTTGAATAAAATTCTGTTATGTTTTCCTTATATTTCTGTGCAATTATAACCAAAGTCTGCATATTGTTCCAGTTCTAGCTATAATAAAAATACATTGCTTAACCTTCTGTTTTGCTGTTTTCTACTGTAGATATAATTATATAGCATACACACATTATTGACAGTACTATAGAAGCAAAAATAATCCAAACAAAAACCACAGAGTAGAGTAACAAGGTAATTTTTTTTATTTTTTTTTTTTCTCAAAATTTAGAAAAAAATAAACTTTTTATAACAACATCACCAATGTTTTGGAGATACCAGCACCAAAACAATGAAAAAATAAATTAACAGGTAAAATATTAACAAAAACCAAAAACAAAAAAAATTACAAATCCTGGTATATAATTGGAGATTCAGTGGACCCAGAATGAGAAATATTTGATGGGCCAGATGGGCTTGGGTAATCACTTGCAGATCCCTGACGGTATTGCCTTTCCGGGAAAGGCGTAACCTGCATGGGAGCAGGTTGGTAAGGTCTTGGTGTGCCAAGGGTGGAGGCAATAGGGGGCGGTATTGGGTGCAACATGCGGGGCCTGGAGATATTCGGCATGTTGCCATACTCATCATAGTATGGGCGATTAACTTGGTGCCCATACTGTGAACTTGGTGGTGGTGGTGGTGGTGGTGGGTACTGGTAATTGGGGGGATATGTGTGGTGGGGGGGGGGGGGTTTCCATACATGCTGTAGAGCTTGCCTCCCCAACCACAAAAGATTGGGCGGTTGACATGAGAGCCATCCTTAGTGCATACTTTTTCTCAGGGGGGACCTGCTTGCACATACCCAACAACACGGTCATGAAAGCAGTGTCATCACACATGCTTTCCTTCATGTGTGCGTTCATTTCCTTCACCACCTTCAGAACCTCCTCCATGGGTTTACCACCCCTAGGATTCGCCCTTGATGAAGACCTTGAGGAAGATCTTCGTGAAGGCCTTTGTTCTGCACTAGGCCCTGGTTCAGCCTCCACCGCAGCAGGAGAATCAATAATGGACAATGGTCTTGATATTACTCCCTCTGATTCCTCACCATCAGGGTCAGGGTCACCAGGGTCTTGGCATCCCTCCTCCTCCTCCTCCTCCGCTGCCGCCTCCTGTGACCCCTCCTGCTGGTCAGAACCAAGTGAGGAGTCTTGCCAGCTTGCTTGGGTTCTGAAATATAATGAATACATTTCAAATTTTAGGAATATTAATATATTTTATATGTCAACTACAGTATCTAAAAAAATGCTGACAACTTACTCTCGCATCTCCAACACCGGCCTTAAAAATTCCAGCTCCTGGGCATGCGCATAGGGGACAATCCTGGAGGACCCAGAACCACTCCTTGCTTCTCGTAATTTTCTGAGATAGCGGTTATAGCAGTCCTTTATGCTTCTCCATCTGGTTTGTAAGGAGTGCACTGAAAAAAAGAAAATAACGGTACTGTACTGTACATATGGGGGCAAGCAGCAATGTGATAAATTGCATATATGAAACACTTACATTTTTCAGTCCGTTCTGTACTTGTAAGACAGTCCCAATTTTCAAAATAGATCCTTGCAATCTCCAGCCATGCTCTCTCCTTCCTCACATGGTCCTTATATAAGGGGTCTCGGGTGTCGTATATTGAGGGGCGAGCTCTGACCAGACGTATAATCTCCTCATTATCATGAGAAGTTCTTTTATTCTTCCTGGATCTTGGCATGCTTGCTGTATATAACACTCTCCTCTCCTCTGCTAACTATGGGAAGTGATGTTCTTGGGAGGTGCAGAGATCATGTGATTTGGGGCGGAACATAACAATAAAAAAAATTTACTGTAAACTTCCGTGCAAATCGCAACGAAGTCGAGACGAAGTCGCGTTCAAAACCGTGTACTGCGACTTCGTTGCGACTTACATTACCTTCTATGAGGGACATATCGCACTAAAGTCGGCCCAAAGTAGTGCAAGAAGCAATTTTGAAGACGCTGCGTCTTGAGTCGCAGCAGTGGAAACGGTCCACATTGAAAACAATGGGTTTTGACTTGTCATGCGACTTGACATGTGTCAAGTCGCACCGCAAGTCGCACTAGTGGAAACCGAGCCTTATGCCCAGAAGTCGGATATGCAGGATATTTTAACTAGGAGTCAGACATGAAACTATATTAACCTCCCTGGCGGTATGATTGTCAGGAATTCTGTACCAAAAGCGGTACAATTTTTTTCATGGAAATTTGGCGTTATGTATTATAGGCCTACAATTCTTAGTAATTACTGACTTAAACCTGACCAAAACAAGACTCTAGTAGACATCCCAGATGTGATAAATTTGAAACACAAACGCATGAATTATAATTGAATCAATAATATAATTTTATTATAGAATAATATAATATATATAATAAAATATTATTGATTAGATTATAATTCATGCGATATATATATATATATATATATATATATATATATATATATATATGTATGTATGTGTGTTATGCGTTTGTGTTTTGTGCAACGTTTTTTTGAATTTCCCTCCCTAGTTCCGCTCCCATGCAGCATTGAACAGAACTAGGAAGTCATCATACCGACAGACGAGCGGCGGGACTCTCAGCTGGCGGTCACAGCAATGAGAGATCATCGCTGGATCGCCAGGAGAAGGTAAAGGCCGTACACACGTGCAGATTGTCGGCCGAAAAGATTCGGCCGACGACCGATCGGCCGATTTTCGGCTTGTTAGTATGATGCTGCCGACAGCGCACTTTCGGCCGAACAGAATCTGTCGTGCAAGCATTAAAATTTTTGTTTGCCGACACCAGAACGGCCGATTGTTCGCCAGTCAGTACAGAATTCGGCCAACAGACAGCAGATTTGCAAGACTGGGCATGCTCAGAAAAGAAAAAACACAGGGAAAGTTAACCATCACATGACATCACTTCTGCAGTCGGCGGACAAAATTAGCGTGCCGTCTTTTGCACTTTTCAGCGGACACGACAGCCCGGGGACAAAAGACGGCCGATCGGTACGTGTGTACGGGGCTTTAGAGACACCGCTGCGCTCTCTGCACATCCACCCTGAGCGTGACTCGGGGATACCGATCCTGGACTAAAAAATCCACCCCGAGTCACGCTCGGGATTACCGCCAGGGGGGTTAAGGGTGAAAATACAATTTTTATATTAAAGTAGTACTAAAAGCTGAGACTTTTTTTTTCATGGATATAATAATTTTAAATATAATTCACAATACTAGTAAACATTTACTGTAAATGTAATTGTAATGCCTTATATCACCTCTAGTCTATCGGCCTCCACCTTCTCTGGGTTCAGATGCTGATCTTCCCAGCACAGAGCCCTTAAAGTGATTTGTAAACGCTGGATTTTTTTTCTTTTTAACAACAATCTCATCATACTTACCCTCTTTGTGTAATGATTTTTCACAGAGCAGCACTGATTCTCCTCTTCTGCCCCCCCCCCCGGAACTTCTGGCCCCTCCTGCTTTTAAAGTGCCCCTATAGGAAGCAGCAAAGTATAGTACTGTATAGAGTGTCCCTATAGCAAGGTAAAAAAAAAAAAAAACCTCTGCCTTTTAGAATCACTAGGTGCCTTCTCTTACCCAGGACTACCTTTCCCATGAGCCATTGCTCCTCACACATTCACAAGTTCTCTTCTGCCTTCTGCCATCTGCATACATGTATTGACGGTGTACTGAGCTGTATGTGCGTTGCACTGTATTTTCTGATATGTAAACAATGCATTTTGTATGCAGAACAACTAATCGGCTGACCGATTAATCGATTATGAAAATAGTTGAAAACTATTTTCATATTCGATTAGTTGTCGATTAATCGATTAGTTGTTTCAGCCCTAAAGTATAGCAAACTAAGGGCCGGTTGGTTTACACACACACCCCCCCCCCCTCTTTAATCCCCTTTTTCTCTTCAGTGTCATAAGTGAAAGCACCTTCCGCAACCGGATTGCATGGTTGTTTTGTGTACTGTGCGACAGGTGCACAAAAACTGTGTTGCCTTTGTGATGCGTCTTGGGGTGTGGTTCTTTTTATTGACATCGCAGCAGATTGCAATGTGGTGTGGGAAACGCTCAGTGATCGCTGCGTTTTCCTGCAATACATATGTGTAAATTTAGGCTTAAAGTGGGGGGTGGGGAAGCTGTAGGTACCTGTTCTAGCTGACAACAGCACACCTTCCCCCCTCTTCCTTCTTCAGAACATAAGGGGGGGGGGGGGAGGGTGTTCTGAGTTCTCCAGGGCTGCAAAGATTGCTTGGCAATTCATAGGTGGAGTTGTTAGCTCGGTAACAGTTTTTCAGATAATTTCCATCACTCAATGTATTTCTTTTTTTCTATTGGTTGCACTAGATGGACGTCTTTTTTTTTTTTCCTCCACTAGATTAGCTATGTAACTGTATTTTTTTTATATGAAGGAACGTTGGAGGGGAGAAAAAAAAAAAAAAAAGACTGACTATGCAATTTTTTTATAATTTTTGTTGATCGCAATGCTTTTTTTTTTTTTTTTTTTTTTTTTTTTTTTTTTCCATCAGAGCTTCATTGTGAACAAACATAATTTCACTCTAAAAAGAAACATCTGTTTTTATTAGTTTTAGAAACAGCCCTTTTTAAAGTGCTAATGCGGCCAATGGAACATGTATGTGCGGCTGCAGAGGGGGTTGGCTTTTTTGCTCACACTTAGCAAATCTGTATCAATGGGTGGCAGAGCTTTCTGTGCTGAGCGCATGGTCACTGCACACTCCCAAGTAAAGTGACTGAGCTGTCAGACAGCTCCTGGTCCCTACGAACAATCAGGAGCCTATTATTTATTTATTTATTTTTTTGTAGAGGCCCTAGAGAATAAAATGGTGGTTTTTGCAATTTTTGTTGACATGGTATTTGTGCAACGTTTTTCCCATGCAAGTTTTTTGGAAAAAAAAAAAAAAAATAGGTAATGCAATGTGGTGTTTTTTTTTATTTATTTTATTTTGGTGGTACAGTATAAAAGATGATATGCCACGTAAATAGAGACCTAACATGTAACGCCTTAAAATTGTGCACGCTTGTGGAATGGTGACAATCTTCAATACTTAAAATATTCATAGGCCAGTTTGGAGTTACAAAGGAGGTCTAGAGCTAGAATTATTGCTCACGCTATAACAGTTGCAGTGATACCTAACGTGTGGTGTGAACATTTATGTATGCCTCCGCCTCGGGGCTTTATACAAAAAAAAAAATTTTTTATATATATATATATATATATATATATATATATATATATATATATATATATTTATTTGTTTTTATTTAACCACCTTTTGGACTGGAAGGTTTTACCCTCTTAATGACCAGGCAAATTTTTTTATTTTTTTTGCAATTCGGCACTGCGTTACTTTAACGGACAATTGCGCAATTTTTAGTTGTAACCAAATAAACCCCCCCCCCTCCCCACAAAGAGCCTTCCTTTGGTTGTATTTGATCATCTGTGTGTGGGGTGTTTTTTTTTTTTTGACAGATCTGACACAACTGACATATTTTGATGGGACCAGTGACGTTACTACAGTAGTCAGTGCTACTACAGTGACGTTACTACAGTAATCAGTGCTAAAAATATGCATTGTTACTGTAATAGGCACTGGCAGGGAAGGAGTTAATCAAAGGGTTCAGTGTACGCCTAGGGGGTGTTTTCTTACTGTGAGGGGGATGGGCTTGTTGAATCACACAGAGACCTGTGTTCCTAAATAGGAGGATCACAGGCACTCTGTGCTGATTCCTGAGAGAACGGTCTGCTGTGTTTACAACAGCAGACAGTGGTTCTCCCTCCACGGGGAGCGATCGCTGGTGCCCAGTGGCAATCGCAGCCAGCGGCCCTGTGAATCAGAATCCCAGCTTGCTAATGGGGGTGCGTGCCCCCCCAGAACTGCTCTCGCGGCTCACTGTTCAGGTACAGCGATTTGCGCAGCAGAGCCAGCCTGCTGCAGTATATCTGCGGCGGGCGGTCGGCAAGTGGTTAAAAAAATAATTTGTTTTACACTTTTTTTATATATATATATTTTTTTTTTTTTCTTCTTGTGACTGCAAAAAAAAAAAAAAAAAAAAAAAAAGAATTTTAAACATCCATTGTGATAGCAATAAAGCGGGGTCTAGAAGACTTCAGATCTCTCCTCTCCCTAAAAAGAATAAGATGGAAAAAAAAATGTTTTACATTTGCCCAGCCTGAAGTGACGGATCGGCTCTATGGTCAGCCGATGTATTGGGAAGTGCCGGGCTTCCCAATTGCACGGGAGAGGCACTGGTGGGCAGTGGTAGAAGTGGGATGGCTCCCCCCTCCTGCTGCCTATGAAAGTGGTCCAGCGGCTATACAGCCGCTCAAATCACTTTTAAAAGGGTAGAGACATGTTGGCTGCAAATTTGAATACCTGAGGTTTTGGCTGACTGCTGCATCCATGGACCCTGGTATAACCACTTCAAAATTTTGTATATACTGTATACATCCTTGTGCAGCAATTGGTTAACCGCACCCACAGTGCATAGAGCAGATGCATAAGATAAATATCATATATTGTATTAGGAAATGTGTTCCTATGACTGCCAGCTACAGGTCAAATTGGGACCTTTGCTGTCCATAGCTGTTAGTGCTGAACTCATGGAATACAGTTGCAAGAAATGCTTTGTAAACCTTTTAGGCCTAGGTCACATGGACTTCAACTTGTATGGGAGGTGTGAACAGCAAGTGTTTTTATGAAGCTTTCAGCAGCTTTTGGGAAGCTTTTTGAAGCCTTTAGTCCGGGTTTAGCACACATGCGATGCGGGAACCCTGCAAATCCACTGCAGGTTCCCCCACCGCATTCAACTCACAGGCAGTTCACACTGTCATATGCAAATTGCTGGGGTGTCAATACAAAGTTAATAACGCCCCCAGATCAGTTTGCATATCACAGTGCAAACTGTCAGTTCGGACATGAATCGGATCGCAGCGGTGTGAACACCCATGCGACCTGATTCTGGTGCAGACCCAAAAAAGGGTCCTGTGTGAGTTGTGTCCGAATGCGATGCAAATTCAGCCATACAATCTGTATGGCTGAATTTGCATCGCACAGACATCGCATGTGATTTTGCAGAGCATTTGCTGCGAATCACATGCGATGTCTGTCATCGCATGTATGTGAACCGACACTTAAAGCACTCTTTAGGTTCTGTTTGGAAATGTTAAAAACGCAAAAACTATAATGTAATAGTTTCGTCCTGTTTGTTTAAAATTCCATGTACATTTAGTCCTCATAATGCCCTTAGATTCCTTCATGAGATCCCCATCTATATTCATTTCCTTTATGCCTGTATCTACAATTCATTCTGCTCTCTCAACATCTCCTCTGTAGCTGCTCATTCTAATGCACTGATAGCAGTACTAGTGACAATCAATAATGAGTCCAAGTGACAGAACACATCTCTGGAATTCCTGGAGATGAACATATTCCTCCCTACTGGCAACTGGATGGTGCAGACTTAGCTGCTTGATTAGTATTTCAGAGTAAGGTCTAAGAATGTAATCAAGCAACTGATGGGCACACTGCATAGCTAAAGTCTACAACATCCAGTGGCCAGCTCCATTTCTATAACATGCATCTCTAAAAGGTATCCAGGGATTTGTTCTTTCACTTTTGCAATCAGCAGGAAACTGATGTATAATTTCCCCTACTGCTGGCTGCTCTAAATGTTCTAGAAAAACTAAAAAAAAAAAAAACAGCAGCTACAGGCATGAGGAGGATATGCACACATTTGTAAAGTAAGAAACAATATTTTACCAATACAGCCTTTGGAGTCAGGCGTAATGCTCTTTATTAATACTTAATAATAAAGTCACATTTATTACATTATTATACAGGATTTATATAGCGCTGACAGTTTGCGCAGCACTTTACAATGTGAGGGAAGACAATACAGTTACAATACAATTCAATACAGGAGGAACTAGAAGGCCCTGCTCGTTAGAGCTTACAATCTAGCAGGGAGGGTCAAGTGAAACAAAAGGCAATAACTGTGGGGGATGGGCTGATGGAGAAAATGGAAGTATAGTTGTTGTAAAGTGTGGGTAGGATAGGCTTCTCTGAAGAGAGGGTTTTCGGGGATAGTCTTAAAGTTAATAGAGTAGGAGATAATCGGACAGATAAGGGTAAGGAGTTCCATAGGATTGGTGAGGCGCTGAAAAAGTCCTGAAGGTGAGCATGGAAGGAGGTGAAGAGGGAGCTAGAGAGCAGGAGGTTTTGAGAGGAACAAAGAGCGATTAGGTTGGTATTTTGAGACTAGGCTAGTGATGTAGCTCGGGGCTAAGCTGTGGATGGCTTTGTAAGATGTTAATATTTTGAATTTAATTAGTTAGGTGAGCGGAAGCCAGTGGAGGGCTTGACAGGGAGGAATAGTGGACACTGAGCGATTTGGTAAGGTGGATGAGTCTGGCAGCAGCGTTCATGATGGATTGAAGGGGGGATAGCCTGTGTAGAGGTAAGCCAATGAGAAGAGAGTTGCAGTAGTCGAGGCGCAAGATGACCAGGGAGTGAACTAGGAGCTTTGTTGTGTCATTGGTTAGAAAGGGTCGTATTTTGGAGATGTTGCGGAGGTTGAGGCGGCAAGATTTGAACAGTGATTGGATGTGGGGCTTGAAGGAGAGTTCAGAGTCCAAGGCAACACCTTGGCATGTGGGGATGGGCTGATAGTTGTGCCATCGATATTGACAGAGTGATCAAGGGAAGGGGCACGTGGTGGAGGAAAGATTATAAGTTCGGTTTTGGATAGATTGAGTTTGAGGAAGTGGTGTGACATCCAGACTGATATATCAGATAGTAAATTAGTGATACGCGAGAAGACTGAGGAAGAGAGCTGAGGGGTGGATAAATAGATTTGGGTATTTTCAGCGTAGAGATGGTAATGGAAGCCGTGGGAGGCTGACCCAGAAAGGAGGTGTATATTGAAAATAGGAGGAGTCCAAGAACAGAGCCTTAGGTGACCCAAACAGAGAAAGGAAGAGGAGGAAGTAGAATTGTAAGTAACGAAGGAAGAGAACCAGTGAAGAGTACAATCACGGAGACCAAAAAGCGTGGAGTTTTTTGAGGAGGAGGGGATGGTCAACCATGTCAAAGGCAGCAGAAAGGTCCATGAGTAGGAGTACAGAATACTGTCCATTGGTTTTAGCTGTTAGTAGGTTGTTTGTTAGTTTAGGGGAGCAGTTTCAGTGGAGTGTTGAGGCCGAAATACAGAGAGAAGGGGATCAAGAAGGCTATTCTCGGCAAGGTGGTCGCACAGTCCATTGTAGACCAGACGTTCAAGGAGCTTGTATCAAAAGGAGAGCAAGGAAAAAGGGCATAGGTGGTTCAAATTGGTTGGGTCCAGTGAGGGCTTTTTAAGTATGGGGCTGACTAGTGCATGTTTTAGAGAGTTGGTGAAGATGCCAGAAGAGAGCGAGAGAGAGATTGAAGATGTGGGTTAGAGAGTGTAGAATAGGACCAGAGGGTGAATGTAGCATTTGCGAGGGAACAGGATCCAGAGGGCAGGTGGTTAAGTGGACGTTGGCAAGTAGTTTAGCAACCTTGTCTGTAGTGGTGGGGTTAAAGGAGGGTAGTAGTGATTTGCACCTGTGGGCACGAAGCATAAAGCATGGAAGGTATCTGAACAGCAGTGATCTCCTCACAAATTGTATCAATCTCCTGGGCAGTGGGTGGAGGCAGTGGAGGACGAAGTAGAGAATTAAAGGTAGAGAAGAGTTTCCGGGGGCAGGATGACAAGTTAATGGCAGTGTGGAGACTGGAGTTTTATTTTTGGAGGGCAGATTTATATTGGTTGTAATCTTTCTAAGACCTAGGCTTACGCCATAGGCGCTCAAGAGCACGGCTATGCTTTTTCAGACTTCTAGTGTTATCTGTTTGCCAAGGTTGAAGGGGTTGGGCCTGATTCGATGTGTAGGGGGGGGGGGGCAGTATGTCCAGGGAGTTTAAAAGTGAAGCATTGTAGACAGAAGTGGCTAGGTTGGTGTAGGACCGGGGTGCGATTTTGTCATAAAGGGGGTTGGTAGTACAGAAGAAAAGGGTTGAGATGTAGGTTTCTGCGGGTAACTAAGGCAGTTGGAGGGAGAGGAGAGGGAGAGAGTGAAACTAATAAGGTAGTAGTGATCAGAGAGAGGGAAAGGAATGTTTGAAAGGTTGTGCGGAGTGCATAGTTGGGAGAAAACCAGGTCAAGGGTATTGCATTCAGAGTGAGTAGAAGCATGTATCCATTGCTTCAGGTCAAAGGAGGAGGTTAGACTGAGAAGTTTGGAAGTGGCAGGAGTGTTAGTATTAATAGGGATGTTGAAGTCACTGAGAATGATTGTGGGGATTTCAGAAGAGAGAAAGTAGGGTAGCCAGGCAGAAGTCATCAAGAAAGGTCGATACTGATCAAGGGGGCGGTAGATCACAGCTATCCTTAGAGAAACAGGAGAGAAAAGACGAATGCAGTGTGCCTCAAATGAGGAGAGTGACAGAGAGGGAGGTGGGTGAAGTACCTGAAAAGTGCTATGTGGGGCTAGAAGGATCCCCACACCCCCTCCCTTGCGTCCACTGGGTCTGGGGGAGTGAGTCCAGAGAAGACCACCTTGGGATAGGGCAGCATAAGACGCAGTGTCGGATTCATTAAGCCAGGTTTCGGTAATGGCGAGTAGAGTAAGAGCCGGTTCACATTAGTGCGATCACAGAGATTGCATGTAATTGGGAGCGCATTGCTCCTAAAATGACATGCGATCTCTGTGCGGTGCAAATTTCAGCCATACAGTTTGTATGGTTGAATTTGCACCGCAAACGCACTAAACACGCACATGACCCTTTTTTTTTTTTTTTTAAATCTGCAGCAGAATCGGATCACATGGTGGTTCACACTAGTGCGATCCAATTCTGTGCGAACTTGCAGATCGCACTGCAATATGCAATCGCAACTGGGGGTGTCAACTTTTAATTGACACCCTCTGCGTATCGCATATGGCAGTGTGAACTGCCAGGGGTGCAGATGCGATGCAGGAACACGCTGTATATTCGCAGCGTTCCCGCATCACACAAATGTGAACCGGGACTAAATGAGTTAGCGATAAAAAGGTCATGGAGAGAGGTGAGTTTATTACAGACAGAGCGGGCATTCCAAAGGGCGCAAGAGAAAGGGAGTCTAGTCTTGGGAAGAAGAGAGATGGGAACTAAATAATGTGGATTGCGGGGTAATCGGTGTGTTGAGCACAGGTAAATGATGGAGGCCCAGGGTTTGGGGATGTTTCCAGAGGTTAGGAGAAGCAGAAAGGTGAGGGAGGTAATATGAGAGTGTGATCTATATGAAGGGACATGCCTTAGTGTCCTGGAGATTTTGGTGTGCGTGTGGATTTAGAAATAGCAGATGGTGAGTCCAGTAATAAGGAGAGGACAGAAGTGAGGGATGGATGGATATATATATATATATATAAAAAGCTGTGGGGTGAAGGAGAGAAAGTTTAAGGATAGAGGACATGGCTGTCAGGAGTGGTAGAGAGTGCATGTTACAAGGAGAAAGAGCTGAAGGGGTAGACAAGGTAACCTGCAGTCTGTGTGGTGTTTATCTCAGCCTTTCCTGTGTTCATTCACTTTGTGCATTCGCTGAAGTGCAGAGTCAGAAGTGCTCCCACTTATAGAAATAGCCCCCCCTTTGAGAATGAGCCCCAACAGCAAACGTGCCTTCCCAAAGTGATGCTTAGTTATATACTTAGAGGTGGGGGTGGGTGCTTTCCAATCAATATACTTAGAGGTGGGGGTGGGTGCTTTCCAATCAACTAATCAGGAGTTAATAACTCTTGACTTTAGTACTCTTTTAACCACTTAAGCCCCGGAGGATTTGGCTGGTCAAAGACCAGGCCCTATTTTGCGATTCGGCACTGTGTGACTTTAACGGACAATTGCGCGGTCGTTCGATGCTGTACCCAAATGAAATTGACGTCTTTTTTTTCCCCACAAACAGAGCTTTCTTTTGGTATTTGGTTACCTGTGCCATTTTTTTTTTCTACTTTTTGCGATATAAACAAAAAAGAGCGACAATTTTGAAAAAATAACTATTTTTCACTTTTTTTTTTTTATATGAAATTCCCCCCCCAAAAAATGTAAAAATCTAAATTTTTTAACATTTTAGGCCAATTTGTTTTCTGCCACATGTTTGGTAAAAAAAAATCGCAACAAGCGTATTTTGATTGGTTTGCGCAAAAGGTATTGCATTTACTAACTAAGGGAAAGATTTTTGGGACATACTAAAACATTTAATGTGAAAATGGCTTAATGTAGCTTAATGTGTAATAAAGTGCCTAAACCATAATCAATTGCCCTGAAACTTTGCACAGACTAAGCTTTTAACTTCCCTAATATATCCTAGAAGTTTCATGTAGTTTGGTCTTCCAGGAGGCAAACAAGGGACATTAAGCTTGTTTTTTGGGGAGCTTAATGTGGCTTAACGTACAAAAAAGAGCTTAGATGTTAACCAATTTCCCCCAAACTTGGCACAATAGAAGAGTCTATCTATTCCAACATATTCTGAAAATTTCAGATCATTTGGTAAATCACACCAAAAGTTATTCACATTAAGCTCTTTTTGTACAATACTAAAACGTTTAATGTCCTTAGCTTAATGTGAAAAGAGCTTAATGTACCAAAATGTGCCTAAACCTCAACCAATTGTCTTGAAACTTTGCACAGCCCAAGTTTTGCACTTCCCAAAGCTATCCTGGAGGTTTCATCGATTTTGGTCTCCCACACGGAAAACTGGGGACATTAAGCTCTTTTTTTGGGGAGCTTAATGTGGCTTAACGTACAAAAAAGAGCTTAGATGTAAACCAATTTCCCCCAAACTTGACACAATAGAAGAGTTTATCAATTCCAACATATTCTGAAAATTTCAGATCATTTGGTAAATCACACCAAAAGTTATTCACATTAAGCTGTTTTTAGCAATCATAAAAACACGTGGCTTAATGTGAAAAGAGCTTAACGTACCAAAATGTGCCTAAACCTCAACCAATTGTCTTGAAACTTTGCACAGCCCAAGTTCTGCACTTTCATAAGCTATCCTGGAGGTTTCATCGATTTAGGTCTCCCACATGGAAAACTAAGGACATTAAGCTCTTTTTTTGGGGAGCTTAATGTGGCTTAACGTACAAAAAAGATCTTAGATGTGAACCAATTTCCCCCAAACTTGGCACAATAGAAGAGTCTATCTATTCCAACATATTCTGAAAATTTCAGATCATTTGATAAATTACACCGAAAGTTATTCACATTAAGCTCTTTTTGTACAATACTAAAACGTTTAATGTCCTTAGCTTAATGTGAAAAGAGCTTAATGTACCAAAATGTGCCTAAACCTCAACCAATTGTCTTGAAACTTTGCACAGCCCAAGTTTTGCACTTCCCTAAGCTATCCTGGAGGTTTCATCGATTTAGGTATCCCACATGGAAAACTGGGGACATTAAGCTCTTTTTTTGGGAGCTTAATGTGGCTTAACGTACAAAAAAGAGCTTAGATGTGAACCAATTTCCCCCAAACTTGGCACAATAGAAGAGTTTATCAATTCCAACATATTCTGAAATTTTCAGATCATTTGGTAAATCACACCAAAAGTTATTCACATTAAGCTCTATTTTGCAATCATAAAAACGAATGGCTTAATGTGAAAAGAGCTTAACGTACCAAAATGTGCCTAAACCTCAACCAATTGTCTTGAAACTTTGCACAGCCCAAGTTTTGCACTTCCCTAAGCTATCCTGGAGGTTTCATCGATTTAGATCTCCCACATGGAAAACTGGGGACATTAAGCTCTTTTTTTGGGTAGCTTAATGTGGCTTAACGTACAAAAAAGAGCTTAGATGTGAACCAATTTCCCCCAAACTTGGCACAATAGAAGAGTCTATCGTTTCCAACATATTCTGAAAATTTCAGGTCATTTGATAAATTACACCAAAAGTTATTCACATTAAGCTCTTTTTGTACAATACTAAAACGTTTAATGTCCTTAGCTTAATGTGAAAAGAGCTTAATGTACCAAAATGTGCCTAAACCTCAACCAATTATCTTGAAACTTTGCACAGCCAAAGTTCTGCACTTCCCTAAGCTATCCTGGAGGTTTCATCGATTTTGGTCTCCCACACGGAAAACTAGCGACATTAAGCTCTTTTTTTGGGGAGCTTAATGTGGCTTAACGTACAAATAAGAGCTTAGATGTGAACCAATTTCCCCCAAACTTGGCACAATAGAAGAGTTTATCAATTCCAACATATTCTGAAAATTTCAGATCATTTGGTAAATCACACCAAAAGTTATTCACATTAAGCTGTTTTTAGCAATCATAAAAACACGTGGCTTAATGTGAAAAGAGCTTAACGTACCAAAATGTGCCTAAACCTCAACCAATTGTCTTGAAACTTTGCACAGCCCAAGTTTTGTACTTCCCTAAGCTATCCTGGAGGTTTCATCAATTTTGGTCTCCCACACGGAAAACTGGGGACATTAAGCTCTTTTTTTGGGGAGCTTAATGTGGCTTAATGTACAAAAAAGAGCTTAGATGTGAACCAATTTCCCCCAAACTTGGCACTATAGAAGAGTCTATCGATTCCAACATATTCTGAAAATTTCAGATCATTTGGTTAATCACACCAAAAGTTATTCACATTAAGCTTCATTTTACATTCCTAAAATATTTAATGTCAACAGCTTAATGTAAAAAGAGCTTACATTTAGCCAGTGGCGGCCCGTGCATAGGGGGCGCCAGGGCGCTGCCCCCTTCTAAAAAAAGAAAAAAAAAAAGACAAAAAAAAACAATAAAGTTAGGAAAAAAAAAATCGGTTCGCCGGCCTGACTGGCCTATGTGGTGGCTAAAGGGGGGGTGGGGTTTATGACCCAGAAGAGGCGCCGATTGGCTGCCTTCTGGGGGCGTAACCTGGGTGCAGAAAAGAGCGCTTGGCCACCCCCACCTGGCTGTGATTGGTCCAGACTCCAGCCTGGACCAATCACAGAAGGACATCATCTGGTCACGTGACGCGTGGGGCGGTGCACCGCCCCGGCGTCACGATCACCGCTTCCGTCTTTCGGGTTCCATTCCTTCCCGCGGCTGAGAGAAGATAGAAGACTCCCGTCCGCTCAGAGCCCTCGCCGACGCCGAGTCGCCACTTGACCAGGAGGACCAGTCCAGGACCAGGAGGAGACGGAGACCAGGAGTCGGATCGGGCCACGGTGGGCCTTCTTCGTGGACAGACGGCAGACCGTATTCGGATCCAGGCCTCGGGTCGGAAGAGAGAGTTGAGTACAGCCCTGTGCAGCAGCAGCCCGGTAAGTCCTCAGTCCTCCTCCTCCTCCTCAGGCCTCTGTCCACTCCACAAAAAAAATGCATGCCTTGCCATTGCCTGCCATCCATGCCATGCCATGCCATTGCCATCCATTGCCTGCCATCCTTGCCATTGCCATCCATTGCCTGCCATCCATGCCATTGCCATCCATTGCCTGCCATCCATGCCATGCCATTGCCATCCATTGCCTGCCATCCATGCCATGCCATTGCCATCCATTGCCTGCCATCCATGCCATTGCCATCCATTGCCTGCCATCCTTGCCATTGCCATCCATTGCCTGCCATCCATGCCATTGCCATCCATTGCCTGCCATCCATGCCATGACATTGCCATCCATTGCCTGCCATGCCATCCATGATGATAATGATATCTGCTGCAGATATCATCATCATGGATGGATGGATGGATGGACTCAGGCCAGAACAGGTAGGTACAGGCAGGTCACGGATGAATGGACCCAGGCCAGGCCAGAACAGGTAGGTACAGGCATGTCACGGTGCAAGATTTATCAAGTTACCCAGGCCGGGCCCAGACCAGAGTATGCAGATATCATTATATATATCATCATGGATGGATGGATGATCCATCCATCCATGATGATATATATATATATATATATATATATATATATATAATGATATCTGCACACTCTGGTCTGGGCCTGGCTTGGGATATTATTCTTGCACCGTGACCTGCCTGTACCTACCTGGCCTGGCCTGGCCTGGACTGGGTCCATTCATCCATCCATGATGATAATGATATCTGCACACTCTGGTCTGGACCCGGCCTGGGTAACTTGATAAATCTTGCACCGTGACATGCCTGTACCTACCTGTTCTGGCCTGGCCTGGGTCCATTCATCCATGATGGATGGATAGACCCAGGCCAGAACAGGTAGGTACAGGCAGGTCACGGTGCAAGAATAATATCAAGTTACCCAGGCCGGGCCCAGACCAGAGTGTGCAGATATCATTATATATATCATCATGGATGGATGGATGGATGAAAGGGGCATGTATGCTGGTCACTACATTGAAAGGGGGCATGTACGCTGGTCACTACATTGAAAGGGGGCCTGTACGCTGGTCACTACATTGAAAGGGGCATGTACGCTGGTCAATACATTGAAAGGGGCCTGTACGCTGGTCACTACATTGAAAGGGGCATGTACGCTGGTCACTACATTGAAAGGGGCATGTACGCTGGTCACTACATTGAAAGGGGCATGTACGCTGGTCACTACATTGAAAGGGGCCTGTATGCTGGTCACTACATTGAACGGGGGCATGTACGCTGGTCACTACATTGAAAGGGGCATGTACGCTGGTCACTACATTGAAAGGGGCATGTACGCTGGTCACTACATTGAAAGGGGCATGTACGCTGGTCACTACATTGAAAGGGGCCTGTACGCTGGTCACTACATTGAAAGGGGCATGTACGCTGGTCACTACATTGAAAGGGGCATGTACGCTGGTCACTACATTGAAAGGGGCATGTACGCTGGCCACTACATTGAAAGGGGCATGTATGCTGGTCACTGCATTGAAAGGGGGCCTGTACGCTGGTCACTACATTGAAAGGGGGCCTGTACTGTGGGGTTTGTGCTAGGGGGTCTGTACTGTGGGGTTTGTGCTAGGGGGTCTGTACTGTGGGGTTTGTGCCACTCTCAGTCAGTGTATCCCATAATAGGGTGTCTCTCACAGTATATCCCATAATAGGGCCCCTGCTCCCTATTATGGGATATACTAGTACTGAGAGACCCCTTAATATGTGATATATTGGGAGAATTTGTTCACGCAAGCAAAATATAGGGGACAAAATGGGTGGAGTCTATAAGGGGTGGGGCTTCTTATAAATGGGAGGGGTCAAAATAGAAGGGCGGGGTCTTGCGCCCCCCCCCCATCTTAAAACGTCACCAGCCGCCACTGCATTTAGCTTGCTTTTTGTGAAGCTTACTGTGGCCTTATTACTTATTGTGCCAAGTTTGGGGGAAATTGTTTCACATCTAAGCTCTTTTTTGTACGTTAAGCCACATTAAGCTCCCCAAAAAAAGAGCTTAATGTCCCCAGTTTTCCGTGTGGGAGACCAAAATCAATGAAACCTCCAGGATACCTTTGGAAAGAGCAGAACTTGGGCTGTGCAAAGTTTCAAGACAATTGGTTGAGGTTTAGGCACATTTTGGTACGTTAAGCTCTTTTCACATTAAGCCATGCGTTTTTATGATTGCTAAAAAGAGCTTAATGTGAATAACTTTTGGTGTAATTTACCAAATGATCTGAAATTTTCAGAATATGTTGGAATTGATAGACTCTTCTATAGTGCCAAGTTTGAGGGAAATTGGCTCACATCTAAGCTCTTTTTTGTACGTTAAGCCACATTAAGCTCCCCAAAAAAAGAGCTTAATGTCCCAAGTTTTCCGTGTGGGAGACCAAAATCGATGAAACCTCCAGGATAGCTTTGGAAAGAGCAGAACTTGGGCTGTGCAAAGTTTCAAGACAATTGGTTGAGGTTTAGGCACATTTTGGTACGTTAAGCTCTTTTCACATTAAGCCATGCGTTTTTATGATTGAAAAATAGAGCTTAATGTGAATAACTTTTGGTGTGATTTACCAAATGATCTGAAATTTTCGGAATATGTTGGAATCAATAGACTCTTCTATTGTGCAAAGTTTGGGGGAAATTGGTTCACATCTAAGCTCTTTTTTGTACGTTAAGCCACATTAAGCTCCCCAAAAAAAGAGCTTAATGTCCCCAGTTTTCCATGTGGGATACCTAAATTGATGAAACCTCCAGGATAGCTTAGGGAAGTGCAGAACTTGGGCTGTGCAAAGTTTCAAGACAATTGGTTGAGGTTTAGGCACATTTTGGTACGTTAAGCTCTTTTCACATTAAGCCATGCGTTTTTATGATTGCAAAATAGAGCTTAATGTGAATAACTTTTGGTGTGATTTACCAAATGATCTGAAATTTTCAGAATATGTTGGAATTGATAGGCTCTTCTATTATGCCAAGTTTGGGGGAAATTGGTTCACATCTAAGCTCTTTTTTGTACGTTAAGCCACATTAAGCTCCCCAAAAAAAGAGCTTAATGTCCCCAGTTTTCCATGTGGGATACCTAAATCGATGAAACCTCCAGGATAGCTTAGGGAAGTGCAGAACTTGGGCTGTGCAAAGTTTCAAGACAATTGGTTGAGGTTTAGGCACATTTTGGTACGTTAAGCTCTTTTCACATTAAGCCACGTGTTTTTATGATTGCTAAAAAGAGCTTAATGTGAATAACTTTTGGTGTGATTTACTAAATGATCTGAAATTTTCAGAATATGTTGGAATAGACAGACTCTTCTATTGTGCCAAGTTTGAGGGAAATTGGTTCACATCTAAGCTCTTTTTTGTACGTTAAGCCACATTAAGCGCCCCAAAAAAAGAGCTTAATGTCCCCAGTTTTCCACGTGGGAGACCAAAATCGATGAAACCTCCAGGATAGCTTAGGGAAGTGCAGAACTTGGGCTGTGCAAAGTTTCAAGACAATTGGTTGAGGTTTAGGCACATTTTGGTACGTTAAGCTCTTTTCACATTAAGCCATGCATTTTTATGATTGCAAAATAAAGCTTAATGTGAATAACTTTTGGTGTGATTTACCAAATGATCTGAAATTTTCAGAATATGTTGGAATTGATAGACTCTTCTATAGTGCCAAGTTTGAGGGAAATTGGTTCACATCTAAGCTCTTTTTTGTACGTTAAGCCACATTAAGCTCCCCAAAAAAAGAGCTTAATGTCCCAAGTTTTCCGTGTGGGAGACCAAAATCGATGAAACCTCCAGGATAGCTTTGGAAAGAGCAGAACTTGGGCTGTGCAAAGTTTCAAGACAATTGGTTGAGGTTTAGGCACATTTTGGTACGTTAAGCTCTTTTCACATTAAGCCATGCGTTTTTATGATTGAAAAATAGAGCTTAATGTGAATAACTTTTGGTGTGATTTACCAAATGATCTGAAATTTTCAGAATATGTTGGAATCAATAGACTCTTCTATTGTGCAAAGTTTGGGGGAAATTGGTTCACATCTAAGCTCTTTTTTGTACGTTAAGCCACATTAAGCTCCCCAAAAAAAGAGCTTAATGTCCCCAGTTTTCCATGTGGGATACCTAAATTGATGAAACCTCCAGGATAGCTTAGGGAAGTGCAGAACTTGGGCTGTGCAAAGTTTCAAGACAATTGGTTGAGGTTTAGGCACATTTTGGTACATTAAGCTCTTTTCACATTAAGCCATGCGTTTTTATGATTGCAAAATAGAGCTTAATGTGAATAACTTTTGGTGTGATTTACCAAATGATCTGAAATTTTCAGAATATGTTGGAATTGATAGGCTCTTCTATTATGCCAAGTTTAGGGGAAATTGGTTCACATCTAAGCTCTTTTTTGTACGTTAAGCCACATTAAGCTCCCCAAAAAAAGAGCTTAATGTCCCCAGTTTTCCATGTGGGATACCTAAATCGATGAAACCTCCAGGATAGCTTAGGGAAGTGCAGAACTTGGGCTGTGCAAAGTTTTTAAGACAATTGGTTGAGGTTTAGGCACATTTTGGTACGTTAAGCTCTTTTCACATTAAGCCACGTGTTTTTATGATTGCTAAAAAGAGCTTAATGTGAATAACTTTTGGTGTGATTTACTAAATGATCTGAAATTTTCAGAATATGTTGGAATAGACAGACTCTTCTATTGTGCCAAGTTTGAGGGAAATTGGTTCACATCTAAGCTCTTTTTTGTACGTTAAGCCACATTAAGCGCCCCAAAAAAAGAGCTTAATGTCCCCAGTTTTCCACGTGGGAGACCAAAATCGATGAAACCTCCAGGATAGCTTAGGGAAGTGCAGAACTTGGGCTGTGCAAAGTTTCAAGACAATTGGTTGAGGTTTAGGCACATTTTGGTACGTTAAGCTCTTTTCACATTAAGCCATGCATTTTTATGATTGCAAAATAAAGCTTAATGTGAATAACTTTTGGTGTGATTTACCAAATGATCTGAAATTTTCAGAATATGTTGGAATTGATAGGCTCCTCTATTGTGTCAAGTTTGGGGGAAATTGGTTCACATGTAAGCTCTTTTTTGTACGTTAAGCCACATTAAGCTCCCCAAAAAAAGAGCTTAATGTCCCCAGTTTTCCATGTGGGATACCTAAATCGATGAAACCTCCAGGATAGCTTAGGGAAGTGCAGAACTTGGGCTGTGCAAAGTTTCAAGACAATTGGTTGAGGTTTAGGCACATTTTGGTACGTTAAGCTCTTTTCACATTAAGCCACGTGTTTTTATGATTGCTAAAAAGAGCTTAATGTGAATAACTTTTGGTGTGATTTACTAAATGGTCTGAAATTTTCAGAATATGTTGGAATAGACAGACTCTTCTATTGTGCCAAGTTTGAGGGAAATTGGTTCACATCTAAGCTCTTTTTTGTACGTTAAGCCACATTAAGCGCCCCAAAAAAAGAGCTTAATGTCCCCAGTTTTCCACGTGGGAGACCAAAATCGATGAAACCTCCAGGATAGCTTAGGGAAGTGCAGAACTTGGGCTGTGTAAAGTTTCAAAACAATTGGTTGAGGTTTAGGCACATTTTGGTACATTAAGCTCTTTTCACATTAAGCTAAGGACATTAAACGTTTTAGTATTGTACAAAAAGAGCTTAATGTAAATAACTTTTGGTGTAATTTATCAAATGACCTGAAATTTTCAGAATATGTTGGAAACGATAGACTCTTCTATTGTGCCAAGTTTGGGGGAAATTGGTTCACATCTAAGCTCTTTTTTGTACGTTAAGCCACATTAAGCTCCCCAAAAAAAGAGCTTAATGTCCCCAGTTTTCCATGTGGGAGACCTAAATCGATGAAACCTCCAGGATAGCTTAGGGAAGTGCAGAACTTGGGCTGTGCAAAGTTTCAAGACAATTGGTTGAGGTTTAGGTACATTTTGGTACGTTAAGCTCTTTTCACATTAAGCCACGTGTTTTTATGATTGCAAAAAACAGCTTAATGTGAATAACTTTTGGTGTGATTTACTAAATGGTCTGAAATTTTCAGAATATGTTGGAATAGACAGACTCTTCTATTGTGCCAAGTTTGAGGGAAATTGGTTCACATCTAAGCTCTTTTTTGTACGTTAAGCCACATTAAGCGCCCCAAAAAAAGAGCTTAATGTCCCCAGTTTTCCACGTGGGAGACCAAAATCGATGAAACCTCCAGGATAGCTTAGGGAAGTGCAGAACTTGGGCTGTGCAAAGTTTCAAGACAATTGGTTGAGGTTTAGGCACATTTTGGTACATTAAGCTCTTTTCACATTAAGCTAAGGACATTAAACGTTTTAGTATGGTACAAAAAGAGCTTAATGTGAATAACTTTTGGTGTGATTTACCAAATGATCTGAAATTTTCAGAATATCTTAGCATCAATAGAGTCTTCTATTGTGTGAAGTTTGGGGGAAATTGGTTAACATCTAAGCTCTTTTTTGTACGTTAAGCCACATTAAGCTCCCCAAAAAACAAGCTTAATGTCCCTTGTTTGCCTCCTGGAAGACCAAACTACATGAAACTTCTAGGATATATTAGGAAAGTTAAAAACTTAGTCTGTGCAAAGTTTCAGGGCAATTGATTATGGTTTAGGCACTTTATTACACATTAAGCTACATTAAGCCATTTTCACATTAAATGTTTTAGTATGTCCCAAGATTTTTGTCTTTTTTTTTTTTTTTTGCGGGACTGCGACATTGCGGTGGACAGTTCGGACCCTTGACTGACACTTTTGGGGGTACCAGTGACATTACTACAGTAATCAGTGCTATACATATGCACTGTTACTGTAAAAATGACACTGGCAGGGAAGGGGTTAACTTTATTAGTGATCAAGGGGTTAAGTGTTTCCCTAGGGGCCTGCTTCTAAGTGTTAAGGGGCATGGCTAGTGATGTAACCAGAGACATACGATCCTACATAGCAGGATCATATGATCTCTGCAGTTAGATCAGGGAGAATGACAGGTGGTTTGTTTACATTAGCCGCCTGCCTTTCTCCCTCTGCACTGGGAGATCGCGGGTGACCGGCGGACATCGGAACCGCCGGTCACTCGCGCGGACATGTCAGGGAATGGGCGGGGGCGGGAGCGCGCCTCCGGCGGCGCGCGCTCGCCCCCTAGAGGCTGGTAGGCGAGCGACGTAGTACTAAGTCACTTTGCCTGTATGGGGCTGACCGCCGCAGTAAATAGTCGTGCGGCGGTCAGCAAGTGGTTAAACGCAGATCCTATTGCTGACTACTGACGGTCACATTAAACAAGCTGCTAGTAGGCTTTCAAAAAACTTCAAGTAGTACTGAAGCCTGCTAGCAGTTTGTTTTAAGTGACAGTCCTGTTAGGATCTGTGTTTATCGTTCTGAAAATAGAGCTGATTTGTACTTTAAAAGCTTCTGCAAATGCTCTGTAAGATCTTGTTTACACTGGTGGTGTTCTCTTAAGAGTGATCTGTGGTGGATTGCTTTTCAGAGTGCATTTGGCAAGCCGTAAAGAGGTGTTATGGTGCCTCCTTACTGACTATTTCAATCCATAAAATCCCTGACCACCACGCTGCAACTACATGCAATGCACTCAGTTGCAGCATGGCCCCAATTATCTGCCCACTGAATGTGACAGCCAGGGGGCAATAGTCGTCTCCTCCTGTTTTTAAACTATAAACCATCCTACTGTGCTGCAGCTGAGTGCATTGCATACAGTAGCAGAAAGGTTGGGGTGCAGCCCCATTCAGTTGAATGGGTTGTGTTTAGTGTGTGTGTATAATTTTTGATGCACCTACTGTAGATGAAGAGCATTGCACTTACAGAAAATATACAACCCGGTCTTCTGCCTTTTCAGCATAAGGTGATACTAAACCCAGGAGCCTGCATTCACTATATCTGGTCTCCCACAGTACACAGAACACCCCCCCCCCCAAACTACAACTACTGACGAGCTTGTTCACACTGCTTACTCTTACACAAGCTGAAGACTGTGTGAACTAGGCATTAGTGACCTACAAGATGGTATACAGTTTAACCACTTTAGCCCCGGAAGATTTGGCTGCTCAAAGACCAGGCCCTATTTTGCGATTTGGCACTGCATGACTTTAACGAACAATTGCGCGGTTGTGCAATGCTGTACCCAAATGAAATTGACGTCCTTTTTTTCCCACAAACCGCTTTCTTTTGGTGGTATTTGATCAACTGTGCGATTTTTATTTTTTGCGCTATAATCAAAAAAAAGAGCGACAATTTTGAAAAAATAACAATATTTTTCACTTTTTTTTTTATATGAAATTTTTTTATATGGGAAAAAAAATGTAAAAATCAAAATTTTTTTTAACATTTTAGGCCAATTTTGTTTTCTGCTACATATTTTTGGTAAATAAGCATATTTTGATTGGTTTGCACAAATGTTATTGCGTTTACCAACTATGGGAAAGATTTGTCATTTTTATTTTTTTTTAAAACTAGTAATGGCGATCTGCAATTTTTTTTTTTTTGCAGGACTGCGACATTGCGGCGGACAGATCGGACCCCTGACTGACATTTTTTACACTTTTGGGGGTACCAGTGACATTACTACTGTAGTCAGTGCTATAAAAATGCACTGTTACTGTAAAAATGACACTGGCAGGGAAGGGGTTAACTTTACTGGTGATCAAGGGGTTAAGTGTGTCCCTAGGGGCATGATTCTAACTGTTAGGGGGTGTGGCTAATGAAGTAACCACAGAGACATACAATCCTATATAGCAGGATCACATAGCCTCTGTGATCACTTCAGTGAGAATGACAGACGGCTGTGTTTACATCTGCCGTCTCTTTCTCCCTCTCCTGCGGGAGATCCCGAGTGCCCGGTGGCCATCGGACCCGCCGGTCATACGCGCTGGCTCAGCAGAGAACGAGCGGGAGCGTGGCGGCGGCGGCGCGCGCTCACCCCCTTACAGGCTCGTGGGCGAGCGACGTAGGTCTACGTCGCTTTGCCTGTAAGCGGCTGAGTGCCGCAGTAAATAAGACGTGAAGCGGTCAGCAAGTGGTTAAAGCAGATCAATTCACTATATAATATATATAATTTATTTTTTTAATCCCTTTTTTTAAATCCCTGCCTACCTTGTAGAAGGTTCTGGACATTTCAGATACTCAGCTGCCCATTGGATCCAACAGTTACCTGCAGAATCCTCTCAGTATTCTACAACCACTCATCTTATGTGATGAGATCAGGAGGCCACCGAGTGCTAGCCCTCCCCCCCCCCCCCTCCTTTATCAATGGAGTATGCCTCCTGGGAGATGTGATGTGCATACAGTATCCCAGGGAGCACAGCGTGCAGTGGGAGGTGGCATAAAACTTTATCAACAAAAAGTAAACCCACAAAGTGCGCTCTATGTATGGAGGAGGGAACTTAGTGGAACTAAACCCATCAATTTAACAGTTTCAAAGAACAGTTAGATTCCCACAATGAACCGGAAAGTGTAACTGTCACATTTCTTGTGCTCTCACCCAAACTGTCAAACCATCAAATAGCTGGTCCTATCCGATCACATGCAGCATCATGGCAGTTGGAGTTCAAACAGAGGCCAAGATGGCGGTTTCCTTGGCTAAAAACAATAAGAGGATTTAGTTCTGCTTTAACTCTGCGAGTGAAGATCTGCTTTAAACTGGAATTTTACCCATAACAACTTGATTTAAAAAAAAAAAGAATGTTCTTTAGCAAGGATCATACATTCCACATTAATAATTTATGCTACCAAAATTAGTGTGTGCGGTAAATTGCCTCCAGCTTTGCTCCAGTTTCCTCTTGCTGGAGGCTGCCATTTTGCTGAAACCCGGAGCCCCTGTGCAGCAGTAAATCATAAAGCAGAACTAAACCCATTGATTTAACGGTTTAAAAAAATATTTACATTTATGGAATGCCAGGATTGCTAACTGTCCCATTTGCTTATGTCTTCAACCAAACTGTCAAACTATTAATTGGCTGGTGCTGTTACTGATCACATGTGCAGCATCATGGCAGTTGCAGATCAAACAGAAGCAGCTTCATTGGCTGTAAAGGATAGGAGGGTTTAAAGCGGAGTTCCGGGCACAGAAGTCATTTTTTAATAAACATACCCCCGGGACAGTCAGGGCTAGCACATTCCACAATGGCTAGCCTCTGATCTGTCCCGGTTCGCACTTGCCTTTTAGAATTTCTATAAAATTTCTATAAAATTTCTTCCACAGCGTTTCCATCTCTCTTGTGGGCTGCTGAAGCCGGCGCGGTCCTCTTCTGTGTCTTCTTCCGTGTCTTCTTGTCCCAGAATGCGCCTGCACCGGCCCCTCTCGTCACTTCCGGTGCGGCGCCGCATTCCTCCACAGCTTCTGGGCATGCCCAGAAGCTGTTTAGCAGGGGAATGCGGCGTCGCCCGGAAGTGACGAGAGGGGCCGGTGCCGTTGCATTGATTCCTGGGAGCGATGACGTTCAGCTCCCAGGAATCATAGCGAGACAGGAAGTGATGGGGTGAGCCACGGCGCCGAGGGAGGAAGTACTCTGAGGTGAGTATTTACGATCTTCAATTAAAAGGTAAGTAAACAAAAAAAAAAAAAATAACTATCCAATTCCTTTTCAGGTGATCTCGAACTAGCGGAGGGGCACAAAAAAAATATTGTTTTTGTGCCCGGAACTCCGCTTTAATTCCGCTTCAAGGCTGTCAGCAGATCGGCCTCTACAATTTTGTGCAGTGCTTTAAAATGGAGAGCAACTAAGGATTTGCAGAGCGGAGTGAGTCAGTGTATCACTGGGCTTTAAACTGCATAGCCCTCTATTTTTAATGTTTTAGATAGCCAGCCTGAAGTGATCCACCACGACTTCATTTTCTGACTAAAGTTCCACTTTAGGCTCCATTCACACCTGGGCGTTTTTGAGCGTTTTTCAGCTCCAAAAACGCTAAAAGTAAACGCCCAACAAGTAAAACCCCATTCTTTTAAATGGCCCCTGTTCACATCTGAGCGTTTTAACGCCTGAAGCAAAACGCCTGTAGCTGAAAAAAGTACATGAGCTTCTTTTTGGGCTGATTACCAGCGTTTTTGATAGATGTCAATACCTACCTCCAAAAACGCCTGAAAATCGCAGTAAAAATCGCTGTAAAAAAAACGTGCGAAAACGCTACGCTCAAGTGTGAATGCAGCCTTAGGCTAGAGCACAATTAGAGCCGGTTCACACTGGGGCGACTTGTCAGGCGACCTGGTTGCCTGACAGTCGCCTGCCATAGATTCCGACTTAGAAAAAGGGTCCTGAGCTACTTTGGAGCGACCTGCATTGACTTCAATGATATGAAGTCCGTGCATGCCGCTCCGAGGTTGCGGTGCGAGTGTTGCACCGCGACTTCACAGGTCGCCCCGGGAAGTCGGGTCGCCTGTATGTGAACGGGCTCTTAATCGTTTAAAAAAATCGCTTCATGTATAGAACAGAGCCACTCTCTGCTCACCCACAGCTGTCAAAAAGAACCTCCAGCAAATGTTTATTAACATTAGGCTGCTAGATGACTATAAACACAATGTTTTACAATGTATCATTTCCTTCTTTTACATCAAAGGAATGGGCAGAAAAGACTAGGCTCTGTAATGTGCCAAAAAAGAAGCTTATATACTTTTTTGAGCTTCAGGCGACAAAACGCTCAGATGTGAACAGGGACCATTGAAACTAATGGGAATTTGCTTGTCGGGCGTTTTGAGACTTCAGAGATGAGTGTTTTATGAGCTGGAAAACGCTCAGGTGTGAACAGGGCCTAAGCTTTTTTCTGACACTTGTTGCTTACAAGTTAAACATTTTTATTTTTTGCTAGAAAATTACTTAGAACCACCAAACATTATATATAATTTATTTTTTATTTTTAGCAGAGACCCTAGAGAATAAAATGGCGATCGTTGCAATCTTTTATTTCACCCTGTATTTGCGCAGAAGTCTTTCAAATGCGGTTTTTGGGGAAAAATACACCTTATTGAATTTAACCCCTTGCCAGCCACCCCACGCAGATTTACTGCGGCAGGGCGGCTCGGCTGTGCATAATCATGTAGATCTATGTAGATGTGTATGCAGTCTCGCCGCGAGCGTGCACCGCCGGAGCCACGCTTACACTGTGATTAGACACAGCGGGAGCCAGACCGCGGGAGGAGCAGGCTCGATCACCGCCGCCCTTCCGTGATCTTATGAGAAACTGACAGGAGAGCCGCCTGCCTATGTAAACAAAGCAGGTGGCTCTCCTGTCACACAGGTACAGTGAGATTGTTTGTCTCAGCTAAGCTGAAAACACCGATCTCTGTGTGCCTTTCACAGAGCCTCCCCCCCCCCCCCCCACAGTTAGCAAGCAAATGTAGGCTTACATTTAACCCCTTGATCTCCCCCCAGTATTAACCCCCTTCCCTGTCATTGTCATTTATACAGTAACAGTGCATATTATTTAGCGCTGATTACTGTATTAATGTCACTGGTCCTCAAAAAGTGTCTGATTTGTCTGCCGCAATGTCGCAGTCCTGCTAAAAATCGCTGATCGCCACCATTACTAAAAACAAAACAAAAAAAAAAGGCCAAAAATCTATCCCATAGTTTGTAAATGCTATAACTTTTGCGCAAACCAATTTAAAATACACTTTCTGAGATATTATTTTTTTTTTTTTTTTTTTTTTTTACTAAAAATATGTAGCAGAATACAAATTGGCCTAAAACGATAAAAAAATGTGATCTTTTAAAAAAAAATTTAATTGGGAATGAATGTTTTAGAGCAGAACGTACAAATAGTTTTTTTTTTTTTTTTTTTGAAAATTGTTGCTCTTTCTTTTTTTTGTTTCTAGCGCAAAATCTAAAAACCGCAGAGGTGATCAGATACCACCAAAAGAAAGCTCTATTTGTGGGGGGAAAGGACATCAATTGTATTTGGGTACAGCATCGCACGACTGCGCAATTGTTAACGCAGTGCCGAATCGCAAAAAATAGCCTGGTTATTAAGGGGGTAAAACCCTTCCACAGCTGAAGTGGTTAAAAAAACGAAACAGTAAGGTTAGCCCAATTTTTTTGTATAATGTAAAAGATGATGTTATGCCGAGAATCGTGATCTTTATTGTAAGCAAAAAAAAAATCGTGATTCTCATTTTATACAGAATCGCGCAGCTCTACTTTTAGGCATTGATGTACAGGATGATGCACAGTGTAAACCAGTACAGTGTAATGATTACATTTTAATTTGGCTCACTGTTGACTGTAGAGTGGCTGGCTGCTCCTGTGCTGCCTACAGGATATGCTGGATGTTTGTTCTTGGGTCAGTTTGAGGGGTTAAATAGTTAAAGCTGAGCTCCATCCAAAATATGGAATTCTACCTGAAGCTAAAGGTGATCACTGAAGTAGTAATGCCTACAGGCTGGGTTCACACCTCCACACAGAGCGGCTCACTAGAGGTGATCACTGAAGTAGTAATGCCTACAGGCTGGGTTCACACCTCCACACAGAGCGGCTCACTAGAGGTGATCACTGAAGTAGTAATGCCTACAGGCTGGGATCACACCTCCACACAGAGCGGCTCACTAGAGGTGATCACTGAAGTAGTAATGCCTACAGGCTGGGTTCACACCTCCACACAGAGCGGCTCACTAGAGGTGATCACTGAAGTAGTAATGCCTACAGGCTGGGTTCACACCTCCACACAGAGCGGCTCACTAGAGGTGATCACTGAAGTAGTAATGCCTACAGGCTGGGTTCACACCTCCACACAGAGCGGCTCACTAGAGGTGATCACTGAAGTAGTAATGCCTACAGGCTGGGTTCACACCTCCACACAGAGCGGCTCACTAGAGGTGATCACTGAAGTAGTAATGCCTACAGGCTGGGTTCACACCTCCACACAAAGCGGCTCAGTAGAGGTGATCACTGAAGTAGTAATGTCTACTTCAGGCTGGCTTCACACCTCCACGCAGAGCGGCTCATTAGAGGTGATCACTGACGTAGTAATGCCTACTTCAGGCTGGGTTCACACCTCCATGCAGTGCGGCTCACTAGAGGTGATCACTGAAGTAGTAATTGTGACGGTGGCGGGTATCAGACCCCTGGCCTTCTCATCCACCTCGTGACCAAAGACCAAGCAATCTCACACCCTGCCGTCACTTGCGTAACAATGCCACTCTCAGCTGCACCCAGCACACAGATTGTCCAGCTTGCGGGACCACAATCTAGATGCCAGCAGACTGAGAGCGATTGTCACCGGGTTAATTAAACGATTAACCCTTTCCTGCCGCCACCTCTACGTTATACTGAGCCGAGAGGATGCTCGGGGTTTTGGCAAATATCAATTATGACTTTAGAATAACCGTCTGTAACACACTGTCACATGACAAGAATGTTTCAGATAGGTTAGCCTAAACAGTACAAATATCAATTTTGACTTTAAAATAACTGTCTATAACACACAGTAGCGCTCTTCAGGAGGCAGATTAGTTTGGGTCAAGTTGCGTTTAAGAGCTTAGAGACAAAGTTTAACACTTTTCAAAATAAGGCTTAATTATAAGAAAGGTTAAAAATCGGTGCGAATAAAAATATTTACAGAAAAATGGGTTACAAAGACATAGTGGCACAATACAGCAATTAAGAAATAGGAGAATAAAAGAATGAAAATACTTGCATTAAAACGGTCCTGGTATTACCTTAGTTTCAGAGTTGAACAGGTATGTTTGGTTCCCCTTGGGCGTTGTTATGCCTTCGATCTTAGGATGAGAACCGAGAACTCTCTCAGTCCCTGCCTTTTTTTCTGACCCTCCAGGGGGTGTCACCAGAAGTACTCAGCCAATGGCTCTGAGTCTATAAACTGCTAAATGACCTCCCGCTTTGACAGATTCATAAAAGCACTCATATCTGGAGATATGAAACGGTGACACGCTCGAAACTGATATTTCATGGTCCGGTTTGGAATGTCCTATCTTTAGACACTAAACATGGGTTAGCACGGAATAACCTCTGACCTGTACGGCATTGGATCGCTAGCTTGCCTTTCCTCGGCATGACGGTGTCCGTGCTGGGACTTAATTCGATTGGTACTTTATGGGGCACCCAAATATCTACTTTTTGTTAATGTGTTATGTTCGGTTAAAAAGATATGATTTGAGCACGGATTGTGAGATGTAAGTTAACAATTTGGCTTTGAGAAGGTACAACGCAATTTCACTGGACATCTAATCTGACCCCCTGCTGTCCTCCGAGACACAACTCCTGCTTGGTCAAGCTGCTTGTGTATATTAAAGGTGTGAAAAATGTCAGCTTAGCAGGAACCTGGCATATAGGGACCCAGGGGGTCATTAAACTGCCAAAAGGCTGGAGGATGAGGCTGGTAAGAATGACCCATTTGGTTTTAACACTGTCAACTAAGCTGGCAACAAAAGATGGATGCTTGTGACAGCGTTTGAACAAAATGGCGGCCTGACAAACTAGAGTGCCAACGCAAGATATCATAATGCCCCATACACACGTGCAGATTATCTGCAGACTTTTGTCTGCAGACTTACCAAAACCATATAATATGAGGTCAAACCTAAACACTTTCAGTTAGTATGCAATCCGGCAGGCCCTTGCACTACATAGAAAAGGTAAGTCTGCAGAAAAAAGTCTGCAGATAATCTGCACGTGTGTATGGGGCATTACAGTAATGCCTACTTCAGGCTGAGTTCACACCTCCATGAAGAGTGTCTCACAGCAGGGGGCCAGTTCCCTGTCCCTGTTCACGGTTTCAGGTCCAATTTCGGTCTGAATTTTTGGCTGAACTTGGACCTGAAGATGCACAGGACTCCTGTGCAATTCGCTCTGCAGCCATCCTGGAGCTGTGTAAACTGGCTCCATTGAGAGACAGTCACAGGCTCCTGACATGCGAATTGGGTGCAGGGAAACCCGCATCCATTTTGCAATAGTGTGAACCCAGCCTTAGTGATTTCCAGCATCCACGGGGATCGGCCAGGTATGGAACATGCATACATTGGTTCAGGCTGCCAAAATATCCATACCTGGAATTCTGCTTTACAGCATATCTAAACTCAAAAACAAATGAAAAAATATTTCAGTATATTAGTCCTTAGATATAATGGCTCCATTAGGTTTGATTTTTTTCAGGCTAAGAACTATTTCAGGAGTATAGAAAATAACTGTCAATCTTGCCACAAATGCTGCTTTTTTTTTTTTTTTTTTCACTCCTGTGAGCTAAAAGATAGCAAAAGCAAGGTTAACTTTTCTTTTCTAAACTATTAGGCCCATTGCCAGCAGGGGAGGACTGGGTCAGGGGGCAGGGGGGCAATTGCCCCTTGGGTCGCGCTGATGCCCTGTAAAAAGGCTGCACTGCTTCTGCCACAGACATGCCTAAATTACTCCTGGTGAAGAGAAGTAAAAAGTTCCTGCTGCTGACCTACTGAGTGCAGGATGAAGACAAGGACAGAGTGCAGCCCCCCCCCCAGCATGGATGGTGTAAACTGTGTCTAAACAGAAGCTGGTTCCATGCCCCACTGGAGACTCTCCCCCCAGCCAGCCCCAACCAAGCTGTCCCAACTACACCCCCCCCCCCCAACCGCCCCCTGCTAGCCAGGTTGGGAACCTGGATTCCCCCCCCCCCAGCATGGATGGTGTAAACTGTGTCTAAACAGAAGCTGGTTCCATGCCCCACTGGAGACTCTCCCCCCAGCCAGCCCCAACCAAGCTGTCCCAACTACACCCCCCCCCCCCCAACCGCCCCCTGCTAGCCAGGTTGGGAACCTGGATTCGGCTGGTGGGTAGAGAGTACCTGGAGCGGAGCTTCGGCTTGGAATGGGGGTTCAGAAGGAGGCCGGGAAGAGGGAGAGTGGGAGGGGGGCCGAGTCACTGCACCATGGGCCTCTGGAATGTATTTGCCCCCTGGGCTGAAAGTTGCCAGTCAGCCCCTGATTAACAGCCATATAATGGAGATGAACAAATGCAGACATGTTTGAAGTCTAGCCTGTGTGACAACTTTGGCTTCCTCTATAGATATGATGGAGGGGTGAGTGTAGCCAGGAAGGGGACAGGAAGTGTGTGTGTGTCACAGGGTTACCATGAGAAAGTATAGTGAATATATTCTGAAAAAAAGAAAACTAATGCAGCCATCACATTTAAGGACTGGTAACCTGCAAAATATTACATTTTTGCTTTTGGGTTTAGTTGTTCTGTAAACAATTAGCTGCCACTGATGTTTGTCATGTGTGGGGAGGTCGCATACACTCCCAGCTGTTACAGCAGCTGGGAATGTATACAGTGAGTACGGAAAGTATTCAGACCCCCTTAAATTATTCACTCTTTGTTATATTGCAGCCATTTGCTAAAATCATTTAAGTTCATTCTTCTTCCTCATGAATGTACACATAGCACCCCATACTGACAGAAAAACACAGAATTGTTGACATTGTTGCAGATTTATTAAAAAAGAAAAACTGAAATATCACATGGTCCTAAGTATTCAGACCCTTTGCTCAGTATTTAGTAGAAGCCCCCTTTTGATCTAATACAGCCAGGAGTCTTTTTGGGAAAGATGCAACAAGTCTTTCACACCAGGATTTGGGGATCCTCTCCCATTCCTCCTTGCAGATCCTCTCCAGTTCTGTCAGGTTGGATGGTAAACGTTGGTGGACAGCCATTTTTAGGTCTCTCCAGAGATGCTCAATTGGGTTTAAGTCAGGGCTCTGGCTGGGCCATTCAAGAACAGTCACGGAGTTGTTGTGAAGCCACTCCTTCGTTATTTTAGCTGTGTGCTTAGGGTCATTGTCTTGTTGGAAGGTAAACCTTCGGCCCAGTCTGAGGTCCAGAGCACTCTGGAGAAGGTTTTTGTCCAGGATATCCCTGTACTTGGCCGCATTCATCTTTCCCTCGATTGCAACCAGTCGTCCTGTCCCTGCAGCTGAAAAACACCCCCACAGCATGATGCTGCCACCACCATGCTTCACTGTTGGGACTGTATTGGACAGGTGATGAGCAGTGCCTGGTTTTCTCCACACATACCGCTTAGAATTAAGGCCAAAAAGTTCTATTTTGGTCTCATCAGACCAGAGAATCTTATTTCTCACCATCTTGGAGTCCTTCAGGTGTTTTTTTAGCAAACTCCATGCGGGCTTTCATGTGTCTTACACTGAGGAGAGGCTTCCGTCAGGCCACTCTGCCATAAAGCCCCGACTGGTGGAGGGCTGCAGTGATGGTTGACTTTCTACAACTTTCTCCCATCTCCTGACTGCATCTCTGGAGCTCAGCCACAGTGATCTATGGGTTCTTCTTTACCTCTCTCACCAAGGCTCTTCTCCCCCGATAGCTCAGTTTGGCCGGACGGCCAGCTCTAGGAAGGGTTCTGGTCGTCCCAAACGTCTTCCATTTGAGGATTATGGAGGCCACTGTGCTCTTAGGAACCCTAAGTGCAGCAGAAATCTTTTTGTAACCTTGGCCAGATCTGTGCCTTGCCACAATTCTGTCTCTGAGCTCTTCAGGCAGTTCCTTTGACCTCATGATTCTCATTTGCTCTGACATGCATTGTGATCTGGAAGGTCTTATATAGACAGGTGTGTGGCTTTCCTAATCAAGTCCAATCAGTATAATCAAACACAGCTGGACTCAAATGAAGGTGTAGAACCATCTCAAGGATGATCAGAAGAAATGGAAAGCACCTGAGTTAACCACTTAAGCCCCAGCCCTATTTCGGACACTTTTTGTTTACAAGTTTAAATCAGTATTTTTTCCTAGAAAACTACTTAGAACCCCCAAACATTATATATATTTTTTTAGCAAAGACTCTGGAGAATAAAATGTCGGTCATTGTAATATTTTTTATCACGCGGTATTTGCGCAGCGGTCTTTAAAGCGCCATTTTTTTGGAAAATTTTTGAAAAATCACATTTCACTAATTTTAAAAAATACTAAACAGTAAAGTTAGCCCATTTTTTTTGTATATTGTGAAAGAACATGTCACGCCGAGTAAATAGATACCCAACATGTTACGGTTTAAAATTGCGCCCCCCCGTGGGATCGCGACAAACTACGGTCAAAAGAGATCTCAATCTGCGACGCTTTAAATTTATGTAACGGTTACCAGTTTAGAGTTAGAGTGTAGCTCTTTTTTTTAAATTATTGCTCACGCTCTGGCGATCGCGGCAATACCTCACATGTGTGGTTTGAACAGCGATTTCATTTGCGGCTCGACTTCCGTATACGTTTTTTTTTGTGCGCGAGCTAACGGTGACGGGGGCGGCTAAATTTTTTTTTTTTTTATTTTCCCATTTATTTTATTTATTTTTTTAACTTTATTAAAGTTTTAAAAAAAAAATAAAAATCTGATCACTTTTATTGCTGTCACAAGCAATGTAAACATCCCTTGTGACACCAATATGTAGTGACAGGTACACTTTATGGAGGGATCGAGGGTCTAAAAGACCCTAGACCCCTCCACTACACTTCCCTGTATGCAAAACGCCGAAAACGGCATTTTTGCATACAGCCGTTTTTCAAATTTGCCGCCTTTTGCAGCACAGTAACCCGGAAGTGACGTCATGGACGCCGCCTCCGGGTTACGTCATCGGAGACCCGATCGATGCCGTTTCCGGCATTCATCGGGACTCCATCCAGCCGGCGGACGTGCCGGCTGGGTGCTCGGGGCTCCCGGTGGAACGGGAGCCCCGGGCAAAGCCACGGAAGGCGGCGGGAGGGGGGGGGACGTCCCCTCCCGCCCCCCCGGGTACCGATCGAGCGGCTCCCGAGCCGCATCGGTCGGTACCGACGGAAAGCCAACCGTCGGCTCTAAACCACGGTACCGGGATGGTGCCTCTAGCTAGAGGCATCATCCCGGTACACTACCGCAAAGTTTACTGACGTAGACCTACGTTAGTATGCGGTAAGTGGTTAAATATATGAGTGTCACAGCAAAGGGTCTGAATACTTAGGACCATGTGATATTTCAGTTTTTCTTTTTTAATAAATCTGCAGCAATGTCAACAATTCTGTGTTTTTCTGTCAGTATGGGGTGCTATGTGTACATTCATGAGGAAGAAGAATGAACTTAAATGATTTTAGCAAATGGCTGCAATATAACAAAGAGTGAAAAATTTAAGGGTGTCTGAATACTTTCCGTACCCACTGTAAATCTGACAAGTCAGTCAAAACACCCCCAGAACATTCAACAGCCCCCCCATGCACCTCCACTACGTTTCTTAGGCTCCACGCTCCCGTCTGTGAACTGAACGGCATGCTGGGTGGAAGGAAGGGAAACTGGTGAATTACCATATTTCTGAGTCTCCCCTACCTAGGAACGAACATGTCACTTCTAGGTTATGCTGGCTAAAAGACTCCTGTTGACTTTTGTGATTTAAAAAAAATAAAAAGGTGTAAGGAAAGTTACACGCATGTACTTGAACTTCCCTCCCCTCCCACCAAAAACTTTGAGCCCACCCCTACATACAACCATAAACACATGTGCGCCTACAGATAAAAGGGGTGGATGCAGTACAGATTTTACACAGCGCTGGACTAAGAGCAATAATTCCAGGCCCAATAATTATGGGTAACTTGTCTACGGAAAATTTTTTGTCACCATTTCATGAGCATACACAATTTTAAGACTTGAAATGTTAAAGTGGTTCCAAAGCCTCAAGGTTTTTAACCTTAATGCATTCTATGCATTAAGGTTAAAAACCTTTTCTGCTGCAGGATCTCCCCAGTCCCCCCTGAGCCTGACCAGATCCAACAATGTCCATTGCACAAAGCAGGTAAGTATAAAAATGATAGATAGATAGATAGATATCTCTATCCTCCTTTTTTTTTTTTTTTCTTATTTCCTACAATCGTTTGAAGTATCTACTTAACAAAATGTATTCTTCGAAGAAGAGCGTCTAAGCTTGGGAAATGCAAAACATTCATAAATGCAGATTAATGGTACTCCAGTTTTGTGCTTTAATGTTTTTTTTAGCCAGAATAAATTGCGGTAATATTCTAGCTAATAGAATGCATTCACGCCAAATGCACGGCGGTGCATAAATGGGCATGCAAAACAAGACTCTATGTGCATTTTTAATTTTGCTTTTCTCCTACCAGGGCAATAGGAGTTTAGAATAGCTGGGCATTTTAAAATCAAGCCAGTATTGCCAGAGGCTGTGTTTTTACTAATGATTTGCCTAATAAAATCTAAATTGCCCATGTACTTTAAAATCACATCATTGTTTGGCTATAGACCACATGGGCAAAATTACCCTGGAGATGCTACGGCTTACATGAAATAATATCAGATATAGGAAGTGCATTTATTTTATGATACTAGTGAGGGACTGAACTGTGGTTCACAAGAGGGTTAAAGACAGCTGACAAATTGTAGGGATCTATTTATGAGGAAATGCAAGATGGCCATAAAGGGGATGTCAAGATCGTTTAGCAGTGATCAAAGCATGCGAAGTGGAAATGGATGACCTCACAGTGACCTAGGGTCATGCACTCACATCAAGTTAGGTCTACTTATTGTTATTCAAATGACTGATCAGCGTGACCAAGAGCCTGCAATCACATACTCTTTTAAATAGTTACATGAAGAAGTACTACTCAAAAAAAGTATTTATTGAACAAACCACAACATATAGACAATGCACTCAATGCAAATTCATAAAAGTCTCTGTTTTCATTTTTTTTTACCTTTTTGTTATGGCTATTACATGTACAGGATTGGAAATGCATCATTTCCTGAACAGCTATACCTTTTCTGTCTTGCCCAGGAGGCTTCTTAAATGTCAATTCACCCTAAAATCTGGTATCAATTATCATAGAGATCAGCAGGGCATTAGATCAGCAATCATATGTATACCAGTCCTTTTTATTCATAAAGCTAAGAATAAAAGTCAGATACAGAAATACAGTGTGTGTGTGTGTAATATATATATATTTGTATATGTGTGTGTATATATGTATGTGTGTGTGTGTATAATATACAGTGGGTACGGAAAGTATTCAGACCCCCTTAAATTTTTCACTCTTTGTTATATTGCAGCCATTTGCTAAAATCATTTAAGTTCATTCTTCTTCCTCATGAATGTACACATAGCACCCCATACTGACAGAAAAACACAGAATTGTTGACATTGTTGCAGATTTATTAACCACTTGCCGACCGCCGCACGACTATCTACGTCGGCGGTCAGCCCCTCACAGGCAAACTAACGTAGGGCTACGTTGCTTGCTTGTGAGGGTCTAGGGAGCGAGCGCGCGCCCCCCGGGGCGCGCTCCCGCTCCCGCGTGGTCACGGACCCCCCCGCGCGTGTGACCAGCGGACCCGATGTCCGCCGGTCACTCGGCGATCGGCGGGGGAGAGGGAGAATGTCAGGCAGCTTGTGTAAACAAACTGCCTGTCATTCTCCTCGCTGCAAAGACACTGATAAAACGGATCTGGTATGTAGATCCGTTGATCAGTGTCCTTACAGCTAGAGCCACAGCCAATCACAGTAGAAACCACGCCCCTAGGGACACACACAGCCCCTCCCTTCCAAATAAAGTTAACCCCTTCACTACCAGTGTATTTTTACAGTAACAGTGCATATGTATAGCACTGATTACTGTAGAAATGTCACTGGTAACCCCAAAAGTGTCAAAAATGTCAGTCAAGGGTCCGATCTGTCCGCCGCAATGTCGCAGTACCACAAAAAAAATCGCAGATTGCCGCCATTACGCGTTAAAAAAAAAAACAACAAAAATGACAAAAATCTTTCCCTTTGTTAGTAAACGCGATAACTTTTGCGCAAACCAATCAAAATACGCTTTTTGCGATTTTTTTTACCAAACATAGGTAGCATAAAATAAATTGGCCGAAAATTTTTAAAAATTTTGATTTTTACATTTTTTTTTGGGGGAATTTCATATAAAAAAATGTGAAAAATATTGCTATTTTTGCAAAATTGACGCTCTTTTTTTGTTTATAGCGCGTGATCAAAAAATCGCACAGGTGATCAAATACCACCAAAAGAAAGCTCTGTTTGTGGGAAAAAAAGGACGTCAAATTCGTTTAGGTACAGCGTCGCACGACCGCGCAATTGTGCGTTAAATTCACGCAGTGCCGAATCGCAAAATACCCCCTGGTCGGAATGGGGGTAAAATCTTCCGGGGCTTAAGTGGTTAAAAAAGAAAAACTGAAATATCACATGGTCCTAAGTATTCAGACCCTTTGCTCAGTATTTAGTAGAAGCCCCCATTTGATCTAATACAGCCAGGAGTCTTTTTGGGAAAGATGCAACAAGTCTTTCACACCTGGATTTGGGGATCCTCTGCCATTCTTTCTACAATAACAAGTAAAAAAAAAAAAAAAAAATCCTAACTATCCATTTCTGTTTCAGGCAGGGGCGGATCCAGAGTCTAGTCTCGGGAGGGGCACTGCCAGAAAAAAAGGTGTTGCTTACAGAACTGTTTTTAGCGTATTATACGGTCCTAACCTTGTGAGCGGGCGGCACAGCGGGGGGCTCATTCTTAGGTAAGTATTTCATAATGAGCTAGTATGCGATGCATACTAGCTCATTATGTGTTTCTCTTTCAGGTTACAGAAAAAAAAACGTTCATGGGTTTACAACCTCTTTAATGTTAAAGCAGAGTTCCACCCATATGAGATGAACTGACTGACTGAATCCCCTTTAAAAATGCTTTTACCAATGCAAACTATTTTTTTTTTGTAAGGAAATACGTTTTTTTCTATTCATCCGCACTTCCGGCCAGGTCCTGCTGCCTATAGGTGATTATGTCACTCGGCGATTCGCAAGAGCTCCTGGGATAGCGGCTTCATGTATCCCAGCAGCCCTTGCGAATCGCCTAGTGACAAAATCTCGTGTTATTTCCAGACCGGCACCAGCTGTTCTCAGGGATGTATTGCATTCAGTCAGCGCTCCGCTCCGCCTCCTCTCAGTGAGCTCTACGGCATGTAATGCTTTCAGTCCGTGCTCACTGAGAGGAGGCGGGGCAGATCGCGGACTGAATGCAATACATCCCTGAGAACAGCTGGTGCCGGTGTTCCGTGAGAATTACCTACCCCGTGAGAAAAACCTACCCTCATCACTTCCGGCCAGGAACAGCTGAGCAGCGCAGCAGTGCACATGCTCACAGCCCCGGATACGTAATGTATCAGCTGAGGAGCAGACTAGTGCGCATGCGCACTAGTATGAAATAATCACGGTGTGCTGTGAAAAAAAAAATCTACCCACGCGGCGGTTACATTAAAACAGCTGTGCTGCAATACGAGTCATCTACGCACCTGTCCCTGTCACTTCCCTGATCTCGGCTAGTAAATATAAAAGCGGCTCTCGGCTCCGTGATTTATATTTTCATACACCCGCCGCCGCTTTTATATTTACTAGCCGAGATCAGGGAAGTGACAGGGACAGGAGTGGAGATGACTCATATTGCAGCACAGCTGTTTTAATGTAACCACTCGCGTTACACACACTGCCGTGACACTACCGTGCACCGGAAGTGACAAGGGTAGGTTTTTCTCACGGGGTAGGTAAGTCTCACGGAACAACGGTCTGGAAATAACACGAGATTTCGTCACTAGGCGATTCGCAAGGGCTGCTGGGATACATGACGCCGCTATCCCAGGAGCCCTTGCGAATCGCCGAGTGACGTAATCACCTATAGGCAGCAGGACCTGGCTGGAAGTGCGGATGAATAAACAAGAAAAACAGTATTTCCTTACAAAAAAAAATAGTTAGCATTGGTAAAAACATTTTTAAAGGGGATTCAGTCAGTCAGTCAGTTCATCTCATATGGGTGGAACTCCGCTTTAACATTAATGGCAAAGGGCAGCCTGGGCAGGGCACTTTTTTTTTTTTTAAATACATCCATTAAATTGAACTTACTTTTGAACTACTAGTCACTGTCACAGATCACTGTCACTAACTGCTCACTGCTCAGATTCTTCTCCTTTGGTGCTGCTGGCTGCCTGGCTACTTGAAGTGAAGCTGCTGGAGCCTGGTGGGTGGAGCCAGCACTAAGCGCGCGAGGAAGGACTCAGAGGCTGCGCTGTGGATGCTGGGGCATCGCTCTCCTCCACTCCTTAGGAGGTGAGGTGATGACGTCACTGGTTGCTTAGTTGCTAGACGCCAATCGGCGATTGGCATAGCAGCAACCAGTGCACTCACTGCGGGGGGGGGGGGGGCTGCGGGCGCGGCTGCTGTATAGGCCAGAGGCGCGGTGGCGGGACTACATCACTACAAGAGAAGCTTTCAGCTCGGCCGCGCTGCTGGCCTGCTCGCTCCTGAGGACTGGAGAGTTACACTGTGTCGTGTGTAATATTTTTCTCGGGGGGGGGGGGGCAATTGACCCGATGCCCCCCCCCCCCCCTGGATCCGCCACTGGTTTCAGGTGAGGAAAAGCAAGCGGATGGCCACAAAATCGATATGTCGATTTTGTGGCCGGAACTCCGCTTTAAATGTAATCATCCTGTGATCACTAGAGCCCAAGTTATCCCATACTTCTACATCTAAGATTAGGCCTGAATCGTTCGTAATTAACAGATCTAGCAATGCATTCTTTATAGAAGGGGAATCTACCATCTGTGACATGTAGTTGTCCTGTAAGACATTCATGAAATGCCTGGCCTTTACAGAGTGAGCTGTCCCCTCTTCCCAGTCAATGTCGGGGTAATTGAAGTCCCCCATTACAATGACTTGTCCCTGATTAGCTGCTAATCCCAACTGTGAAAAATTCCAGCTCTACCTCCTCGCTTTGGTTGGGGGGCCTATAACATACTCACACTATTACTTTCCCCCTTCTTCCTTCCTTATGGAGTTCTACCCACACGGATTCCACCTCCGCTCTCATCGCTTCTATTACAGTGGGTACGGAAAGTATTCAGACCCCCTTAAATTTTTCACTCTTTGTTATATTGCAGCCATTTGCTAAAATCATTTAAGTTCTTATTAATGAGATTATTGTCTAAGTGAGTTACTTAGAGTGATGGGCCACCATTCCTAGAGTACCTGCGCTGATAAATTTTTGCCTTGTATAAAGCCCGCATGGAGTTTGCTAAAAAAACACCTGAAGGACTCCAAGATGGTGAGAAATAAGATTCTCTGGTCTGATGAGACCAAAATAGAACTTTTTGGCATTAATTCTAAGCGGTATGTGTGGAGAAAACCAGGCACTGCTCATCACCTGTCCAATACAGTCCCAACAGTGAAGCATGGTGGTGGCAGCATCATGCTGTGGGGGTGTTTTTCAGCTGCAGGGACAGGACGACTGGTTGCAATCGAGGGAAAGATGAATGTGGCCAAGTACAGGGATATCCTGGACAAAAACCTTCTCCAGAGTGCTCTGGACCTCAGACTGGGCCGAAGGTTTACCTTCCAACAAGACAATGACCCTAAGCCAGTGGCGTAGCGTGGGGGGTGCTGCCGGTGCGGGCCGCCCCGGGCGCAATGTTCAGGGGGGCGCAGTCACGGCGGCTGTGCTGTCCCTGAAATCTCAGTTACGGACATCCTTTCACGGAGAAGATTCAGAGTCTATAGCTGCTCCGCCCCTTCACTGCCTTCTCAGCCTATGGGATCACAGTGTACACGCCCCCTTCCCCAGCGCGCCTTGTTTGATAACGGAGCAGGAGATGTGGACAGCTGGAGAAGAGAGGAGAGGACGGGCTGCAGCCTCATAGAAGAAGGTGAGCTGGGGAAGATAAACCAAATGTATTCTTGTCAGTACTTACCCTGCTGAGGAGGGGGGAGGGGAGAGGCTGTGTTTTCTTTAGCAGGGCACCTCCTGTCTCTGAGGCTGATCGATAGATTTCATGTGAGGAGCAGTGCACTGCTTCTGGAGGAAGGACATGCCCTAAACTTCTCCCCCAATCTCTGCTACACCTCCCTACTCATTACCTGCCCACCCCCTCCTCTTCTGCATTACCACATCCAATGTCTGTGAGCTGCTGGAGCACTACAAGTACCAGCATGCCAGGAAATGGGGGCAGCAGCAGTGTGTTCAATCAGGCTGATATTTAGATGGTGTGTGTATACTTTATATATACTGTGTGTATGTGTATGCTGTATATATACTGTGTGTATGTGTATACTGTGTGTATACTTTGTGTATTCTGTATATATACTGTGTGTATACTTTGTGTATACTGTATATATACTGTGTGTATAGTGTATGTGTATACTGTGTGTATACTGTGTGTATAGTGTATGTGTATACTGTGTGTATAGTGTATGTGTATACTGTATGTTTACTGTGTGTATACTGTATGTTTACTGTATGTATACTGTGTGTATAGTGTATGTGTATACTGGTGTATATACTGTGTGTATAGTGTGTATATACTGTGTGTATAGTGTATGTGTATACTGTATGTATACTGTGTGTATAGTGTATGTGTATACTGTATGTATACTGTGTATATACTGTATGTATACTATGTGTATACTGTATGTATACTGTATGTATACTGTATGTATACTGTGTGTATAGTGTGTGTATATGTATACTGTATGTATACTGTATGTATACTGTGTGTATAGTGTATGTGTATACTGTATGTATACTGTGTGTATAGTGTGTGTATATGTATACTGTATGTATACTGTATGTATACTGTGTGTATAGTGTATGTGTATACTGTATGTATACTGTGTGTATAGTGTGTGTATATGTATACTGTGTGTATACTGTATGTATACTGTATGTATACTGTGTGTATAGTGTATGTGTATACTGTATGTATACTGTGTGTATAGTGTGTGTATATGTATACTGTGTGTATACTGTATGTATACTGTATGTATACTGTGTGTATAGTGTATGTGTATACTGTATGTTTACTGTATGTATAGTGTATGTATACTGTGTGTATAGTGTATGTATACTGTGTGTATAGTGTATGTGTATACTGTATGTTTACTGTGTGTATAGTGTATGTATAGTGTATGTGTATACTGGTGTATATACTGTGTGTATAGTGTGTATATACTGTGTGTATAGTGTATGTGTACACTGTATGTATACTGTGTGTATACTGTGTGTATAGTGTATGTGTATACTGTATGTATACTGTGTGTATACTGTATGTATACTGTGTGTATAGTGTATGTGTATACTGTGTGTATAGTGTATGTGTATACTGTATGTATACTGTGTGTATAGTGTATGTGTATACTGTATGTATACTGTGTGTATAGTGTGTGTATACTGTGTGTATAGTGTATGTGTATACTGTATGTATACTGTGTGTATAGTGTATGTGTATAGTGTGTGTATACTGTGTGTATAGTGTGTGTATAGTGTGTGTATACTGTGTGTATAGTGTGTGTATACTGTGTGTATAGTGTATGTGTATACTGTATGTATACTGTGTGTATACTGTGTGTATACTGTATGTATACTGTGTGTATACTGTATGTATACTGTATGTATACTGTATGTATACTGTATGTATACTGTGTGTATACTGTATGTATACTGTGTGTATAGTGTATGTGTATACTGTATGTATACTGTGTGTATAGTGTGTGTATACTGTGTGTATAGTGTATACTGTGTGTATAGTGTATACTGTGTGTATAGTGTATGTGTATACTGTGTGTATACTGTGTGTATAGTGTATGTGTATACTGTATGTATACTGTGTGTATAGTGTATTGACTGCGGGTGACGTCAGACTCTCCTCCCTCCCTTCCGCATGCGTTACGTCCCTCGGGGCGGGACTTCCACAGGTGGGGGCGCAAATTACATGCCTTGCCCCGGGCGCTGACAACCCACGCTACGCCACTGCCCTAAGCACACAGCTAAAATAACGAAGGAGTGGCTTCACAACAACTCCGTGACTGTTCTTGAATGGCCCAGCCAGAGCCCTGACTTAAACCCAATTGAGCATCTCTGGAGAGACCTAAAAATGGCTGTCCACCAACGTTTACCATCCAACCTGACAGAACTGGAGAGGATCTGCAAGGAGGAATGGCAGAGGATCCCCAAATCCAGGTGTGAAAGACTTGTTGCATCTTTCCCAAAAAGACTCCTGGCTGTATTAGATCAAAAGGGGGCTTCTACTAAATACTGAGCAAAGGGTCTGAATACTTAGGACCATGTGATATTTCAGTTTTTCTTTTTTAATAAATCTGCAACAATGTCAACAATTCTGTGTTTTTCTGTCAGTATGGGGTGCTATGTGTACATTCATGAGGAAGAAGAATGAACTTAAATGATTTTAGCAAATGACTGCAATATAACAAAGAGTGAAAAATTTAAGGGGGTCTGAATACTTTCCGTACCCACTGTGTGTATATATATATATATATATATATATATATATATATACATACATACATACATACATACACACACACACAGCCGGGTCCATAATTATTGGGACAAGGACGCAATTCTAATCTTTTTGGCTCTGTACACTGCCACAATGGATTTGAAATGAAACAAACGAGATGTGCTTTAACTGCAGACTTTCGGCTTTAATATGAGGGTATTTACATAAAAATCAGGTGAACGGTGTAGGAATTACAACAGTTTGTATATGTGCCTCCCACTTTTTAAGGAACCAAAAGTAATGAGAAAGATTAACAGTCATAAATCAAACTTTCACTTTTTAATATTTGGTTGCAAATCCTCTGCAGTCAATTATAGCCTGAAGTCTGGAACGCATAGACATCACCAGACGCTGGGTTTCATCCCTGGTGATGCTCTGCCAGGCCTCTACTGCAACTGTCTTCAGTTCCTGCTTGTTCCTGCTTGTTCTTGGGGCATTTTCCCTTCAGTTTTGTCTTCAGCAAGTGAAGTGCATGCTCAATCGGATTCAGATCAGGTGATTGACTTGGCCATTGCATAACATTCCACTTCTTTCCCTTAAACTCTTTGGTTGCTTTCGCAGTATGCTTCAGGTCATTGTCCATCTGCACTGTGAAGCGGCGTCCAATGAGTTCTGAAGCATTTGGCTGAATATGAGCAGATAATATTGCCCGAAACACTTCAGAATTCATCCTGCTGCTTTTGTCAGCAGTCACATCATCAATAAATTCAAGAGAACCAGTTCCATTGGCAGCCATACATGCCCACGCCATGACACTACCACCACCATGCTTCACTGATGAGGTGGTATGCTTTGGATTATGAGCAGTTCCTTTCCTTCTCCATACTCTTCTCTTCCCATCACTCTGTTACAAGTTGATCTTGGTCTCATTTGTCCATAGGATGTTGTTCCAGAACTGTGAAGGCTTTTTTAGATGTTGTTTGGCAAACTCTAATCTGGCCTTCCTGTTTTTGAGGCTCACCAATGGTTTAAATCTTGTGGTAAACCCTCTATATTCACTCTGGTGAAGTCTTCTCTTGATTGTTGACTTTGACACACATACACCTACCTCCTGGAGAGTGTTCTTGATCTGGCCAACTAATGTGAAGGGTGTTTTCTTCACCAGGGAAAGAATTCTTCAATCATCCACCACAGTTGTTTTCCGTGGTCTTCCGGGTCTTTTGGTGTTGCTGAGCTCACCGGTGCGTTCTTTCTTTTTAAGGATGTTCCAAACAGTTGATTTGGCCACACCTAATGTTTTTGCTATCTCTCTGATGGGTTTGTTTTGTTTTTCAGACTAATGATGGCTTGATTCACTGATAGTGACAGCTCTTTGGATCTCATATTGAGAGTTGACAGCAACATATTCCAAATGCAAATAGCATATTTGAAATGAACTCTGGGCCTTTTATCTGCTCCTTGTAAATGGGATAATGAGGGAATAACACACACCTGGCCATGGAACAGCTGAGCAGCCAATTGTCCCATTACTTTTGGTCCCTTAAAAAGTGGGAGGCACATATACAAACTGTTGTAATTCCTACACCTTTCACCTGATTTGGATGTAAATACCCTCATATTACCCACTTTACCACCGGAGGATTTTGCTGTCTTCCGTCCAGACCACTTTTTGTGCTTCGGCACTGTGCGAATTTAACTGACAATTGTGCGGTCATGCAATGTGGTACCCAAACGAAATTTACGTCCTTTTTTTCCCACAAACAGAGCTTTCTTTTGGTGGTATTTGATCACCTCTGTGCTTTTTATTTTTTGCAATATTAATAAAAAAAGAGCGAAAATTTTGCAAAAAAATGACATTTTCAACTTTGTCTTTTAAAAAATATCCAATATACTCAATTTATGTCATTTTTTTTGGCCAAAATATATTTAGCTACATGTCTTTGACAAAAAAAAATTCAATGAGCGTATTTTTATTGGTTTGCGCAAAAGTTATAGCGTCTACAAACTATGGTGTAAATACTGAAATTTTACGCAGCTTTAATTTCTGACTGCCTATCTCAATTCATGAAGTGCTAAAATGGCAGGGCAGTACAAGACCCCCCCCAAATTACCACTTTTTGGAAAGTAGACATCCTAAGGAATGTTCTGAGAGGCATGTTGAGCTCATTGAATATTTAATTTTTTTGTCACAGGTGTTTGAAAAATGAATAAAAAAAAAAATTTTTTTTTTTTTAACACAAAGTTGTCACTAAAAGATAAATTTCTCACACATGCCATGGGTATATGTGTAATTACACCCCAAAATATATTCTGCTGCTTCTCCTGAGTACAGGGATACCACATATGTGAGACTTTTTGGGAGCCTAGCTGTGTACGGGACCCCAAAAATCAATCTCCATCTTTAGGTTTTCTAATGGCGTAAATTTTTGATTTTACTCCTCACTACCCAACACTGTGACAGGGAAGTGAAGGGGTTAAACTGGGGGAGATCAAGGGGTTAAACCTTTATAGAGGATAGATGGCGGGTGGCCTAAACCTATTCTGGCCTAGCGCAAGCGCAAATTAGGGTCACCAGTGACACTAAATACAGTGATCAGTAGTTATCTGATATACTGTATATATTAGTGCACTGTTTTATATGGAGTGAAGGGGTTAACTGGGGAAGATCAAGCGGTTAAAAGTTTATTAGGGAATAGGTGGCGGGTGCCCTAACCCTATATGGGCTTAGCGCAAGCGCAAATTAGGGTCACTAGTGACACTAAATACAGTGATCAGTATTTACCTATATACTGTATTTAGTGCACAGAGTAATAGGTAGTGAAGGGGTTAACTGGGGCTGATCAAGGGGTAAAAACTTTATTAGGGGATAGGTGGCGGGTACCCTAACCCTATTTGGGCCTAACGCAGGCGCAAACTACGCTCACAAGTGACACTTATACAGTGATCAGTAAAATATCTGTATACCACTGTATATAGTGTTCACTGTGAGGGGTTTGGGGGTGATCAGGGGGTGATCAGAGGTGATGAAGGGGTTAAATGTGCCTATGTGAGGTGTGTCAGTGTAGTGTTGGTGGAAACTCACGTTTTTGGTGTGTCTCTGTCTCTCTCCTGGAACCGAAAGGACTTCAGGAGGGACAGTGACATCACTTCCCCTGTCTGTGTTTACATTACACAGACAGGGGACAGATTGCCATTGGTGGGGACCGATCTACAGACACTGACCAAAAATCATTGGTCAGTATCTGGTGATTGATCGGTTCCCTACCGAATGCCATCGGTATCGGGACCCGCGGCGCGCGGGAGCGCGCTCTGGAGCCGCGATCGCGCATGACGTTAATACTACGTGGCTGAGCGGTATCGTGCCGCACTGCCGCAGTAGTATTACCGCGCGCGGTCCTAAAGTGGTAAAAGCCGAAAGCTACAGTTAAAGCACATCTTGTGTTGATGTCCCAATATTTATGGACCTGTGTGTGTGTGTGTATGTGTATATATATATATATATATATATATATATATATATATATATAATGTGTATGTATATGTATATACAGTGGGGATCGAAAGTTTGGGCACCCCAGGTAAAAATTTGTATTAATGTGCATAAAGAAGCCAAGGAAAGATGGAAAAATTTCCAAAAGGCATCAAATTACAGATTAGACATTCTTATAATATGTCGACAAAAGTTAGATTTTATTTCCATTATTTATACTTTCAAAATAACAGAAAACAAAAAAATGGCATCTGCAAAAGTTTGGGCACCCTGCAGAGTTAATATCTTGTACTGCCCCCTTTGGCAAGTATCACAGCTTGTAAATGCTTTTTGTAGCCAGCCAAGAGTCTTTCAATTCTTGTTTGAGGTATCTTTGCCCATTCTTCCTTACAAAAGTCTTCCAGTTCTTTGAGATTTCTGTGCTGTCTGTCACGCACTGCTCTTTTAAGGTCTATCCATAGATTTTCAATTATGTTGAGGTCAGGAGATTGTGAAGGCAATGGCAAAACCTTCGGTTTACGCCTCTTGATGTAATCCCCCGTGGATTTCTAGGTGTGTTTAGGATCATTATCCATTTGTAGAAGCCTTCCTCTCTTTAACTTCAGCTTTTTCATAGATGGCATCAAGTTACCATCCAAAATTTGCTGAAATTTTATTGAATCCATTTTTCCTTCTACTCGTGAGATGTTCCCTGTGCCACTGGCTGCAATACAACCCCAAAGCATGATTGATCCCCCCCACCCCCCCATGCTTTACAGTTGGGCAGAGGTTCTTTTCATTAAATTCTGTGCCCCTTCTTCTCCAAAAGTACCTTTGCTCATTCCGGCCAAAAATTTTAATCAATTTTAACCTCATCGGTCCACAGAACTTGTTTCCAAAATGCATCAGGCTTGTCTATATGTTCATTTGCAAAATTCAAACGCTGATTTTTGTGGTGATGACGTAGAAGAGGTTTTCTTCTGATGACTCTTCCATGAAGACCATATTTGTACAAGTATCTCTTTATAGTGGAATAGTGTACCACAACTACAGTGTCTGCCAGATCTTTCTGGTGGGATCATGCAGTCAAACGTGGGTTTTGAATTGTTTTTCTCACAATCCTGCGAGCTGTACTGTCTGATATTTTTCTTGGTCTTCCAGATCTTGCTTTAACTTCCACTGTTCCTGATGACTGCCATTTTTTAATTACATTCCGAACAGAGGATATTGACATCTGAAAACGCTTTGCTATCTTCTTATAGCCTTCTCCAGCGTCAACTATTTTCAGTTTCAGTTTTCTAGACAACTGCTTAGATTGTTGGTGCTGATTGTTGGGGCAAGGTCAGATGAGTCTGGGCATTTAAAACCTTTGAGATTGACATCACCTGGTCTTCCCAGATGATGATTGAGAACAATCCATGACACTGGCAGGTCTCAGCCTTGCAAAGGGGGCAGTGCTATAAATTCTGCAGGGTGCCCAAACTTTTGCAGACGCCATTTTTTTGTTTTCTGTAATTTTGAAAGTGTCAATGATGGAAATCTAACTTTTGTTGACATATTATAAGAATAGAGATTTAAATCCCACAGGGGTTAATATAGCGCTTGCTTCTAATTAGTCAGGGGTGAGCAATTCCTTGTTCACACACCTGAATAGTGAACAATCAAGTCAAAAAATAATTTCCTAAGAGTGATAGCAAAAAAAATATATATAAACATATGATAAAGTGCAAAGTGCTAGGTGAAGTTAAATTACATCAATAAATAAAATTAAAATAAAATAGTCAAAATATTAGAAAAGTCCCAATGTGAAATTCCTTTGTGATCTTGTGCAAAGTGTCCTAGTAAGGTTTCTCCAATATTCCAACTGCTGGTATAATCGGCATATCTTGTAACATAAGGGGTGCACACTCACCGGACTTGTTGGGTCTTGAGTACCATATAGTAACAAGACCTTACGAGCTTGTGGCTTCCCAAGCCTGTAGGTAACTGCTGGGCTCTGTGGTTCACTCTGATCCGTGATACTCCTGTGTTTGGAAACCGATCCACCAGGTCCAAATTAAGAGAGGGACAAAAAAGTGCTCCGATAGTGCAGTACCATTAAAAAGTGTTTTATTATAATTTGCTGATAGAATATGTTGTACAAAGTAAAAATCGAGTAAAAACAAGTAAAAACAAATAAACGCCAGCTATGGGTAAATGCCTGGGAATGGAGAGCGGCGACTGCAGGTTTGCGTCCCACCAGGCTACCCGGAAGCGTGCGGAGTGCGTTCCACCTATTAGAAGCAAGCGATATATTAACCCCTGTGGGATTTAAACCTCTATATACTCTAAACTATAGCAGCTGCTTATCAATATTTACCCACTTATTTATTAATATTTTTATACACATCACTAGATACACATTTTATTTATTTAGGCACTCCCTTAAATTAGGCTCTCCAGAGGCGCGAGGGTATACAGGCATACCCCGTTTTACGTACACTCACTTTACGTACACTCGCGAGTACGGACATGCCCCGAGAGTGTACGTAAAGTGCCTCGCAAGTACGGACGTTCCGACATTCCCGCACCGCGCAGCCGCAGTATACCCTGGAGGTGCGAGAGGCCAGGTTCCTGCCCAGAATACGCCCACAGACAGCTCGCCGCGCAGCCGCAGTATACCCTGGAGGTGCGAGAGGCCAGGTTCCTGCCCAGAATACGCCCACAGACAGCTCGCCGCGCAGCCGCAGTATACCCTGGTGTTGCGAGATATGCCCACAGACAGCTTGGAGTTGACCACCAGCCATCCGTGAGTTGCCTGCCAGGTTACATAAGCCGAGCCCATAGAAGCCTTTACCTCCATTACTTGTGCCAATGTTAAGAAGTTGGAAACAGCTGTGTGTATTTGTGGCTCTATGTTCTAAGCTGTGCTATGATAAGGTGACCACTTTTTGAAAATCAAATTCAGGGAGACCCTACTGACTGCACCCAGTTTTTTTTTGGGGGGGGGGGGGTGGGGTAGGTTTGAGCAGAGGGGCTTCTTTAATGGCAGCATGTGAAGTGCACCACGCCAACAGTTGGGTGTGGCCAAACTGGAAGGGGCTTAAATAGGTATAGTTTGATAACACCTAAGCCTACTTTGCTCTGGGATGGGAGTGCAGGCCAAGGTGTGCACTGTGGGTCCCTGTCACAAGCAAGGGCAAGGCAAGCTTACAATTTTTTTTTTTAATACTGTTCTGTATTATGTTTATTTTAGTTATCAATGCATTATTTATATCAGTTATGCCTCTAAATGACTATTGGAATGTAGTACATGCATTGAGAAGTGAAAAAAGGTATTGCTTCACTTTAAGTACATTTTCGTTTTACATACATGCTCCGGTCCCATTGCGTACTTAAAAGTGGGGTATGCCTGTATACTAATTTAGTATATATCTTTTACTTTATATCAGGGGTGGCGAACAAGTTCGACAAAAGGAGCCAACATTTTAAACTGTGAGAGTCAGAGAGCCACACCACGCAGTGACCTGCCAAAACAGACAAACACTCACACAAAAGCATATAACTTTATAACATGGCACAGGTGATGGAATAGGCATGGCACAAGTGATGGAATAGGCATGGCACAAGTGATGGAATAGGCATGGCAAAAGTGAGGGAATAGGCATGGCACAAGTGATGGTACAGGCATGGCACAGATGGTATAGGCATGGCACAGATGGTACAGGCATGGCACAGATGGTATGGCATGGCACAGGTGGTATGGCATGGCACAGATGGTATGGCATGGCACAGATGGTATGGCATGGCACAGGTGGTATGGCATGGCACAGATGGTACAGGCATAGCACAGATGGTATGGCATGGCACAGATGGTACAGGCATGGCACAGATGGTATGGCATGGCACAGATGGTACAGGCATGGCACAGATGGTATGGCATGGCACAGATGGTATGGCACAGATGGTATGGCATGGCACAGATGGTATAATAATGGCACAGGTGATGGAATAAGCATGAGGAGGAGGAGGACTCACTTACCGGGCTGCTGACTGACTGGTTCCAGATGACCTCACGCTGCGCCTGCGGCCTGGTCTGGATCCGGTCTCTGCAGTGCCGACTCCCGCCGAGTCTTGGTCTCCGTCCGCTCCGGTCCTCCTGGTGACTCGCGACGTCTTCTTCTCTCCGCTGCTGTGCACACTATGCTCGGGCGGGAAGGAAGGCGGAAGATGATGTCCTACTGTGATTGGTCCAGGCTGGAGTCTGGACCAATCACAGCCCGGACATCATAAAAGTGGGAGTGTCCCGCTGAAGAGCGCCAATCGTCGCCCCTGCTGGTTTTTGACTCCACCCCCCCATACCCAGGACACAGTACGGCGCCCGCCAATGGGCGAAAATTTTACATTTTTTTTTTTTTAAATCTAACACTGCGCTAGACGAGCCACAGTATACCAAAAGAGGCAAAGAGCCAAAGAGCCGCATTCAGTTCGGCCGGGAGCCGCATGCGGCTCGAGAGCCGCGTGTTCGCCACCCCTGCTTTATATTATAAGAATATCTAATCTGTAATTTGATGCCTTTTGGAGATTTTTCCATCTTTCCTTGGCTTCTTTATGCACATTAATACAAGTTTTTACCTGGGGTGCCCAAACCTTCGGTCCCCACTGTATATATATATATATATATATATATATATATATATATATATATATATATATATATATATATATGTGTATGTATGTATGTGTGTGTGTATATATATATATGCATATATGCATATATGTATGTGTGTATATATGTATGTATGTATATATGTACAGTGCATTGCGAAAGTATTCAGCCCCCTTGAACTTTTTGACCTTTTGCCACATTTCAGGCTTCAAACATGAAGATACAGTGCCTTGCAAAAGTATTTGGCCCCCTTGAACTTTGGGGCCATTTTTCGCCACATTTCAGGCTTCAAACATAAAGATATAAAACTGTAATTTTTTGTGAAGAATCAACAACAAGGGGGACAAAATCATGAAGTGGAACGAAATTTATTGGATATTTCAAACTTTTTAGGATGTTTAAAGCTTGGGAAATCTTTTTGTATCAAAATCCGGCTTTAACCGGTTGCCGACCGCCGCACGACTATATACTGCGGCGGTCAGCCCCGGCCAGGCAGAGTGACGTATCGATACGTCACTCGCCTGTCACTGACTTGCGAGCCTATTGCGGGCGCGCGCCCGCCGCGGCTCGTTCACAGACAAGTCAGTGCGTGTGACCGGCGGACTCGATGTCCGCCAGTCACACTACGATCGCTCCTGTGAAGGGAGAAAGACAGAGCGGCTTGTGTAAACAAGCTGCCTGTCAGTTCTTCCTGTGTAAAAGTGAAGATCTGACCGTTCTACTATGTAGAACTGTTGATCTTTGCTTTTACACCAATAGCAATGTCCCTGCACAGTTAGAATCACGCCCCTAGGACACACTTAACCCCTCCCTGTCCAATAAAGTTAACCCCTTCCCAGAGGCGTCACGAGCCGGGTGCGGGGGGGGGCGGGCTGCACCCGGGTGTCCGCCGGGTGGAGGGTGACACCGCTCTGCCTCTCTTGTCTCTTACTGTGCGGGCCGCCGGGCCGGCATCGCCGCTGCGCCGCCGCCGCATAGACGTACTGTGTCAGACAGACAGTGAGTGTGTCAGTGTCACTCAGTCTGCTGCCAGCCAGTGCCTAGGCTGGACTTCTTTGCTCCGCCTCCTCTGGGCCGGGCCGCGCGTCCTGAGCCTCCCCTCCCTCACTCCCTGCTCTCACGTTCAGGCAGAGCGGGCGGGGGCGGAGCCAGTCGCGGGGACTAGGGAGAGGAGGTGAGTAGTCATGTGCGGGCGGCCAGGCCGGGTGATGTGAAATGAACTTAGTGCAAATAATTGATCTGGTGGCACTGATGCAATTTGTCTGTCCCTTATTAATGCTGCTTTATGCACAGGCTGGCTAGCACAGTGACAGACTCAGTAACCGCAAATTCTTCTCTCTGCATGCAGGCTGCAGCCCTACTTTTGGCAATGGTCTCCACTCCCCAGAAGTCCAGCCTGGACTTGGCCCACCAAAGACAGATTTTCAGTGGGCTCTGCTGCTCTGCACACAGCTCTCTCCACTCCATCCAGCAATGTAGTCAAGTCCCATCCATGTAGTGGCTGCAGCCTGCAGTCCTTTCTCATCAAGAGCAGTTTCACTTTCACAGAGTACAGCTGCCAATGCAGCCAGTTGCACTGCAGTCCTCCTTCATCCCTGGTCTCCCCCAAAATGCTTGTTGCTCCTCCTCTGTTGGAGAAGCTTTCCAGTTCAGCACTGTCTCCACTGCAAAAAGAGAGAAACTGCAACAAGGGGGAAACAGAGCAGGCTAAATAAATATATATATATATATATATATATATATATATATATCTACAGTCTATAAAGTAGTCCAAACAAAAAACACATCAACCAGTCTGGCAGGCTCTCAGGGCTCTTTCACACGGTCCGCCTCCGTAGGCGGATCCGTGCTGCTCAGCGAGGATCGATCCGCCGATCCCCGCTGAGCCGGCGGATGACGGCTCCGTCTCCGCTTGCAGAGCGGAGAGGGAGGTGTCACAGCTCCCGCTGCTCTCTATGGGGGATCGGATGAGAGTGGACCGCCTCTCTGCAATCATCCAATCCGATCCCTGAACGGATGGAAAAATAGGGTTTCCATCCGTCCAGATTTCACGCACAGGATCGGATGCGGATGGCAGCAGGTGTCAGCGGAGGTGTCTCCGATGACATCCGCTGCCCCATAGAGATGCATGGAGGATGCATGATATTGTAATTTAAAGGTCATTTTAATTCTCCTAGTTATTAATGTCGCTATTGCCATTACATTTAGTGTTATATGGGAGCTATGATTTACGAGTTACATTAGTTAAATAAAAACACATTATTAAAAGGGGTTGGGGTGACACCATGAGTTACCGCACCGGGTGACACCAACCCTAGTGACGCCACTGCCCCTTCCCTGCCAGTGTAATTTTTGCAGTAACAGTGCATATGTATAGCACTGATTACTGCAGTAATGTCACTGGTACCCCCAAAAGTGTCAAAAATGTCAGTCAAGGGTCCGATCTGTCCGCCGCAATGTCGCAGTACCGAAAAAAAAATCGCAGATCGCAGCCATTACGCGTTAAAAAAAAAAACACCAAAAATGACAAAAATCTTTCCCTTTGTTAGTAAACGCGATAACTTTTGCGCAAACCAATCAAAATACGCTTTTTGCGATTTTTTTTTTACCAAACATAGGTAGCATAAAACAAATTGGCTGAAAAATGTTAAAAAATTTTGATTTTTACATTTTTTTTTGGGGAATTTCATATAAAAAAATGTGAAAAATATTGCTATTTTTGCAAAATTTACGCTCTTTTTTTGTTTATAGCGCGTGATCAAAAAATCGCACAGGTGATCAAATACCACCAAAATAAAGCTCTGTTTGTGGGAAAAAAAGGACGTCAAATTCGTTTAGGTACAGCGTCGCACGACCGCGCAATTGTCCGTTAAAGTCACGCAGTAAAAAATCGCAAAAAAACCCCTGGTCCTTTAGCAGCCAAATCCTCCGGGGCTTAAGTGGTTAAACTTCTCCACAACAGTATCTCGGACCTGCCTGGTGTGTTTCTTGTTCTTCATGATGCTCTCTGCGCTTTAAACGGACCTCTGAGACTATCACAGTGCAGGTGCATTTATACGGAGACTTGATTACCCACAGGTGGATTCTGTTTATCATCATTAGTCATTTAGGTCAACATTGGATCATTCAGAGATCCTCACTGAACTTCTGGAGAGAGTTTGCTGCACTGAAAGTAAAGGGGCTGAATAATTTTGCACGCCCAATTTTTTCAGTTTTTAATTTGTTAACAAAGTTTGAAATATCCAATAAATTTTGTTCCACTTCATTATTGTGTCCCACTTGTTGTTGATTCTTCACAAAAAATTACAACTTTATGTTTGAAGCCTGAAATGTGGCAAAAGGTCGCAAAGTTCAAGGGGGCCGAATACTTTCGTAAGGCACTGTATTTGATAGGACATTTTTTCATGACAGACTCCATGGCAGCATGCGTAATTGCAGAACAAAAGAAAAGGGTTTCATTGACACAGTCAACCGACAGGATTTGTAACCCAAAATCAACAGAAGATAAAGAAGCAGGCTCTACATAATAATGAGCCATAAATGTACTGATTGGGGACCACAAGACCGCCCTATCAATTAAATTGAGAACCACATGCTGTAAAGCCGGCCAGGATGTAGACACACTCCTGGTTGAGTGAGCGGTCACCATCCCCAAAGGAGGCAAGTCCTCGGCTTTGTGAGCCTGACGGATGGTCTAGACAATCTATGCCAAATCGTCCTGGATGAGGCACATTTTCCTTTGTCCTTTCCAGCAAAAAAAATGAACAGGCGTTCTGAAGCCTGAAGGAAGCTGTAGCTTGTAGATATAACTTCACAATATCTGAGAGATTCCTAGAACCAAATGAAGGCGCTGCTGATAGTCAAACTCAGCATTCCCTGTTTACTAGCCATGCACTTTAACCAACTAAGCCACAGCGCGACCTCTCCCACATCTAAAGGACGCATGTAATACTCAAAGGTTGGCAGAACAATTTCTTGGTTCCCATGAAAGACTGATGTACCCTTGGGAATTGAGTCAAGCATAGGTAACAGCACCGCTCGAACTGGAGGAACGTAAAGAAAAGTTCTGCATGATCAGTGAATCAATCTCTGAGGCTTTTTATGCCGACGTGATAGCCAGGAAAAAAGCAAACATGACAGAGAGGTCTTTAACAGACAGCCCTAGAACACTGCACTCCAAATGCCGAGAAGGAGTTGAGAACAAAAGAGAGACTCCATTTTGAAAACCTCAGTTTACACTGAGGTCTGAGCCTAGTTGCTCCCTTAAATAATTGATGGACAGGAAAAGATGCTTAGACCTGGAAACATCTGTGAAGGTTGATAAAGCTGACACTTGTACTCTGAGGGAGCAGACTGATAGAGCCAGGTCTAAATCCGACTGGAGGAAGCCCAGAATATTTAGAATCTCTAGATCACTACATGAACTGTCAGCAGCAGACATGCATTGCACAAACTTTGATTAAATTCTCCCGTAAACTTTGTTTGTGTTCACTCTCCTAGCATTCAAGACAGAGGAGATGACTCTGGAGGAGCAGCCAAGGACTTCCAATCTCAAGAACCAGACTGTCACACGTAATCGTGCTGGACATGGATGTAAAATTGACAGAAGGTCTGGCCTATGGAGAAGGGGCACTGGGTTCCGGTAGCTAAACAGTGCTAGCAAGTGGAACCATGGTCTAATTGGCCAATAAGGCATCACTGCCACACATCTACTACTTCTGTTCAGAGTCTTCGTAGTATTCGTATATAAACCTGAGGAAGACCAGGACTGGAAGAAATACACAGGACTGCATTTCCAATGATCTATCAGGGCATCTGCGTCTGAAAAGTCTCCACATGTAAAGACCATTCGTTGTCCAATTGGACTCTGGAAAGAAAGTCTGTTAGAATATTCTGTCCAGGGACATAAGCCTCTAAGATGTGGGCTCCATTCTTCAACATAATGGGCTCCACTTCCTGTAATAGAGCACAGGTTGTGAGTCCCCTTTGTCTTTTTTTGTAGGAGACCGCCATAGTGCTGACTAGCCTAAGAGCACTGTCGCTCCCTTCGTTATATGGTGGAAGGCCTGTAGGGTGCAGAAGGCTGCCCGTAGTTTCAGAATGTTCAACACAATCTTGACAGCCCCGTCTAACTTGAGCTATCTCCGACAGGAAGCAAGCCCCCCCCCCCCCATCCTGTATTGGTGGCATTGGACGTGATTGTGAACCAGGAAATGAGGCAATGAAATTGCAAATGAGCCAATTTCTCCATTGCAGCCAGCAGGGGACTCGCTCTCATGACTGAGGTTATGTAGATGACCTGAATCTGCTTCCTGGCTCCCACTGCTGGAGAAACCCCTTCTGGAAGGGCCACCTTCTCCGAAACGCCCACTTGACAATCGGATCCGTAGACACTATAGTATCGATCATTTTAGACACTGAAAGGTGAGCAGGTGGGAAGAAGAATGGGCCAGGGGTATTCTGTTCCAGAACATCGGGATCTAGAGACAAAGCAATGGTAATTTTGATTATATCGAACTGAGCCCCGAGGCACACGAGACTGAGTGGGCTCCAGGTGTCTCTTTTCCAGAATCAGCCGCCAGCTGCATTTGAAGAGCAGTCAAAAGACCTGAGCTCTGGGTTCCAGCAGCTGCCCTCTGTCTTGGGACAGTAGGAGAAGGACATCCAAATAACTATGCAGGGGTATGCTCCTTGCTTTTATAAAGAATATAACATCCAATAAGATCCTGAAAACACACAGGGTGATGTTGAAAACCCGAATGGTTGACATAAGAGCTGGAGATGGTCTTGACCTATGGTGAACCAAAGTAAGCATCTTTAGGTCTATTGAATTGAGCCAGTCACCTGGCTGGACCCCCCCCCCCCCCTATGAATCAGGGACAATGTCTCCATTTTTAACTTCTCCTTTTTGATGAAAATTGTTTTAGGTGCATGAGGTCTATAACCAGCCTCTGAAAGCTGTTCTTCTTTTTCATGACCGTGCGAGTACATGCCCTGAAATCTCTCACATTCTGGGACTGGCAAAGCAGCACTTTGCAACACCAGTGACCTTACGTAATACAAGAGTATATGCTTAATTTTACCTCTGAGTGAGGCAAAATCCGTGGAAACTAATCCAAAATGAGGAGGACTTCTGATGGACCATGCGTGTCCTGAAAAGACCGATTTGAAGTTCCAATAGTCTGAGGGTCAAAATCAGTAGCTTCATGGATACCCAAGGTCAAGCTTTTAGCATAAATTCTAAGAAGATATTTGGCCTCCTCACCAGCTCATCCTAAAATCCTGACCTGGTCTGTAAAAACGTGTAACCCTCGCATGCTCTGCACTTTGTCCTCTAGACTGTGTCATCTTCCCGCCTAGCAGGCAAGACCCGACTTGCCCACTGTGGCCCGGGTTATGGTGCTATCCAGCTTGCCAAAAAAAGAAGCTCCCTCAAATGGATCTTACACTAGACCTGTTAGAGGCAGGATCAGCAAGCCCAGGCCCCAGCCATAGCACTCACTTTGTCATAACTGACGGAAGCATAACCCATGCTACTATGCGGATGATGTCAATTAAGCCTCACCATGGAATCCAACAACAGCTCCTGCTCCTGAACTACTGAGTTTCTGAAAACACTCTTAAATACTGCGTCCACATTCTCCTTACACGTTTTCATCACTTGAGCCAAGGACGACTTTCAGGCCAATCACTGCATCCTCCAAGGAAGAGCGACATGTTTGCTTGCCTCATCAAGGCCTTCTCAGAAGAGAGGTATATCTCGTGACCTTGCTCCACTCATCCAAAATGATGTCCCTTATTTTGGTTAGAAATGGGAAATTAGAACGCTCTCTCTAGAGGTGCTTATAGAGCTTCATCTTGCTTTGCAGGAGACCCTATAGGTTCTACTCATGTAAATGCCCCCTTCATTGCCTTGACCAAAGGCGCCACAAGGGAAAAGTGACTCATCTTCCTCTGTCTCACTGTCTGAGGTCTTCATAGATGGATGGCTTGGTTGGGACGGTTCCAGTTTCTCCTGGCCATCTTTAGTGAGAGAACACGCCATAACTGCTGTTGGACTTTGTGTGTGGCTTGTACCCCACTCTTTAAGGGATTCTTGCACCTTGCGCCTCACCAGAGAGAGATTTAATTTGCTGGAAATCACCATCCCCTTTTCCAACGGCCTGGCTCACACAGAGACTTGCCCTCTGCATCCCCAGCAGGCTTCTTCTTTGGAGCGACTGACATGGTGGCGGATGGGGTGCCTAAAGGAAGATTTAGAGCTTCTGCTATAAAGGCTGGACCATTTTGACGGTGACCAATGATGACTAAATCTGGAAGAATGTTGATGTGGTGACTTAATGAGGTCTTTATCATCTCATGCCATGTAATGTCAATCTGACCTGGAAGGACTAAACCCCCCCCCCCCCAAAAAAAAAAGGTAGAAAGGAAAGGGCTGGCCAGGGAGGGGGGGGGGGGCATTGATACAGCCACCCTGCACAGGTGATTGAATCAATGCAGGATCTCACACAGGCAGCACACAAGGGTGTTAATGGAGAGCATATACCTGTGATGTTTTCACGCAGAATTTAGGGAAACTGCTGCAAGCTGACCACAAAGAAATCCCAGTATCAACAGTACTGACTGCTGATTGAATCTCTCCACTGTAATGATACCACCGCCACCCACAGCAAGCATGCGCTGAGTCCCTGGGCAGGAGTAACCCAGGGATGCCAGGCCAGAAGAGAGAGATACGGCCTGGAACGCAAATGCGCTCCAGCCCCCATAGGCTGGAAGACACTAGAACCATGGAAGAAAACAGACAAACACACAAAAACTGCTGCCATGGAATATGCAATATAAAAGTATACATCACCACACATGGCATCCCCCAGGACCCTGCCTGGATCCAGAAGATGCTGCTGCATGGGCCCAGGGCATTTATGGCCACCAGCTAATAGTTAGGCGCTTAGGCCGTACTGCCGCTTTGCCTGCCAATGGCCACGCTTAAGCTCTTCATGGCACCACATCCATCGCCCTTCTCCACCCCACTAATAGCTGGGGACTGCTGGAGACTCCACATTGTACCAAATCCATTGCCCTTCTCTGCCCTGCTAATAGCTGGGGACTGCTGGAGACTCCACGTGGCACCGAATCCATTGCCCTTCTCCACCCCGCTAATAGCTGGGGACTGCTGGAGACCCAACATTGCACAAAATCCATTGCCCTTCTCCATCCCGCTAATAGCTGGGGACTGCTGGAGACTTCACATTGCACTGAATTCATTGCCCTTCTCCACCCTGTCTGGGGACTGCTGGAGACTCCACACGTCTTCCAGGGCACAGCTTGCCAAACTACCAGGCCTCGATCATGGATACTTTATACAAGGTAAGACTTCCATCATTCTAGTCCTTAGGAGGAAGACAAAAAAGGAAAGCAGCTTCTAGCTCACAGCAAAGATTTATGGGAGTGGGATCCATTAGGGGAGGAGTGGGGAAAGGGTTAACCCATACATATACTGCCATGGAGTCTGTCAGGAAAGGAGGGTTTAGCTTTAAGCTGGCCATACATGAATTGAATTTCGGCTGGTTCCTGATGAATGGCATCCTAAAATTGAAGGTGCCGGGTAGTGTTGAGCGAACACGGACTGTATTATTCGTGTTCGTACCGAATAATTGGATTTTTTTTACCCGAACACGGACACGGACACTTTACTCTATGTTCGGGTAAAAATCCGTGTTCGGTCGTTTTATTTCCGGGTTTTGCATGCTTTGGCGCTCTTTTCATGGCGGGCTTTCAACAGCCAATCAACAATCGTTTAACTGGTGTGCCTTAAGCCATCCCAGCCATGCCTGCAAATGTCTTAGTAGCTGTGATTGGCCGTCTGAAGCATGTGACCAAGTCTTTATAAGTTCGAGGCAGCCGCCGCAGCAGCGTCATTCTGCTGCTTAGCTAAGGGACAGAGCACACATCAATGTGCTGGCTGCTGATTAGGGAAAGATAGGCAGGAAAAAACCATTTGTGTCCGGATAGAATTGAGGGACAGGTCGGAGTGTTTAGGCAGGGCGAGTTGTAGGCATTTTAGGGATAGAGTCTGCTGAATTATAGGGTCAGTGTCTTCTACAAACTACAATCGATATTGCTGTGTGGGGGGTGGGGTGAATCTGCACTCAATCCTGATCTACGATCTCTTCTCAATCCTGTTAGGGACAGAGTCTGCTGAATTTTAGGGAAACTGTGTTCTACAAACTACAATCGATATTGCTGTGTGGTGTGGGATTGGAGATAGGCAGGTGTCAGTGATCCACATCCATTTTTCTGTGTGTGAGCTGCAGTGAACACAATCTTTTTGGGCTGCAGTGAACACAATCTTTTTGGGCTGCAGTGAACACAATCTTTTTGGGCTGCAGTGAACACAATCTTTTTGGGGTGCAGTGAACAAAATCTTTTTGGGGTGCAGTGAACACAATCCTTTTTGGTGTGCAGTGAACACAATCTTTGTGGGGTGCAGTGAACAAAATCCTTTGTGGGGTGCAGTGAACACAATCTTTTTGGGGTGCAGTGAACAAAATCCTTTTTGGGGTGCAGTGAACAACATCCTTTTTGGGGTGCAGTGAACACAATCTTTTTGGGGTGCAGTGAACAAAATCCTTTGTGGGGTGCAGTGAACACAATCTTTTTGGGGTGCAGTGAACACAATCTTTTTGGGGTGGAGTGAACAACATCCTTTTTGGGGTGCAGTGAACAAAATCCTTTTTGGGGTGCAGTGAACAAAATCATTTTTGGGGTGCAGTGAACACAATCTTTTTGGGGTGCAGTGAACACAATCTTTGTGGGGTGCAGTGAACACAATCTTTTTGGGGTGCAGTGAACAACATCCTTTTTGGGGTGCAGTGAACACAATCTTTTTGGGGTGCAGTGAACACAATCTTTGTGGGGTACAGTGAACAGAATCTTTGTGGGGTGCAGTGAACACAATCTTTGGGGGGTACAGTGAACACAATCTTTTTGGGGTGCAGTGAACACAATCTTTGTGGGGTGCAGTGAACACAATCTTTTTGGGGTGGAGTGAACAAAATCATTTTTGGGGTGCAGTGAACAACATCCTTTTTGGGGTGCAGTGATCAAAATCCTTTTTGGGGTGCAGTGAACAAAATCCCTTTTGGGGTGCAGTGAACAAAATCCTTTGTGGGGTGCAGTGAACAGAATCTTTGTGGGGTGCAGTGAACACAATCTTTGGGGGGGTACAGTGAACACAATCTTTTTGGGGTGCAGTGAACACAATCTTTGTGGGGTACAGTGAACAGAATCTTTGTGGGGTGCAGTGAACACAATCTTTGGGGGGTACAGTGAACACAATCTTTTTGGGGTGCAGTGAACACAATCTTTGTGGGGTGCAGTGAACACAATCTTTTTGGGGTGGAGTGAACAAAATCATTTTTGGGGTGCAGTGAACAACATCCTTTTTGGGGTGCAGTGATCAAAATCCTTTTTGGGGTGCAGTGAACACAATCTTTTTGGGGTGCAGTGAACACAATCCTTTGTGGGGTGCAGTGAACAGAATCTTTGTGGGGTGCAGTGAACACAATCTTTGGGGGGGTACAGTGAACACAATCTTTTTGGGGTGCAGTGAACACAATCTTTGTGGGGTACAGTGAACAGAATCTTTGTGGGGTGCAGTGAACACAATCTTTGGGGGGTACAGTGAACACAATCTTTTTGGGGTGCAGTGAACACAATCTTTGGGGGGTACAGTGAACACAATCTTTTTGGGGTGCAGTGAACACAATCTTTGTGGGGTGCAGTGAACACAATCTTTGGGGGGGGTACAGTGAACACAATCTTTTTGGGGTGCAGTGAACAACATCCTTTTAGGGTGCAGTGAACACAATCTTTGTGGGGTGCAGTGAACAACATCCTTTTAGGGTGCAGTGAACACAATCTTTGTGGGGTACAGTGAACAGAATCTTTGTGGGGTGCAGTGAACACAATCTTTGGGGGGTACAGTGAACACAATCTTTGTGAGGTGCAGTGAACACAATCTTTGTGGGGTGCAGTGAACACAATCATTGTGGGGTGCAGTGAACTCAATCTTTGTGGGGTACAGTGAACACAATCTCATACTTCTGAAGATTTGAGGGTGCTGCCTGTTCCATACTCCCCCTACTCCTCATCTAGCCTTTTAGGGGTACAAACAATAGTAATTGGGGCCTAGTGTGGTTGTGTACGTGTGATATACATACACTTTTTTTGGATCATATTTTCTATTCCGCTATTTAATCAAAAACCTTTGGGGATCAGTTAAATTGGGGGATAGTCTGTGTTGGTACGTGTGAGAGAGATCCACCTTTCCAAGTTGTTGGGGTTCATCTCATACTTCTGAAGGTTTGAGGGTGCTGCCTGTTCCATACTCCCCCTACTCCTAGCCTTTTAGGGGTACAAACAATAGTAATTGGGGCCTAGTGTGGTTGTGTACGTGTGATATACATACACTTTTTTTGGATCATATTTTCTATTCCGCTATTTAATCAAAAACCTTTGGGGATCAGTTAAATTGGGGGATAGTCTGTGTTGGTACGTGTGAGAGAGATCCACCTTTCCAAGTTGTTGGGGTTCATCTCATACTTCTGAAGGTTTGAGGGTGCTGCCTGTTCCATACCCCCCCTACTCCTCATCTAGCCTTTTAGGGGTACAAACAATAGTAATTGGGGCCTAGTGTGGTTGTGTACGTGTGATATACATACACTTTTTTTGGATCATATTTTCTATTCCGCTATTTAATCAAAAACCTTTGGGGATCAGTTAAATTGGGGGATAGTCTGTGTTGGTACGTGTGAGAGAGATCCACCTTTCCAAGTTGTTGGGGTTCATCTCATACTTCTGAAGGTTTGAGGGTGCTGCCTGTTCCATACTCCCCCTACTCCTCATCTAGCCTTTTAGGGGTACAAACAATAGTAATTGGGGCCTAGTGTGGTTGTGTACGTGTGATATACATACACTTTTTTTGGATCATATTTTCTATTCCGCTATTTAATCAAAAACCTTTGGGGATCAGTTAAATTGGGGGATAGTCTGTGTTGGTACGTGTGAGAGAGATCCACCTTTCCAAGTTGTTGGGGTTCATCTCATACTTCTGAAGGTTTGAGGGTGCTGCCTGTTCCATACTCCCCCTACTCCTCATCTAGCCTTTTAGGGGTACAAACAATAGTAATTGGGGCCTAGTGTGGTTGTGTACGTGTGATATACATACACTTTTTTTGGATCATATTTTCTATTCCGCTATTTAATCAAAAACCTTTGGGGATCAGTTAAATTGGGGGATAGTCTGTGTTGGTACGTGTGAGAGAGATCCACCTTTCCAAGTTGTTGGGGTTCATCTCATACTTCTGAAGGTTTGAGGGTGCTGCCTGTTCCATACTCCCCCTACTCCTAGCCTTTTAGGGGTACAAACAATAGTAATTGGGGCCCAGTGTGGTTGTGTACGTGTGATATACATACACTTTTTTTGGATCATATTTTCTATTCCGCTATTTAATCAAAAACCTTTGGGGATCAGTTAAATTGGGGGATAGTCTGTGTTGGTACGTGTGAGAGAGATCCACCTTTCCAAGTTGTTGGGGTTCATCTCATACTTCTGAAGGTTTGAGGGTGCTGCCTGTTCCATACTCCCCCTACTCCTAGCCTTTTAGGGGTACAAACAATAGTAATTGGGGCCTAGTGTGGTTGTGTACGTGTGATATACATACACTTTTTTTGGATCATATTTTCTATTCCGCTATTTAATCAAAAACCTTTGGGGATCAGTTAAATTGGGGGATAGTCTGTGTTGGTACGTGTGAGAGAGATCCACCTTTCCAAGTTGTTGGGGTTCATCTCATACTTCTGAAGGTTTGAGGGTGCTGCCTGTTCCATACCCCCCCTACTCCTCATCTAGCCTTTTAGGGGTACAAACAATAGTAATTGGGGCCTAGTGTGGTTGTGTACGTGTGATATACATACACTTTTTTTGGATCATATTTTCTATTCCGCTATTTAATCAAAAGCCTTTGGGGATCAGTTAAATTGGGGGATAGTCTGTGTTGGTACGTGTGAGAGAGATCCACCTTTCCAAGTTGTTGGGGTTCATCTCATACTTCTGAAGGTTTGAGGGTGCTGCCTGTTCCATACTCCCCCTACTCCTCATCTAGCCTTTTAGGGGTACAAACAATAGTAATTGGGGCCCAGTGTGGTTGTGTACGTGTGATATACATACACTTTTTTTGGATCATATTTTCTATTCCGCTATTTAATCAAAAACCTTTGGGGATCAGTTAAATTGGGGGATAGTCTGTGTTGGTACGTGTGAGAGAGATCCACCTTTCCAAGTTGTTGGGGTTCATCTCATACATCTGAAGGTTTGAGGGTGCTGCCTGTTCCATACTCCCCCTACTCCTCATCTAGCCTTTTAGGGGTACAAACAATAGTAATTGGGGCCTAGTGTGGTTGTGTACGTGTGATATACATACACTTTTTTTGGATCATATTTTCTATTCCGCTATTTAATCAAAAACCTTTGGGGATCAGTTAAATTGGGGGATAGTCTGTGTTGGTACGTGTGAGAGAGATCCACCTTTCCAAGTTGTTGGGGTTCATCTCATACTTCTGAAGGTTTGAGGGTGCTGCCTGTTCCATACTCCCCCTACTCCTAGCCTTTTAGGGGTACAAACAATAGTAATTGGGGCCCAGTGTGGTTGTGTACGTGTGATATACATACACTTTTTTTGGATCATATTTTCTATTCCGCTATTTAATCAAAAACCTTTGGGGATCAGTTAAATTGGGGGATAGTCTGTGTTGGTACGTGTGAGAGAGATCCACCTTTCCAAGTTGTTGGGGTTCATCTCATACTTCTGAAGGTTTGAGGGTGCTGCCTGTTCCATACCCCCCCTACTCCTCATCTAGCCTTTTAGGGGTACAAACAATAGTAATTGGGGCCTAGTGTGGTTGTGTACGTGTGATATACATACACTTTTTTTGGATCATATTTTCTATTCCGCTATTTAATCAAAAACCTTTGGGGATCAGTTAAATTGGGGGATAGTCTGTGTTGGTACGTGTGAGAGAGATCCACCTTTCCAAGTTGTTGGGGTTCATCTCATACTTCTGAAGGTTTGAGGGTGCTGCCTGTTCCATACTCCCCCTACTCCTCATCTAGCCTTTTAGGGGTACAAACAATAGTAATTGGGGCCCAGTGTGGTTGTGTACGTGTGATATACATACACTTTTTTTGGATCATATTTTCTATTCCGCTATTTAATCAAAAACCTTTGGGGATCAGTTAAATTGGGGGATAGTCTGTGTTGGTACGTGTGAGAGAGATCCACCTTTCCAAGTTGTTGGGGTTCATCTCATACTTCTGAAGGTTTGAGGGTGCTGCCTGTTCCATACTCCCCCTACTCCTAGCCTTTTAGGGGTACAAACAATAGTAATTGGGGCCTAGTGTGGTTGTGTACGTGTGATATACATACCCTTTTTTTGGATCATATTTTCTATTCCGCTATTTAATCAAAAACCTTTGGGGATCAGTTAAATTGGGGGATAGTCTGTGTTGGTACGTGTGAGAGAGATCCACCTTTCCAAGTTGTTGGGGTTCATCTCATACTTCTGAAGGTTTGAGGGTGCTGCCTGTTCCATACCCCCCCTACTCCTCATCTAGCCTTTTAGGGGTACAAACAATAGTAATTGGGGCCTAGTGTGGTTGTGTACGTGTGATATACATACACTTTTTTTGGATCATATTTTCTATTCCGCTATTTAATCAAAAACCTTTGGGGATCAGTTAAATTGGGGGATAGTCTGTGTTGGTACGTGTGAGAGAGATCCAACTTTCCAAGTTGTTGGGGTTCATCTCATACTTCTGAAGGTTTGAGGGTGCTGCCTGTTCCATACTCCCCCTACTCCTCATCTAGCCTTTTAGGGGTACAAACAATAGTAATTGGGGCCCAGTGTGGTTGTGTACGTGTGATATACATACACTTTTTTTGGATCATATTTTCTATTCCGCTATTTAATCAAAAACCTTTGGGGATCAGTTAAATTGGGGGATAGTCTGTGTTGGTACGTGTGAGAGAGATCCACCTTTCCAAGTTGTTGGGGTTCATCTCATACTTCTGAAGGTTTGAGGGTGCTGCCTGTTCCATACTCCCCCTACTCCTAGCCTTTTAGGGGTACAAACAATAGTAATTGGGGCCTAGTGTGGTTGTGTACGTGTGATATACATACACTTTTTTTGGATCATATTTTCTATTCCGCTATTTAATCAAAAACCTTTGGGGATCAGTTAAATTGGGGGATAGTCTGTGTTGGTACGTGTGAGAGAGATCCACCTTTCCAAGTTGTTGGGGTTCATCTCATACTTCTGAAGGTTTGAGGGTGCTGCCTGTTCCATACCCCCCCTACTCCTCATCTAGCCTTTTAGGGGTACAAACAATAGTAATTGGGGCCTAGTGTGGTTGTGTACGTGTGATATACATACACTTTTTTTGGATCATATTTTCTATTCCGCTATTTAATCAAAAACCTTTGGGGATCAGTTAAATTGGGGGATAGTCTGTGTTGGTACGTGTGAGAGAGATCCACCTTTCCAAGTTGTTGGGGTTCATCTCATACTTCTGAAGGTTTGAGGGTGCTGCCTGTTCCATACTCCCCCTACTCCTCATCTAGCCTTTTAGGGGTACAAACAATAGTAATTGGGGCCTAGTGTGGTTGTGTACGTGTGATATACATACACTTTTTTTGGATCATATTTTCTATTCCGCTATTTAATCAAAAACCTTTGGGGATCAGTTAAATTGGGGGATAGTCTGTGTTGGTACGTGTGAGAGAGATCCACCTTTCCAAGTTGTTGGGGTTCATCTCATACTTCTGAAGGTTTGAGGGTGCTGCCTGTTCCATACTCCCCCTACTCCTCATCTAGCCTTTTAGGGGTACAAACAATAGTAATTGGGGCCTAGTGTGGTTGTGTACGTGTGATATACATACACTTTTTTTGGATCATATTTTCTATTCCGCTATTTAATCAAAAACCTTTGGGGATCAGTTAAATTGGGGGATAGTCTGTGTTGGTACGTGTGAGAGAGATCCACCTTTCCAAGTTGTTGGGGTTCATCTCATACTTCTGAAGGTTTGAGGGTGCTGCCTGTTCCATACTCCCCCTACTCCTCATCTAGCCTTTTAGGGGTACAAACAATAGTAATTGGGGCCTAGTGTGGTTGTGTACGTGTGATATACATACACTTTTTTTGGATCATATTTTCTATTCCGCTATTTAATCAAAAACCTTTGGGGATCAGTTAAATTGGGGGATAGTCTGTGTTGGTACGTGTGAGAGAGATCCACCTTTCCAAGTTGTTGGGGTTCATCTCATACTTCTGAAGGTTTGAGGGTGCTGCCTGTTCCATACCCCCCCTACTCCTCATCTAGCCTTTTAGGGGTACAAACAATAGTAATTGGGGCCTAGTGTGGTTGTGTACGTGTGATATACATACACTTTTTTTGGATCATATTTTCTATTCCGCTATTTAATCAAAAACCTTTGGGGATCAGTTAAATTGGGGGATAGTCTGTGTTGGTACGTGTGAGAGAGATCCACCTTTCCAAGTTTTTGGGGTTCATCTCATACTTCTGAAGATTTGAGGGTGCTGCCTGTTCCATACTCCTCCTCCTACTGCTCAACCATCCTTTTAGGGGTACAAACAATAGTAGTTGGGGCCTAGTGTGGTGGTGTACGTGCGAGATACATACACTTTCTTTTTGATCATATTTTCTATTCCGCTATTCAATTAAAACCTTTGGGGATCAATTCAATTGCGAGATAGTCTGTGTCGGTACGTGTGAGATCCACCTTTCCAAGTTGTTGGGGTTCATCTCATACTTCTGAAGATTTGAGGGTGCTGCCTGTTCCATACTCCTGCTCCTACTGCTCAACCATCCTTTTAGGGGTACAAACAATAGTAATTGGGGCCTAGTGTGGTTGTGTACGTGCGAGATACATACACTTTTTTTGATCATATTTCCTATTCCGCTATTCAATAAAAACCTTTGAGGATCAATTGAATTGCGGGATAGTCTGTGTCGGTACGTGTGAGATCCACCTTTCCAAGTTTTTGGGGTTCATCTCATACTTCTGAAGATTTGAGGGTGCTGCCTGTTCCATACTCCTCCTCCTACTCCTCATCCATCCTTTTAGGGGTACAAACAATAGTAATTTGGGCCTAGTGTGGTTGTGTACGTGCGAGATACATACACTTTTTTTGATCATATTTCCTATTCCGCTATTCAATAAAAACCTTTGAGGATCAATTGAATTGCGGGATAGTCTGTGTCGGTACGTGTGAGATCCACCTTTCCAAGTTTTTGGGGTTCATCTCATACTTCTGAAGATTTGAGGGTGCTGTCTGTTCCATACTCCTCCTACTCCTCATCCATCCTTTTAGGGGTAGAAACAATAGTAATTGGGGCCTAGTGTGGTTTTGTACGTGCGAGATACATACACTTTTTTGGATCATATTTCCTATTCCGCTATTCAATAAAAACCTTTCTAGGGCAAAATCTTAAATTACAGAAATATGAGGAGACCGTCAAATAAGGGCCGTGGCCTGGGTCGTGGTGCTGCTGGTAGAGCTCCTGTTGCAAGGAGAGGACGTGGTCGATCTGTGCCAGCTACACGCACAAGTGAAACACCTTCCTCAAGTGTGAGTAGGCGACAGAACCTGCATCAGTATTTGGTAGGGCATCAAACGCCCCTAGAAGTGATGAGGCCAGAACAAGTTGAGGCGATAGTAGATTGGTTTGCTGCTGACAGTGCCTCCAGTTCCTTCACATTGTCTCCCACCCAGTCTACTGCAGAAAGGTCAGAGTTGGCACCTGCAGCCAATGTCCAACCGTCTTTCACCTCACCCCCTTGCAAATCAGGCCAGCAGTCTGAGCCCCAAGCCATACAGCAGTCTCTTATTCTTTTTGAGGACTCTGTCAGCAGGGTTTCCCAGGGCCATCCACCTAGCCCTGCCCCAGAAGTGGAAGAGATTGAGTGCAGCGATGCCCAACCACTTATTTCTCAAGATGAGTACATGCAAGGATCATCGCAGCACGTCTCCGATGATGACGAAACGCAGGTGCCAACTGCTGCGGCGTTCAGCATTGTGGAGACCGACAAGGAGGGCAGGGGTGAAGACTGGGTGGAAGATGATGTGGAGGACGATGAGGTCCTCGACCCCACATGGAATGAACGTCATGCAGGTGACCTGAGTAGTTTGGAGGAAGAGGCGGTGGTCGCACAGAGCCACCAGCACAGCAGAAGAGGGAGCAGGGTGCAGAAGCGGAGCGGCCGTGCCCTAGACACTACGCCCGCTACTGCCCAACGCAGCAAGGGAACGAGCGCACCAAAGTCAGCTCAAAGGAGTTCTCTAGCGTGGAAGTTCTTTAGAAAATGTGCTGATGACAGGACACGAGTGGTTTGCACCCTGTGCAATCAGAGCTTGAAGCGAGGCATAAACCTTCTCAACCTGAGCACAACCTGCATGATCAGGCATCTAAGTGCAAAGCACGAGCTGCAGTGGAGTACACACCTTCAAAACCAAGAAACGTCTCTGGCTCATCCTGCTTCCTCTTCTGCTGCAGTCTCGGCCGCTCCAGCCACATCTGTAGTGATACCGGCACCTGCCACCCCGCAAACAGACGATCTGTCAGCAACACCACCACCTGGGTCACCAACAACCATCTCCACAATGTCCCGTGGAAGCGTTCAGCTTTCCATCTCCCAAACACTTGAGAGGAAGAGGAAGTACCCCCCTACCCACCCGCGATCCCTGGCCCTGAATGCCAGCATTTCAAAATTATTGGCCTTTGAAATGCTGTCATTCCGTCTGGTGGAGACGCACAGTTTTAAAAACCTTATGTCGGTGGCTGTCCCACAGTACGTCGTGCACAGCCGCCACTACTTTTCCAGGCAAGCCATCCCTTCCCTGCACAACCAAGTGGGGGAAAATATCAGGTGTGCACTGCGCAACGCCATCTGTGCCAAGGTCCACCTAACTACGGATACGTGGACCAGTAAGCACGGTCAGGGGCGTTATATCTCCCTAACGGCACACTGGGTAAATGCAGTGGCGGATGGGCCTGAGGCGGATAGCAATTTGGCGCATGTCCTTCCACCACCGAGGATTGCAGGGCGCTTCAGTTTGCCTCCTGTTCCTAACTCCTCCTACTCCGCTTCCTCATCCTCTACCGCCTCCTCATCCGGACAGCGTAACACCTTCACCACCAACTTCAGCACGGCCAGGGGTAAACGACAGCAGGCAGTTTTACAACTTGCCTGTTTGGGGGACAAACCACACACCGCGCAGGAGTTGTGGAGGAGCATGGAACAGCAGACAAATGAGTGGTTGCTGCCAGCGAGCCTCAAGCCCGGCCTGGTGGTGTGCGATAACGGGCGAAATCTCATAGCAGCTCTGGGCCTAGCCGGTTTGACGCACATCCCTTGCCTGGCGCATGTGCTGAATTTGGTGGTGCAGAGGTTCCTTAAAAACTACCCCGATATGTCAGAGCTGCTGCAGAAAGTGCGGGCCGTTTGTGCGCACTTTCGGCGTTCTCACCCTGCTGCTGCTCGCCTGGCAGCGCTGCAGCGTAACTTCGGCCTTCCCGCTCACCGCCTCATATGTGACGTGCCCACAAGGTGGAACTCCACCTTGCACATGCTGGAAAGACTGTGCGAGCAGCAGCAGGCCATAGTGGAGTTTCAGCTGCAGCACGCACGCGTGAGTCGCTCTGCGGAACAGCACCACTTCACCACCAATAACTGGGCCTCCATGCGAGACCTGTGTGCCTTGTTGCGCTGTTTTGAGTACTCCACCAACATGGCCAGTGGCAATGACGCCGTTCTCAGCTTAACTATCCCACTTCTATGCCTCCTTGAAAAAACAATTCGGGCGATGATGGAAGAGGATGTGGCACAGGATGAGGAGGAGGAGGAGGATGAAGAGGTAACATTTCCAAGGCTTTCAGGGCAGTCATTCGCAAGGGGCTCCGAGGGTGGGTTCCTGCACACGCAAACGCCAGGGACGCAATTGTCCAGCAGGGGCACAGTTCTGGAGGATGAGGAGGATGAGGAGGAGGAGGAGCTGGAGGAGGAGATGGAACCATGTTCACAGCAGGGTGGCACCCAGGCCAGCTCATGGCCATCACTGGTGCGTGGCTGGGGGGATACAGAGGACACGGACCATACACCTCCCACAGAGGACAGCCTTTCGTTGCCTCTGGGCAGCCTGGCACACATGAGCGATTACATGCTGCAGTGTCTCCACAACGACCGCCGAGTTGCCCACATTCTAACTTGTGCTGATTACTGGGTGGCCACGCTGCTGGATCCCCGTTACAAGGACAACGTACCGTCCTTAATTCACTCACTGGAGCGCGATCGCAAGATGCGCGAGTACAAGCGCACGCTGGTAGACGCCATGCTGCTGGCATTCCCATCTGACAGCGGGGCCACAGTGGAAGCACAAGGCAGAGGAGGAGGAGGAGGAGGTCGCCAACGCAACCAGGGCACCGCCAGCACCTCAGAAGGCAGGGTTAGCATGGCCGAAATGTGGAAAAGCTTTGTCAGCACGCCACAACAAACAGCAGCACCAGCAGCTCAGATGGAACGTCTTAGCAGGAGGCAGCATTTTACCAACATGGTGGAGCAGTATGTGTGCACACGCCTACATGTAGTGAATGACGGGTCTGCCCCCTTCAACTTCTGGGTCTCCAAATTGGGCACATGGCCTGAGCTTGCCCTTTACGCCTTGGAGGTGCTGGCGTGCCCTGCAGCCAGTGTATTATCTGAACGGGTATTTAGCACGGCTGGGGGCGTTATAACAGACAAGCGCAGCCGCCTGTCCAGAGACAATGTGGACAAGCTCACGTTCATTAAAATGAACCAGGCATGGATCCCACGGGACTTTTCCGTACCTTATGCAGAATAGCAATGGATACCGACCTTACCCACCCATTGTTCCATTTTTGCTCTTTCTCACTCTTTTGGGGTGTACCCTCATTTAAAATTTTTGAAAAGAAGCAGTGTTGGCTACCTCGTCCTCCTCCTCAGGGCCAGATTAATGTAGGGGCTATTGGAGCTGCAGCTCCAGGCCCCTACCTTTTATATAGGCCCCGGGTTGGCCATATTCACTGTTACCGCTCTTCTGTCACTTGTAAACACAGAAGTCTGGCTTCTATGCTCGCTTCCCCAGGCAGCACCCTCAGAACCTCCCCACACAGCGTGAAGGCCGGACAAGGAGGGACAGTTGGCGATGCATGGATGTGTTTATGGGCTTCAGAGACAGCATCCCATGTTGAATTAGGCATGCATGGCTGCACCCTTCCTCCTCTGGGTGCATGGCAAGGCACGGCCCTTAAGGCCCTTCAAAATCCTCAGCACCAAGCCCATGATGCTGTTAATCCGGCCCTGGTCCTCCTCCACCGCCGCTTCCACCTACACCGCCCATAGGTGTGCGCAGCCTATTGCATTAAGGTGTGCACCCCAAAGTTGAAATACACATGCATGTGTTTGCCAGCAGGGAGAGTAATGTATCGGGGCCATGTACCTGTAGGCAAGGAGAAATAGAGCAGAGCAGGTCCCAGGGAGATCTTTCCCATCTCCTCACTGGCAATGCTATGTGCCCTAGGTGATTAGGGTGTGCCCAGGCACACCCAGCACACCCTGTGCGCACGCCTATGTCACCGCCACATCCACCACCACCTCAACCTCCCTCCTACTCCATATGGGCCTCGTCCTTCAGAGATGAAGAAGAACATTGTTTTATTTTTCTGTTTTTTTTTGTTGTTTTAAGTTATTTCCCTATCCACATTTGTTTGCAGAGCACTTGCCATGCTCTTAATTACGTTTTGCTGCCATTTGCAGCACTCTAGCCCTTTCCTTTGGTGTTTTAGAGCCATTTTAGTGCCTTAAAGTTCGGGTCCCCATTGACTTCAATGGGGTTCGGTGTCCGGGAAAAGTTCGGTAAAAGTCCGGGACACGGACCCGGACTTTTTTTTAAAGTTCGGCCGAACCCGTCGAACACGGACATCTAGGTGTCCGCTCAACCCTAGTGCCGGGTGGAAAACTGCTGGCTAAACAGTGCCTGCATCCAATCAGATGGAACCACTTATCCAAGATTCACACAACATTCACCTAAGAGTCATACATTTTTACAAATGACTTTCTAATATCTTTGCAAACTGTATATTATCTAAGTGAATCCTTATCATTAAGCTGGCCATACACAAAGTGAAATTTGAGCCGTGGATGGCTCTGCTGGCCAAACAGCATCTGCGTCCAATAAAATGCAGCCACTGTTTAAGTATTCTGACAGCCACAGGTGCCAGCTGTCAGAATGCAATAGCCAGCAAGAAAGATTCATCCATCCACAGTATTCTGTTAACAGAAGCAACAGTGCTGCTTACCCACACTATTTACCGATGAAAGTGCTCCCAGGTGCCCGATCCACAGCCGTTTCACTTAATGCATATATAGAAAAATGATCCGCACACCAGTAGTAGCTCTTAAAAAATCTTCACCTTTATTCAAAAACCACAGTACACAACTGCTGGTAAGATCAGTTGACGCATTTCAGCCTATAAACGCATCAACTGATCTTATCAGCAGTTTTGTACTGTGGTTTTTGAATAAAGGTAAAGACTTTTTAAGAGCTACTACTGGTGTGCGGATCATTTTTCTATACATGCACACAGTATACTGTTGTACTGATTAGTGCCTGCGTAGTATTCTGCTCATTAAGCACTTGCCGACCGCAATACATATATATGCACGTTGTGTTTTCCAAGTGGTTTACCGGGATTATGGCTCAAGCTATCAGCCATAACCCCCATATCATTTTTTGCAGCTGGCAGCCAGCTTTCTCCTTAAACCGGTCCAAGCGACTTCTGAAGAAGCTTCAAGAGCTTCTGAAGAAGAGGAACTCATCAAAACGCGTCAGCCCATGGGGGTCTTCATTTTCTGTTGTATCTGCACATGTTGATACATTTGGATGGAACATGCTGAGATTTGTGATGCACTTTTAACTATTGCAATTTTGTGAATATAATACTTACCGTGTTTTTATACAAAAAATTATTTGTCTCAGGATAATGCACTAGGTCGGTGCGCCCTCTGTGTGTTTTGTATGGTTGTAGTATTATAGACTTCCCCAAGTCTTTGAGGGCAGCAAGACTGTGGTTATCTGCTTTCAAGCGTAATGAAGATCTAAGCATACCCTTCTGGAGGGGCCATTTTCCTAAGAGCAGGAGGCATTGTGTTTGGGACTTTGTTCAAAATCAGGGATAGTCCCTCGAAATCAGGGACAGTCCCTCGAAATCAGGGACAGTTGGGAGCTATGAAGTAGTCATCATACATGGGATTTAGCAGAATCAGTGTCACTTCAGCATTAAAGAGATTTGTACAAGCCATTGCAAGTGTCTGAAGACAGGTTTTCTGCTTTATCTGGAGATCCTTTTTTTTAAAAAACATTCCTGGAAAGCAAAGTGGCACAATATACAGATATGGTATGTGTTGATATTCTCAGGCTGGCTTTGTTCTTAGTTTCCTGGGCTGTGTCTCCAGATAGCAGCTGTGAAGTATACATTGTAAAGTTTCCTGCAACTGGGTTTTTCATTTATACAAAGGCTGATGCTTGTTTCCGCCTAATGCCCCTTTACTGACCTTCTCCTCAACCTGTGGAAACACTATTCTCTCCAGGGGAAGCACATTATTTACTAGCCTCTCATGCCCTAAAATGTCAGATTTCCTGAATTCAACTTCCTAACTAACTTGGTAAAATAAATGAATGAAATGTGTAATACCTGACCCATCCCTGAACACTCCAGGCTCTTGTTTGCCACCCAGCCAGCCACCCTACTGCTTAAAGGATGACTCCACTTTTATGGGGGAAAAATATGTATGCCCCCCCCAAAGAAACATAATTTCCTGTTTGTGTGATTGACTCACTGCACTAGTCTACACTAAGATACAAGTCAGACTTCAGGCATCCCCTGCAACAAAAATGTCATTTTGGTGAGGTATTCTCAATTGGAAATCACGTCTAAAGGGATGCAGAGCCTTCAATTTTCCTCATTAGAGCCCTGCAGGTGCAGCAGCTAGTTGATAATTATGAAACCACTCCCATTAGATTCACTTTCTACATGAACACAGACAAACAGAGAGGGATTTCTTAAGAATAACAAAAGGTAGGAATCTGCAAAAAAGGTTGTTCAAATTCTTGCGATGTACATAAATCACCCAAAGGGGAATGTTTTTTTTGTTTTTTTTTTTATGCTGGCCATAGATTTTTGGACGAGAATGTTCGTAGGAATATTCGTACGAAAATTCTTTAATAATTCGATGAATGGACAAATGTCGTTCGAAATGTATCTTTTGCGTGTAATATTTTTAAAATGAATGTAATTTCTGAGCAATAACCAAACACATTTTCTCATCACCACAGTCGAAAGTGGACATGGATTTGACCCCACTAACAATTAAAAAAATCAAACGAATTTTCTTAAAACGAAAATTTCCCAACGAAAACCTAAACATGTATGAACAGCATTACACTATAAAAAAAATGGCGTGAAATTTTTTGTACGAATAATTTTGATTTTTTGTACGAAACTCATAAATTTTTCTCATATTGGAACAGAACAAAAGATTTTTGTTTAATGTGTACCGTTTTCATATGAATTTCGTACAAGAAAAATCAGAAAAGAAAGAATTAGAAAGAAGTAATTAGAAACAATAAACAGCAAACAAAAAAGCCTCTGTCGTACGAAAAATTTTGTACGAATTGTCGGTTTCGATTCACTGTGAAAACAAAGAAGAAAATCGGAAGATCTTTCCCCCGATTTTCTTATAGTGTGTACCTTAGCAGGGGCATATTAGACCTCTGCAGAGAAACCACTGCTTCCACACACAGTGCAAATGTCCTGGTCACACTGCCAAAATGATGTTGAACTCTGATCTCATATATTTTCCGTAAGCTTATATAGCTTCCGCAAGCTTTATTTATTGACCTCTTGGCATTTTACTCTATGAACCATTATATAAGAATGTTCATACCTACCTACACTTATCAACCAGTCTACATGGCAAAATAAATGGGAATTGGTGGGCATAATTGAATTAAATCTTCTTTATGTAGGTCTGATGAAGATATGCAGGGATCCCCTTAAGGGTTGCTCCTCCACCTGGTGGAGAACTTCTGGGTAGCCATATTTAAGGTGAGTGGAGTTGGGGCTTTGGGCTCTTCTACCCAAGAAAAGGTTGAGGAGAGGAAGTGCTGTTGAGTCTGCTCTTGCTCTCCCCATTCAAAGGAGAGTCTGCTTTGGGGTCCAATGCTTGGAGTTACCTTTTGGAGAAAATAGGAATACTTGGCCTGAGTAGGAGAAATTGTGGGTTTTTTTTCCCTTTATTTTCTCCTCCATGGAGAATAGCTCACTATCATCTGGGGTTCTGTTCCAGAAAGAAGAAGAAGGGCTGAGCATTACTCGAGTTGGGGTGGCAAGACACCCCATGCCTCCTGACCATTGCAATGCTATTTAAGTCAAGCCAATGTCTGGACTATGTCTTTGCCAATATATAGACTATTAAGTTTCATTGCCAAACTAAAAAGTTTATTTACAATAACGGTCCCTTTTACAGCCAATACCTGAGGTAAGAAAGTATGCCAACAGTAAGGAGCTGTGACGGTTGTCAGGTAAATGGGCAAATCCGGTGTTTACTTTGGGTGTGAAGACATCACAGAGGTTCTTCATCCTGTAAACAAAAAGTTAAAAGTCAGCCGCTACAACTACTGTATCTGCTGACTTTTAAAAAACACACACTTACCTTTCCCAGGATTCAGCGATGTCTTCACCCAACCCGGCTCCTTGGTGGTCTTGGGGTGCAGGTGTCAGAATCTTAACTTTGGGCAGCCAACTGTGACTCCTTGCAGCTTCACAGTCAGCTGCCCACTGGGACCTGTGACTTATCCCAAGAGCCTCCGGGAGGGGGGGGAGGAGGGGGGATTGCTGTGTTGATCTCACTGATAGTGGGAGCAGGTACCTGTCAAAATCAGCTACCCACTCCCCCTCCAAAAAAAAAAATTCCAAATATTGGAGAGGAGGGAGGAGGAGGACAAGCAGAACTTTTTTCGGTTAGGTTCCGCTTTAAGCATTAAGTACCAAGAGGATGGTATGAGGAGGTCTCAGGCCCACATCTGTGTAGGTTGTAACATTTCTTGGACTGTACTGTCGGTGGCGCCCTGTAATCTATATTCACCACGGTGAGGGCCACGTAAAATCAGGCTGGGAATCGCTCTACATGCAGAGATAAACTCTGCAGGATGACATTATTTAATACAGAGGCAGATAAGGTGAGTACTGGAAGCCTTCCTCTGCCAGCCTTGTTTACAAGTGACAACAGTTATCAGCTGAGCTGTAACTGCTTCTGCAGGTCTGTGCTGATGAAGGTCTGAATGGGAAACGATTAGGCGTCCACCACTTCTTTTTCCCTGGGAATCCAACCAAGCCTTCCATTCTCAGGCCACAAAACAGCCACATGGGCTGCTGTGACAGTAGTTCTGTCAGTGTGTATAGTGTGTATGTCTATATTTTTTTATCTTTTACAGGATAGCAACGCAACTTGTTCTATGATTGAATTCTTCATTAAAAGAGAACTAAGCAGTACTTGCATAGATGCTGACTACACAATTTTCTGCCCATGACTAGTATGACAAACTAGCCTTTTACCCACTGATTATGGCCCAAGGAGGAGACTGGGGATTTTGTCTGCTTCTCCCAGTGCAGTTCAGCCTCTGATCCCATGGAGAAAGCAGATCATTCTCTAATGATGGACAACAAAGTAATGAATTTTGAGAGCGAGGCTTGGATTAACCGATTGCTGACCGCCGCAAGTACATATACTGCGGCGGTTAGCCCCGTGCAGGCAAAGTGACGTATGGGTACGTCACTCGCCTGTGAGCCAATAGGGGGCGAGCTCCGCCGCCGGAGGCACGCTCCCGCCCCCGTTCGTTCACTGTGATCACCACGCGTGTTACCGGCGGACCCGATGTCCGACGGTCACTCGCGATCGTCCGGTACAGAGGTAGAAAGGCAGGCAGCTAACTTAAACAAAGTCGCCTGTCATTCTCCCTTGTGTAAGTTCAGAGATCATACGGTCCTGCTATGTAGGATCGTATATATCTCTGTAGTTACACAAACAGCCACATCCCATAACAGTTAGAAGAACGCCCCTAGGGACACACTTAACCCCTCCTTCTCCAATGAAGTTAACCCCTTCCCTGCCAGTGTCATTTTTACAGTAACAGTGCATATGTATAGCACTGATTACTATAGTAATGTCACTGGTACCCCCAAAAGTGTCAAAAATGTCAGTCAAGGGTCCGATCTGTCTGCCGCAATGTCACAGTCCCAAAAAAATCGCAGATCGCCGCCATTACTCGTTAAAAAAAAAACCAATAAAAATGACAAAAATCTTTCCCTAACTTTTGCGCAAACCAATGAAAATATGCCTATTGCGATTTTTTTTACCAAAAATATGTAGCAGAAAACAAGTTAGCCTAAAATGTTAAAAAATTTTGATTTTTAAATTTTTTTGGGGGGAATTTCATATAAAAAAAATGTGAAAAATATTGTTATTTTTGCAAAATTGACGCTCTTTTTTTGTTTATAGCGCAAAAAGTAAAAATCGCACAGGTGATCAAATACCACCAAAAGAAAGCTCTGTTTGTGGGAAAAAAAAGGACCTCAAATTCGTTTAGGTACAGCGTCGCAGGACCACGCAATTGTCAGTTATAATCACACAGTGCCGAATCGCAAAATAGGGCCTGGTCAGGAAGGGGGTAAAATCTTCCGGGGCTTAAGTGGTTAATTCTCTGAATAAGGGCAATAAACCTTCCCTTCTGGAGTGGATTGAAATGTGTAATATTAATCTTGTACAGGTAATGGTCATAGTTAATATGGTGGCCCTCCTGCAGACTGAGTTGGAGAAGCTCCTCCACTTGGGACAGAAATATTTATCAGCAATCTCCCTCAAGAAATCTATAAAGATAAATTAATTCCATTGCTGGAACATTGTATGAGTTTTGTGTTATGATGACTTGTATAGTGGACAGACACAAGTGAAAGTTGGTTAATGAGATTTGGATAGCCCTGGGTCTTCTTTCTGGGGAACTGGTGCTGAACTGTCTGAGTGGGCACTGACCTGAGTCACCTAGTCTTGTCTATGTGACTTGTTAATAAGTAGAAATGGGTTAAACACCCCCCTGTTCGGTTCCCACCAGAACTCCCGAACAGAGAAAAAGTTCTGACCCGAACGGCGAACCCTTTTAGAGTCTATAAGACCCGAACTTAATAAATCAAAAGTCCCCATTTTGAAGGCTTAAATGCAAGTAATCAGCCATAAAAAAGGGTATGGGGTCCTGGGTACTGCCCTGGGGGACACGTATCAATGCAAAAAAAGTTTTAAAAAGATTGTGTTTATAGGAACAGTGATTTTAATGATGCTTAAAGTGCAACAATAAAAATGAAAAATGCCTTTAAATATAGTGCTGGGGGGGGGGGGGGGGGTCTACTTAGTCTGCCTGTAAAGTGGGGCATCTGTAGCATGTATAGAACATGCTGCAGCAAAAATGAAATTTCTAAAGAAAAAAGAATGCATGAAATTACATTGAAACTGCCGGCAATACAAAAGTTAAAAAAAAACATGGAGTGGTGTCCCCCCCCCCCAATTCCATACCAGACCCTTACCCGAGCACACAGGCCAGGAAAGGGGTGGGGCGAGCTAGTGCTCCCCATCCTGAACCATACCAGGCCACATTCCCCCAACATGGAGGTGTGGCGGTGCTTTGGGGCTCGGCCCCTCCATCCCAAAGCACCTTGTCCCCATGTTGATAAGGACCTCATTCCCACAACCCTAGGCTATGGTTGTGGAGGTCTGCAGGCAGAGGCCTTATCGTAATCTGGAAGCCCCCTTTAAGAAGGAGGACCCCAGATCCCGCCCCCCCTCTATGTGAATGAATAATGAGGTACATACCCCTACCTATTCACCAAAAAAGTGTCAAAAGTAATAAAAACACAGATACGATTTTTGACAATTCTTTTATTAAAAAATAAAAAAACAGTGTCCACCGATGAAGATCTATCATCAATCACGATGCCCACCACCACCACCAGACCTGAAAAAGAAAACATTTGCTCCATTATCAACTGAGGCAAACGCCCAAATGCCTGGCTTCCTGTTTGACAGTTCTTATATAGGTAGGGCGGGGCCACCTGGCAACGTCACCTGGTAGCACCGCCCCCTTGTAACGTCATTGACCCAGCATGCACGGTCTGGGATGTCACAAGGGGGTGGTGCCACCAGGTGATGTCGCCAGGTGGCCCCACCCCTTACCCATATAAGAACTGTCAACTGGCAAGCCAGGCATTCGGTGGTTCACCTTACTAGAGGGTGAAATGATTTTATTTTTTTTCTAGTTCAAGTGGTGACAGTGACGTCGGCGACGTGGTTGGCGATGAATCTACAATGGGGCACACTGTTTTTTTGTTTTGTTTTTTAATAAAGGAATTTTCAAAAACATCCTCAGTGTTTTTATAACTTTTTGACACGTTTTTGGTAAATGGGTAGAGGCAGAGCCCCCCTGTCCCAAAGAACCCCCCCAGGTTGAGTGCATGTGGCCTGGTATGGTTCAGGAGGGGTTCCCCCTCCTTTCCTGGTATGACAGGCTGCACGCTCGGATGAAGGTCTGGTATGGAATGGATTTTGGGGGAACCCCACGCCATTTTTTTTTTTTTTCACTTTTTATTTGCCAGTAATGTTTTTTATTTTTTCAGCTGACAGCAGGGAAGCTGATTGAGAGCTGATGACTCATCCATTGTTAAGGACTCTGCGGCTGGCTTTCTGGCCCACTCGTTAACAACCAGCTATTCACTGCACTCTGATTGGACAAAGCTTTGCATAATCAGATCTTAGAATGCACTGTGAAGCACAGTGCATTGTGGGGTAAACACCCGCTGAATGCCCTGCAAATTCAGGTGTTTACTGATCGGGCGAACAACCATTCGCCCAATTCTATTAATTACCTTACTGTTAATTAGATCACTGTTAGCTGTTAGTTGCTAGCTGTTGATTAGCCTACTGTTTCAGTTTATATTAACTGTTATTTAGAGGTACTGTTAGATGCATTATTGATATTACTGTTTAAAGTCTGTATTGATTATGATATTGTGATCAAGCTCTTATCTCAATTTGTGCGGTATATATTCTGTGTGAATTTACAATAAAGTCAGTTTCAGTTTGCACCTAAGCTAGTGTCATCTAGTTTTTGGGTGCAATTCTCAGCTATAATACCTTGTTCCTGGTTCAAGGATGGAGGAAGCTGTATCTTGGCGGAAGGTGGTCTGTCACAGCTAGTTCATTAGACATTGCAAACATGGTACTGCCAGAAAAGCCAGAGGGTGATAGCATAACATCACACAAGGCACATACTGTACAATGGAACTAGCACAATGAGTGAGAGAGAAGCACTGAACAATGCACCCAGCATAGAGCTAGAGATTATTTGCCTAACGTATAAAATTCAAAATACTAACTACAGCATACAAAGCCATCCACAGCACTGCCCATTGCTACTTCACCAATCTTGTCTTGAAATATCACCCAAATTGTCCACCTGCTATTCCCAGTACTAGGATAATGTCATCCAGTGCCCAGGGCAAAGATGGCAAACTGTGCCCCCCTGGGTGGAGAAGGAAATTGGGCTAATAGTGGCGTTTGTAGAGAATGATGTGTGCTAAAATAGTACCAACAGCTATGGCACACCACAGAGAATTGTAGAGTTTAAAATTGGTGCACAAATATGGGGCTAACAATGGCTAACAGGTAATCGGTGGTGTCCCTAAAAAGAAAAAAAGGGTCTTAGCATTGGTGGTGCAACTGGAAAGAAAAATGTCCCTGCATCAGTGGTGTCATTGGAAGGAAAAATATCTCAGTGCTTGTGGGGTCACTGCAAAAAACAATTGTCACAATTGCATGGTGTTGCTAAGATTAAAAATGGTGCTGCATCAGTCAGTGGGGAAAAATGCCTATGCATCAACTTTGTCTGTCTGATAAGGAGTGATTGGTATCTATGTGATTGGCACCAAGAGCAGAGGCCAGTAGTCCAACTGGCTATATGTAAATAGTCTCCCAGCTGTGGGATATGACTTTCTAGAAATAGTCTCCAAGCTGTGGGATATGACTTTCTATAGTCTCTCTTCTGTGGGACATTAAATAAATACAGTATAGTGTCACCATGCAGCCAGTATGCCTTTGTTTTAAAAAAAAAAGCTAGCAAGCACCAAAATATGTTTTTCACTCACATACACAACAAAATCTATTAAAATTAAAAAAGTGCACCGCTCCAAAAATATATGGGGCAAACATCAAAATGATATGTCTGTATCAATCAGTAACAAAAATATGATCAATCTACTGTGCATATCACAAAGGGTGATTCATCAATTTAAAATCCCAACACCATGAAAGTCCAAATGTATAAAAAGAAACAAATTTAAAAATCTTCTTTTTGACTGCTCCAAAATTTCCCAGTGCCAGTGGTTAGTCTGACAAGAACTGATTGCCATCTACATTAGTGTAATGAACTGGTAGATGGGCTCTGAGGGGTGCATGGAACTAAAGGGATCTAGGGCTGAAAGGAATCTAAGGTCTTGTTCAGATGTGTGGCTATCATTGCTGCCCCACTGAAAAGTGATCCATTGTGGATATGTCACCTCCTCACCGCCTGTTTTAACCCTGAAAATGCTGATTCGCCAGCTCTAACCATGGTTGCAGTGCAGTCCTGTTCATGCCAATCTGCCACAGCAAAAAAAGTTAACATATCACACATTTACAGTTGTTACCATTAAAGTCTTTGTGATCAAAAATGCCTGAGTCTCCTGTGATGATAATGCGGACTGGGCGCCAAACAGACTGTGTGAGAGGGCAAGGCAGCCATGTTGTTCAGAATTCCTAAGTCAGCTATGACATTTTGTAACAATAAGAGACACCTAAAAGCAGTGACCCCCTCTACATAATCTCAGGAAGGCATTTTATAAAGTTAACAAACTTTTAGCTGCATTCTAACACCTTTATCAGTACTTTGGCAGAATTAGCAAAATCTAACACAATCCATATCTCAGTCTCATTCTACTACCCATCATAAACCTTCAGTTTAAGTTTGAAGAATTAGGAAAGCAAGCAGATACCCTATTAGCTAATCACTCATCGTAAATAGTTTAGCTCCAGTAGGTAGCCCATACACTTTGCTGTCTATCTTTTCTTGTAGAGTCAAAACGTCAATGTGTTTCATAACTACTGAGATAATAACAGTACAGCAAGAATAAGGACATATTTCCCTGTACAGTTGTGCTCAAAAATTTTCAAACCCTTGCAGAAATGGTGAAATGTTGGCATTGATATTGAAAATATGATTGATCGTGCCAAAAAACTGTATTTTATTTAAGAATAGTTATCATATGAAGCCATTTATTATAACATAGTTGTTTGGTTGCTTTTTAAATCATAATACCAGATATCCCCCAAATTGCCCTGATCAAAAGGTAATATACCCTGGAATATTTGGCCTTGGTAAAGACACACAAGGTGACACACACAGGTTAAAATGGCAATTAAAGGTTAATTTCCCACATATGTGGCTTTTAAAATTTCAGTTAGTGTCTGTGTATTTATAGTCAATGTGTTTGTTAGCTCTCATGTGGATGCACTGAGCAGGCTAGATACTGAGCCATAGGGAGCAGAAAAGAACTGTCAAAAGACCTGAATAACAAGGTAATGGAACTTTATAAACATACAAAAGAATTTAAAAATACATTGAAAGCCTTAAATATGCCACTCAGTACTGTTTAATCACTTATTAATAAGTGGAAAATGTAGGGATCTATTGATACCAAGCCAAGGTCAGGTAGACCAAAAAAGATTGCAGCCACAACTGCCAGAAGAATTGTTTGGGATCTAAATAAAAACCTACAGGTAACCTCAGGAGAAATACTGCTCTGGAAAAAGATGATGTGGTTGTTTCAATCACACAAGCTGACGATACTTGAAGAAAAATAAGCTGCATGACTGAGTTACCTGAAAGAAGCCTTCACTGTGTCAATGCCACACAAAAAAACCTGGTTATAATATGCCTGACAACACCTTGACATGGCTCCCAGCTTCTGGCACACTGTAATCTCGAGTGAAACCAAAATAGAATAGAATACATAGAATGGAATAAATAGAATTGAATACCATCTCCATGTCAAAGCATGGTGGTGGCTAACCGATGCTTGGTGGGGTGGGGGGTGGGTGGGGGGTGAGCTCTAAAGACACGGGGAATCTTGTGAAAATTGATGGCAAGATAAATGCAGCATGAATCAGAAAAGCTGTGCATGGGATGCTCTTGGACTTTCCAGCACGACAATGACCTTAAGCACAAGGCCAAGTTGATCCTTCAGTGGTTACAGCAGAAAAAGGTGAAGGTTCTGGAGTGGCCATCACAGTCACCTGACTGGCTAATATCATTGAGCCACTCTGTGGAGAGCTCAAAAGTGCGGTTCATGCAACACGACCAAAGACTATCAATAACCTGGAGGCAAGAATTTGGGGCCTGTTCCAGAGATGATGACTTTTACATACAGGAACGAACAAAGGGAAAGCCGCTCAGGTGCAAGTTCAAAGCCTGGTGCAGGTCAGATCCGTCATCCAAACGCAGAAAAGTCCAAAAATTGAGACCGCACTCAAGGTAGTAAGATGAAATCAAATGAACTCCTTTATTCCTCATAAATGAAGCAAACAGACAGTGCACAAACAGACGTGTCGGGTTGACCCGTTTCACGATGCTGTAGATCGCTTACTCATAACCACACACAATCAATTCAAAGGGGCTACTCTCGTACAACCTTAAGGAAAGCCTTTAACAAGGCAGGAGCAGATCGTCTTTATTATATCCCTCCAGGAAATCAACTTCGCCGTAGACGGTGAAGCTGATCACCAAATACTCAGCACATCAACAATTACGTTCAGTGATTACTCGTCACTGGCATTTACTTACAGATCACCATGTTCTAAAGAATTATGTCAGGGAAACCCCAGAACTGGTCTTTCGGAGGGCTACATCACTCCGTGATCATCTGGTCCATAGCCACTACAAAATAGACAGACCCTGATCCACGGGCATCAGGGGCACTTTCCCTTGTGGCAACTGCCCCCGTTGCCCCTGGATATTAGAGGGTTCATCCTATCGACTCCCCAATGGGGAATTGTGGTCACCCCGTTCCCATAGTGAATGTGGGACAAGAGGTGTCATTTACCTTATGATATGTCAGTGCAACTCCTTCTATGTCGGTAAGACAAGACGGGAGTTGCGCCAACGAATAGGAGATCATCTGTACTATTCTTTAGGCGGGAAACTCACAGCAGTGGGACGCCATATTGGTATCCATCATAGATACCATCCAGAAGTGGCAAATTTTCTGGTCCTAGATGCCATACTGGAAGATCCCCGCGGTGGCAATTGGGACAAAAAATTGCTTCAACGCGAGACTCAGTAGATCGAGAGGCTTAACGCCACTATTCCACCAGGCCTGAATGAAGTCATCTCATACAAGCCTTTCCTATGATACTTCAATGAGATTCTCTTCATACATTCTTGGCCTGTTTCCGGCCCCTCACGATTTTATCCGATTGGCCTATTATCACTTAGGTGATAGTCAATACTACTTTCCCCATATAGGCCTGTCTTCTTGCTATCAATATATATATTTTTTTTTCCACCCCCACTTCGGTGTGGACTAATAATATCATGGTAAATATTGGAGGCCTTTTTGTCATAAACGCAGTGCCTTTTTCTTTTCCCTCCCTTTTTTTCTCTATCCCTTTCCCTTCACTTCCTGATCCCCAGTGGATGTTAATATACATCTATGATGTATCCTTTTGGCCTTTGAGTACCTAGATGTAACATTGTGCATTGAAAAAATGTGTATATCGGTATTTCGATATATATGTACATCTAATGTGATTCTTGTTTCATTTTGTATGTATTTATTATTATATACATTATATGTCACTCTATTCGGGGCTTTGCATATATGTTGAATGTCTTATTAACGATTTTTTGTCTTCCCTGTTGACACATAGGCATTATTGGCCGGGAGACTTCAAGCGGGATCAGGTCTTTCCAGCGGGTATGTGTCCCCTGAGCTAGCGGACATCCGCTGGTTACCGCCGGATTTCCGGTGAAGTGTGACGGCGCCTTTGGTGCGCATGCGCACTTCGGTGGGACTGGGCGTATGACGTCGGGGGTGTTTTGATAAGGAATCCGCCACCTTCTAGTTGGACGGCTCTGCTCAATCCATGTCTAAAGGCATTAACAGCAACCAGGGAAGAGACCTTACCGTGAGACTCGTGGTAGACTGTTACAGTCTTATTTAAGTCTCCCTAGGCCACATCAAATTTTTCCTAAGTGGTCCTCTTTATACATAGGCTCTGTGGTGTCCTCGAACCCTCTCTGCATGGTTTAAATACTGCTATACTCAATTTAAGGTGATTTTTTACCTGGATCATTATTTGTCAATGTGTATCTATACACTTTTGCCCCCCCCCCCCCTTCCCCTAATCCCTGTTTCCATTACCTTCTTTTCCCCTTCCTAGATCCCTCCTCCCCTTTCTTCTCCCTTCCCCCCTTTTCCCTCCCCCCCCCCTTCTTTCCCCTTTCTTCCCCCTTCCTTCCCCTTCCCTTGTTCTGCTTATTCCATTCCATTTTTTCTATCCTTCTTTTTATACCTCTATATTTATACATTGACATATTTAATGGCTATACCAATCTTCTAATGTTTTAATCATTATATACTGTGATTAAGGTCTCCCATACTCGCCGGTGAGACATTTTTGATGATCCTGTTTTCTCCGTCTGGCATATTCTGCTCTATGGTGACTCCAGGTAATATGAATATCTCTCCCCATACACATGGCTAAATGTCTCTGATATTGTATGATTGGTTCATGTAAACATTTGTTTGTTCTGTTTTGCTCATTTAAGTCTCGCTTTACTCTATAGAATCGGTTTAAAAATTGTTGTTTCTCCTGAAAAAGCGGCTCAGTCCGTGAAACATGTAGAGAAAAACACCGTGGAGATTTTCCGACTACCCTCCACAGCGTTGTCATTTCTTTAACCATTACCAGTTATTTTGACTGTATGTAACTGCTGGTAATCATTGCTACTATGTATACTTGTTTGCTTTGTTTTTATATTAAATAAAGATATTTCCTTTTATACAATGATATCTTAATTTTATAACCTTCAGATATTGGTACCTCAAAAATCCAGAATGTTCCCCATTCACCCTGTCCCCCCTTCCTATTGAGTACCTCTATAACTGGGGAGTTTGAGGTCTCTCTTATTCCATTACCCCAATTTTTTGATGTGGAAAAAAAGTGATAAAGTGCGCTATCCTAGAATATTGCATGTGATACAAAATATCAAATAACATGTATATGTTGCCTAAAACAAGGTAAAAATTGACCTATATACATATAAACACAAGTCGAATAATGTTGCTGTGAAAAAAAAAAAACACATCCAATCTGTGTGACAGTGAAACATTATATAGAAAAAAAAATAAAAAAAAGTGTCTTTTTCAAATGAAACAACCTATCTTCTTAACCACTTAAGCCCCGGAAGATTTTACCCCCTTCCTGACCAGGGGGTATTTTGCGATTCGGCACTGCGTGACTTTAACGGACAATTGCGCGGTCGTGCGACGCTGTACCTAAACGAATTTGACGTCCTTTTTTTCCCACAAACAGAGCTTTCTTTTGGTGGTATTTGATCACCTGTGCGATTTTTTGATCACGCGCTATAAACAAAAAAAGAGCGTCAATTTTGCAAAAATAACAATATTTTTCACATTTTTTTATATGAAATTCCCCCCAAAAAAAAAGTAAAAATCAAAATTTTTTAAAATTTTCGGCCAATTTGTTTTATGCTACATATGTTTGGTAAAAAAATCGCAAAAAGCGTATTTTGATTGGTTTGCGCAAAAGTTATCGCGTTTACTAACAAAGGGAAAGATTTTTGTCATTTTTGTTGTTTTTTTTAACGCGTAATGGCGGCAATCTGCGATTTTTTTTGCGGTACTGCGACATTGGGGTGGACAGATCGGACCCTTGACTGACATTTGTGACACTTTTGGGGATACCAGTGACATTTCTACAGTAATCAGTGCTATACATATGCACTGTTACTGTAAAAATACACTGGTTGTGAAGGGGTTAACTTTATTTGGGAGGGAGGGGCTGTGTGTATCCCTAGGGGTGTGCTTTCTACTGTGATTGGCTGTGGCTTGAGCTGTAAAGACACTGATCAACTGATCTACATACTAGATCCGTTTGATCAGTGTCTTTACAGCGAGGAGAATGACAGGTGGCTTGTTTACACAAGCTGCCTGACATTCTCCCTCTCCCCCGCCGATCGCCGAGTGACCGGCGGACATCGGGTCCGCTGGTCACACGCGCGGGGGGGTCCGTGACCATGCGGGAGCGGGAGCGCGCCTCCGGGGGCGCGCGCTCGCTCCCTAGACCCTCACAAGCTAGTGACGTAGCCCTACGTCACTTTGCCTGTGAGGGGCTGACTGCCGACGTAGATCGGCGTTAGGCAGTCGGCAAGTGGTTAAAAACATCAGAGAATTTGATAGTAGAGAATAGTCCAGTCCCATGTGTGAGAGAAAAAAGATACCACAACCAGTGGCATAGGGTGAGCCTTATTGAGATAAACTTCTCCAGGTGCTCACAAAACCACCCAAGTGTGGGATAAGATAATGGCCAAAAGCCTGCGGACAAGCAGCAGGATATAAATCAACATTTTGGCTCACGGTGAAATTCCAATATCTCTCATGATCCAGAACCGAGGTGTATAGCAGGGCAACAGGTACTCTCCATAAAGGATGAAAAGATGTACAAAAAAGGAAATGCATTACCTTAAAGCAGGGGTGGGGAACCTTTTTTATGCCTAGGGCCATTTGGATGTTTATAACATCTTTTAGGGGGCCGTACAAAATTATCAACTTAAAAATTAGCCTATTATATTTGGTCAAACATTTAATTAACTCACCCCTAATGTGATGGCTTGATCTGCTTCTCTTTGGTGAGGTGTAGGATGTTAGCTGGTATTGGTGATGTTGCTACTCGCAACTGTTTTTTTCCAGGTTTGCGGTCTGTCTGGAGCGCAGTCAACTCTTTGCGGTGGTAAGTTTTGAAAAGAACTGCTATGCTGTGGGTACTGCTGGCTGGAACTGCTGGCTCAGGCTGGTAATGCTGGCTGGTACTGTTGTGAGTACTGCTGGCTCAGGCTGTTAGTGCTGTCTGGTACTGTTGCGGGTACTGCTGTGAGTACTGCTGGCTCAGGCTGGTAGTGCTGGCTGGTACTGCTGTGGGTTCTGCTGGCGGGAAATGCTGTCTAAAGACTCAGGAGCGGCCCCGCGCTGGAGGAAGATAGAGGCGATGGTTCCTGTATCTCAGTCTCCTCACAGGCGGAGTGCATTTGATATCACTCCACCTGTGACTCATTCTGACTGTCAGAATGGAGCCAGAACTATACAGGAAACGTCAGCTCCGTTCTGACAGCTCAGCTGAGACAGACAGATCAAGCGGCATGGGGGGGGCCTGACCAAATGATTTCGGGGGCCGCATACGGCCCGTGGGCCATAGGTTCCCCACTCCTGCCTTAAAGCAATCTTAATTTATTTATAGACGACTATTACAAAAGACTGCACGCTGTCATTTATGCTAAAGGGGCAATACACAGTATTAAGAACTAGGGGTATGCAGAGTTTTCAACAGGTGGCATTTCATTTGTCTACTTGTTGCAGTGTTTTGTTTTATGATTGTGCCATTTTGTTATGACCTACAGTTAAATATAAAGTCAAAAAGAAATAATGTGCTTTGCCCAGGTGGAAATTCAGGCTGAATATGCTAAAAACGCTCAACTACTTTACTTAGCATAGAATGTAGAGCAGGGTTATGCAAACTGTTGCCCTCCAGCTGTTGCAAAACTGCAAGTCCCATCATGCCTCTGCCTCTGGGACTTGTAGTTATCCAACAGCTGGAGGGCCACAGTTTTCATATCCCTGGTGTAGAGCATAGGGTGACTGAGCGTACATGTGTGAACAGGCACAATTAGAAACAGATGGGAGTCTGCGTAGTCAGGTATAGTCAGGCGTAGTCAGATGAAGGCAAATGAGCAGAAAAATGCTCCAGTGTGAATAGGGATTAAGACTGCATTCAAACTACAGTCAGCACATCCCTGTGATGTTTGTTGAGCCTTTTTTGGGTTGCTGGGTTTGGTAATAAAATCATTTATACTTAATATATGTTTGTTACACACAGTCAAGAAGCCTTGTTGCAAGTTCATTGTAAATAAATAGGAATGGGATTGTATGTGTTGATTGTTCTGCTTTAACTCTATCCATACTGATGTGGTTTGCTAGTAAAATATGGGCACTGTAAGGTATGTTCTTTTAATGAAGCGTAGTTCGGCATGTTGTATTCATCTGGTTGGGGCATAAATGAGTTAATTAAAATCTTGCTTTTTAGTTTAACACCAATTCTAGCCAAATGTGGTTAGATTCGTTTTTATATATCCGTTTTGTTAGTTCTTTTAGTTTTAGATGCCACTTAAAATTTTAATTGAAGACACCTGGTGAATGCAGTACAGCTATGATTTTTTTTTTTTTTTTTTATTACAAAATAATCAACATAATCTATCTTTATGTAATAATAATGCCACAATTTATTAATATTTTTTTCATTTAAAGCCACTTTTTCACACATTTAGGCTTCATGCACACAGCTGTACAGTGTGCAGAGCCTGCGTAATGCCTCCCCTGGGACCTGCTGTCACTGTGTACAGCCACCCATTGAGATGAATGGGAAGAGACAGTGGTGTGCTGGGGTTTTTGTACAGTACTGATATGCACATTGACACTGCTCCAAGCAGAGACAGTGTGCTTTTGGAGCATAGTGCGAACACAGAGGAGTACCCAAAAAGTACTATAAAATATGGGCTATGTGGTATAATTCCCCTATGACTTTAGATAGAATAGGAATGATATATTGAATATTTAGAAGAAAATGGAAATAAAGGATAGATGGGACTCAACGTTTGAGAAGCCAAAGATAATAATGTGGTAACTGTATTAAGTTGTAGTGAATGGTGTATGTAAGAAGAATTAATATGTAATTATTATTATTAACCACTTTACCGCTGCTCACTAGAGCTCTACTGCGGCAAAGTGGCTCGATAACGTCTGGCGACGTAGACCTACGTCGCCAGACATTCCCCCCTCTCGGCGGCGCGCGCACGCCGCAGGAGGCTCGCTCCCGCTGTATTCAGTCACAGCGGGAGTCGGGCCAGGGGAGGAGCAGAGGTGATCACCGCCGCTCTTCCCCGATCGTTGGGGAATCAAGTGTGGAGATCCGTCCGCTTGTGTAAACAAAGCGGGCGGATCTCCTAAGTGACAGGCAGGGTCAGATTGCAGGGTTCAGCATAGCTGAACCTGCGATCTGTCCCTGTGTCACTCAGTCCCCTCCCCCCACACACGTTAGTAAGCACCAGGCATACATTAACCCCTTGATCACCAATAAAAATTAACCCCTTCCCTGCCAGTGTCAATTTTACAGTAACAGTGCATATTTATAGCACTGATTACTGTAGTAATGTCACTGGTACCCCCAAAAGTGTCAAAAATGTCAGTCAAGGGTCCGATCTGCAGATCGCCGCCATTACTCGTTAAAAAAAAAACACCAAAAACGACAGAAATCTTTCCCGTAGTTAGTAGACGCAATAACTTTTGCGCAAACCAATCAAAATACGCTTATTGTGATTTTTTTTACCAAAAATATGTAGCAGAAAACAAATTGGCCTAAAATGATAAAAAATTTTGATTTTTAAATTTTTTTTTGGGGGGGGGGGGGAATTTCATATAAAAAAAATGTGAAAAATATTGTTATTTTTTCAAAATTGTCGCTCTTTTTTTGTTTATAGCGCAAAAAGTAAAAATCGCACAGGTGATCAAATACCACCAAAAGAAAGCTCTGTTTGCGGGGGGAAAAGGACGTTTATTTCGTTTGGGTACGGCGTTGCATGACCGCGCAATTGTCAGTTAAATTCGCACAGTGCCGAATCGCAAAAAGTGGTCCAGGCGTAAAATCCTCCGGTGGTAAAGTGGTTAAATAGTATGTACATGCTTTGATGAAATTATTATTATTAAATAGTATGTACATGCTTTGATGAAATTATTATTATTAAATAGTATGTACATGCTTTGATGAAAAATGTAACAATAAAGAGTTTATAAAAAAAGGAAGGGGAGAATCTGTGCATTCAGGAGCAAACAGCCTTTTTACACAATGCAGAGGATTGACCCCTTAGGTTTAGTGAGTATAAAAAGCATGTTTTACTGCATATACACACTGTTTTTACTGTTGTGGGTTTAGTAACACTTTAAGCTGCACAAAAGCACACCAAGGCCCTTAAGCTGCACAAAGGCACATCAAATCGCATCAGAGCGAAAGGGCCCTTATACAACTCCCAAACTCAACATTTGTTTTATTCTTTCTTTCTTCTATTATTTTCTAGGTATTAAAGAGTCCACTATTTACATAATTCCACAATTTAAAAAAATCCTATACCTTCCACAATCTCCTGCCACCACCCTACACCCCTGCCTCCCTTGTAGTCCCCCTTCTTCAATCCTCAAATTATCCCACACAGACTGATTACTTACAAATATACTGTAAAAGTTACCTTACATAATCATAGGTTGATGACTTATTCTGGGCAGCCGATATTTCTGCTTTACGAAACAGGGGTCCATCGTACTCTTTTTTCACATTTTCCCATTATCTCCCATTTGTCGTTTCAAATGCCAATAAACCCCCCTTAGCTTTTTCCTGGCAGCAGCACAAATTAAAGGGGGGGGGGGTGCTCTGTGATGTAAGAAGAGTGGGGGATTCCTGACTTCTGATGGTGAGGGGGCACTTGACAGCCGATGTAAGGGGGGGTGCTCTGGACATCTAGTCTTACAGATATAACCGGCCTATTGAGAGCAACCATAATGCTGATGTGGCCCCTGATAAAACTGAGTATGGCACCCCTGGTATATTGGTTAAAAAAATTAGCACCAGTGTGGCTTTATGCACATGCTGCATATTTTGATTACGGTCATAATGTCCCTAACACAGAACCTCAGTGGATATTTTGGACATTACTGTGTATATGTGTTACTATCATCTAATGGCGGTGCAAAGCTGCATATGATTGCCCTCATCCATTTATTCTACGAGTGGCTGTACACAGCTCCAGGACATCCTAGGCATCAAAAATAATCAGTGTGTACATAAAGTGATGGAATCCCTTGTTGTCACCAGGGTCACCAAATCTAATATACAATGGTAAATGTGATGTGAATCTCCTAATGGGGGCACAGACTGCAATAAAAAACTAAAAGGTGTTCTCTCTCTACCCTATCTAAAATGAAAACAAGTTTTTGCCTTTAGCAATAATTTAAGCAATTTTCATGACTTGACAGTAGAGGGCGCTTGCACATTAAAATTCATGCTTTAAGAAAGTAAGCTCCCTGTCTTATCTCTGTTCCTTATGTAGGCAACTTTTTTTTTCTCTTTGATGGATTCATCTTGTAATCATCAGGATTCCCTTTTTTATACAACCGGTGTACATATAAATTAAATCTGGGACCACAGCAGCAATACATATAAAACATCATCACTTTATTTACTACATCAAATATTCTCATAAGTGATTCAATAAAAGTGATAAGGCTCCTTTCACACGGTCCGCTGTCTGGTGCGGACCGTTCTCTGCTCAGCGGGGATCGATCCGCCAATCCCCGCTGAGCAGGCGGATGACTGCTCTGTCTCCGCACTGTGTGCAGAGAGGGAGGTGTCAGAACCCCGCTGCTCTCTATGGGGGATCGGATGAGAGCGGACCGCCTGTCTGTTCTCATCCGATCCCCTGGACGGATGGAAAATAGGGTTTCCATATATCCGGATTTCACAGACAGGATCGAATGCGGATGGCAGCGGGTGTCAGCGGACATGTCACCACTGACATCCGTAGCCCCATAGGGATGCATGGAGGATCCAATCAGGTCCACCTAAAAAACTGACAGGCGGATCTGAATGGATCATGCGTGTGAAAGGGGCCTAACTCAAGCATTCACAATGGACTGCTAGAAGAAATTATTCATGCATGTGAAGTGGCTGCAAAAAGGTTGCGAGGGATGAGCAGCTGTGAACTTTTTAAAATAGCAATAAAAAGGTAGCAGAGGATTAGCAACTGTCAAGGAGTTTCTTAAAAATGGAAAACCCAAGTTCCAAATGTATGATCTGCAGCTCTTGATATAAAAGATTGGGGAAAGATCCACGGAGAGGTAACAAGGCACTGGACCATGAATTCCATCTTTGCCTTGAACCTGGCTCCTTGGTGTGGGGTTAATCGCATCCCACACTGGCTGTCAGGCGGCTTGCTTGCATGCATCCTGCTCACCATCACCCAGCCCGCTGTCTCCCCCTGATCTGTGCTGGGACAGTCTGTGGATTCCCCTTCACCTCCTCCACTGTGGTTTAAGACATCTATGTAAGTTTTAGCCAATGCTTAATAAATAAACTTTTAAAATTCATAATCCTTTGCTTTGGTCACTTATTTGCAAATCCAGTTACTTTATTAATCCACAAGCCTCATAGATTAAACAAAAAACGTCCTTTAATTTCCCTGACTGAGCCAAATCCTTCTCCATTTGTGTCTCACCTGTCCCCCCCTCTGACACTGCAGTCCACAGTGGGAGGGTTTTAGTGCTGCCAATCCAGAAAGAAGTGGGCGGGACAGGGTGTGGCCAGGTGATAAGCCACAAACTAGTGAATCAGCAGTGACCAAGGTCATGCCCCCATGTAGCATTTTTATGCAACCAGGCACAATCTATGCTTACGGTATATGAGAGTGACAACTCTGCTCTGAATTAAGGAGCAGTGCAGCACCCCATCACAGGAAGCTGCAATTGGTGGACATTACTATAAAGGCAAAAACAAAGGAGCGCCACTCTAAGTGCAGCATGTATAAAGATCTGTGGATTTATTAAGACAATAGGCAACTTACAGAAAGGAGGATAAAGGAGCCCATGTCAGACCCTCCAGGGGTCAGTACGGCTGTGTCACAGGGAGGGTGTATGGAGGCAGACCCATTTGAGCGGGTGTAGAACAAGGCAGGGGGCTTCCAGCCCGGTGCTCCATAAGACAGCAGGCACAAACCGCCGGGTTCCTGGTCGGGCGTGACGTATACACTGGGGGGCGGAAAGACTGCATGTGGCTGACGCGTTTCAGAGCTGACCATGCCTCCTTTCTCAAAAGGAGTCGTTGGCGGCTCTGAAACATGTTAGCCATGCAGTCTTCCCAACCCAAGTGGTCATTGTAGGTCTCCCACCTATAATGACCACCAATCCGAGGGGGCAATATTCCACTAACCACCAATGTAAGGAGTCACTTCTACGCTAATACTCAAAAATAAGATTGGGGTGCTGGACTCATATTTGTTTTTTATAACACACCAATTGATGGAAGCTTTTATTAAAGCAATATTAAAGCCTTGTTTTTTTGTTTTTTTTAACCACTTGCCGACCGCTGCAAGTACATATAATGCGGCGGTCAGCCCCGTGCAGGCAAAGTGACGTATGGGTACGTCACTCGCCTGCGAGTCAATAGGGGGCGAGCGCGCCCCTCCAGAGGCGCGCTCCCGCCCCCGCTCGCTCACTGTGATCTCCGCACGTGTGACCGGCGGTCCCGATGTCCGCCGGTCACTCGCGATCGTCCGTTACAGAGGGAGAAAGGCTTTGTTTACATTAGCCGCCTGTCATTCTCCCTTGTGTAAGTGCAGAGATCATACGGTCCTGCTATGTAGGATCGTATATCTCTGTAGTTACACAACAAGCCACATCCCTTCACAGTTAGAAGCACGCCCCTAGGGACACACTTAACCCCTCCTTCTCCAATAAAGTTAACCCCTTCTCTGCCAGTGTCATTTTTGACAGTAACAGGGCATATGCATAGCACTGATTACTGTACTAATGTCACTGGTACCCCCAAAAGTGTAAAAAAAAAGGGTCCGATCTGTCCGCCGCAATGTCGCAGTCCCGCAAAAAAAAAAAATCGCAGATCACCGCCATTACTCGTTAAAAAAAAAAACAATAAAAATGACAAAGATCTTTCCCTTAGTTAGTAAACTTTTTACCAAACATATGTAGCAGAAAACAAATTGGCCTAAAATGTTAAAAAATTTTGATTTTTACATTTTTTTTTGGAAGTTTCATATAAAAAAAATTGAAAAATATTGTTATTTTTGCAAAATTGTCGCTCTTTTTTTGTTTATAGCGCATGATCAAAAAATCGCACAGGTGATCAAATACCACCAAAAGAAAGCTCTGTTTGTGGGAAAAAAAGGATGTCAAATTCGTTTAGGTACAGCGTCGCACAACTGCGCAATTGTCCGTTAAAGTCACGCAGTGCCGAATCGCAAAATAGGGCCTGGTCAGGAAGGGGATAAAATCTTCCGGGGCTTAAGTGGTTAATAAACATGTCATACTTACCTCCTCTGTGCAGTTGGTTTTGCACAGGGCAGCCCAGATCCTCCTCTTCTCAGGTCCCACGCTGGCACTCCTGGCTTCTCCCTCCTGCCAGGTGCCCCCACAACAAGCAGCTTGCTGTGGGGACACCCAAGCAGGCACGCTCCCAACCCGCGGCTCTGTGTCACCATTTACACACAGTGCTGTCTAGGCCACGCCCCTCTGTATCCTGACTGGCTCACTGGCTGTGATTGACAATGGCTCCTGCTGCTGCCAAAAGCCAATCAGGAGTGTGAGTCCCCGGAGAGGCAAGGCTCTCGTAGACATCGCTGAATCAAGAGGGGGCTCAGGTGAGTATTCAGGGGTTGGGGGGGCTGCTGCACACAAAAGGTTTTTTATCTTCTTGCATTCCCTGCAAAGTAAAATCAATCATAGCAGTTGTTTAGCTGCTTGATTGCTTTTACAGGCCATGGGAGGGGACATCCCCCCCTCCCGCTGCCCTCCGGTGTTTCTCCCGCCTCGTCTGTGCAATCTTTGCTGGGTTTTTTTGGGTTTTTTTGCTGGAAAGCCTGAGTTTGATTTTTATTTTTTATTTCAGGCTTTCCAGGATAAAGGGAACGTGTCAAAATGAAAAAAAAAATGAACAAAAATGTTTTTTTAACCACTTCTGGACCGCAAGGTTTCCCCCCTAATGACTAGGCCATTTTTTGCAATACAACACTGCACTGCGTTATTTTAACTGACAATTGCGCAACCATGCGACACTGTACCCAAATGGAATTGATGTCCTTTTTTTCCATAAATAGAGATTTATTTTGGTGATATGTGATCACCTCTGCGATTTTTTATTTTTGCGCTATAAACAAAAAAAGAGACAATTCTGAAAAAACACCTACATTTTTTACTTTCTGCTATATAACATTCCCAATAAAAAAAAAATTAAAAATCAAATGCTTTCATAATTTTAGGGCAATTTGTATTCTGCTACATATTTTTGGTAAAAAAAAATCCTAGTAAGTGTATATTGATTGGTTTGAGCAAAAGTTGTCATGTCTACAAACTAGGGGAAAAATTTATGTAATTTTCATTAATTTATTTATTTTTTACTAGTAATGGGCGGCAATCAGTGATTTTGTGAGGGACTGATCGGACCCCTAACTGACATTTTTTACACTTTTTGGGGGGACCAGCTAAAAAATATGCACTGATACTGTACTAATGACACTGGCAGGGAAGGGGTTAACACCAGGGGCGATCAAAGGGTTAAATGTGTCCTTGGGGGATGCTTTCTAACTGCGTGCGGGTTGTATTTTCTGAATAAACACAAAGACCTGTGTTCTTAAATAAGAGGAACACAAGATCCCTGTGTTCATTACTGACAGAACAGCGGTCTGCCGTGTTTACAATGGCAGATCGCCGTGTTGTCTCCATGGAGAGCGATCGCGCCCCCACTAGCGGTCCCACAAAGCAACATACAGTTACGTCGTTTCGCGGGACAGAGCCGACCTGCAGCAGTATATGTACTGCTGGCAGTCGGCAAGGGATTAAGGCGCCCCATCCCATCGTGCAAACACATACGTAGGTCACGCCCGCATATGTAAACAGCAATCAAACCACACATGTGAGGTATCGCCGTGAATGTTAGAGCGAGAACAATAATTTCAGCACTAGACCTCTGTAACTCTAAACTGGTAACTTGTAAAAATGTTTAAAGCATCGCGTATGGACCGACGTTTGGTGTAATTCCACGAGTATTTGCAATTTTAAAGCATGACATGTTAGGTATATATTTCCTTGGTGTAACATCATTTTTCACATTATACAAAAAAATTGGAGTAAATATTGTGTTTTGTTTTTTAATTAACAAAAGTGTTCCCCCCCCCCCCAAAAAATCACGTTTGAAAAATTGATGCGCAAATACCGTGTAACATAAAAAATCTGGGTAATTTTCAAGCAAAAAAAAAGATTTTTACATGTAGGAGAGGAATGCCAGAATTGGTCCAGTATGGAAGTGGTTACATCAAACTCCCATGTACAGGAAATACACTGCTCAAAAAAATTAAAGGGACGCTTTTTAATTAGGGATGATCGAACGGTTCGGGTCGACCATCGGTTCGGCCCGAACATTGGGTGTTCGAGGTTCGGCTGAATTTAGAACTTTTTGCCCAAAAAGTTCGGAATTCGGCAACCAGAACCGCCCAAAATGCAATGCTTCAGGAAATGGGCTTTAAAAGCCTGTGATTGGACCAGAACCATTAGCAAAAGCCAATCGAGGGGGCAGGAGAATGCTAGGAATGTGATTGGAGTGACTAGGGGGTCCCTAGACCAATCATTAGTGAATACACCCCCCAGTATATAAGATCGCCCCCTCCATATTCCTAGTATTGTTATACTGGACATGGAAGAGAATGGAAGCAGTTCTGTTAATTTTACTTTAAAAGTGTCATTTGGCTATTTTTAGTGTGAGGAAAGGGATATCTAGTGTAGTTAGAGTGCTCCTTTACACTTAAGTTAGCTTAAAAAATTGAGTTTCTGTAGGGAAAGTGTTAAGTGTAAGGGGACCGTAGTGTAGTGTAGGGTTAACTGGCAGTGACTGCTATGGCAGGGTGACAAAACCCTTCCATAGCAGGGTGACCGCTATAGAGAAATGATCATTTCTCTGAATTGCTTCGGCACACCCATATGGCTTCTCACCAGCCAAGCATTTTTTATGCTGCAGGGGTTGCCACTGCCAGTGCTTTTTTGAGGACATGTTTGATGTCAGACATGACATCTGAACATGTGTATGGGGGGTATATATAGACATATATGTCTGAATATATACCCCTAGACATATATAGGTGTGATAGTAACAGAAATAAATGCTTGCGCTAATGAAATAATTTACAGTAATATATTTCTGCTACTATCACACCTATATATGTCTAGGGGTATATATTCAGACATATATGTGTATATATACCACTATACACAAGTTCAGATGTTTTGCCTGCCTCAAAAGAACCCCGAAAAATGCCAAAAAAAACGCTAGCGTCAAAAAAAAATGCCCAGGTGTGTTTTTGCTGGCATTTTTTGGGGGGTTTTGGAGGCAGGCAAAACATCTGAACTTGTGCACAGTACCACTATACACAAGTTCAGATTTTTTTCCTGACTGCAAAGAACTCAAAAAAATGCCTTCTATTAAACCGGCAAGGTGTTACAGCAGCGAAGCAAACCCCCTGTCAGAAAGTTTTCTAATACAAACGATCTTTTTTTTTATGGTTCTGGACATGCTACAGAGCTGAAACTTCACATGTACACCTTTTAGACCCCCCAGATCTGAAATCAAAAAATCTCTTTTTTTTTTTTTTTAATTTTTTCAATAATTGGCTTTTTTTATCAAAAATGACAATTTTTAAGAACTTTTTTTGTGTGATTTGTGTCTGGGGGGTCTAAAAGGTGTACCTGTGAAGTTTCAGCTCTGTAGCATGTCCAGAACCAGAAAAAAAAAGGATTGTATGTATTAGAAAACTTTCAGCTCAGGGGGTTAGCTTCTCTCCACACCTTGCCGGTTTCAAAGCAGGCATTTTTTTGGGTTCTTTGCAGTCAGGAAAAACATCTGAACTTGTGTATAGTGGTACTGTGCACAAGTTCAGATGTCTTGCCTGCCTCCAAAACCCCCCAAAAAATGCCAGCAAAAACACACCTGGGCATTTTTTTTTTGACGCTAGCGTTTTTTTGGCATTTTTCTGGGTTCTTTTGAGGCAGGCAAAACATCTGAACTTGTGTATAGTGGTATATATATATACACACATACATATATTTATATACACACCTAGACATATATAGGTGTGATAGTAGCAGAAATATATTACTGTAAATGATTTCATTAGCGCAAGCATATATTTCTGCTACTAACACACCTATATATGTCTAGGTGTGTATATAAATATATGGATGTGTGTATATACACCACTATACACAAGTTCAGATGTTTTGCCTGCCTCAAAAGAACCCCAAAAAATGCCAAAAAAACGCTAGCGTCAAAAAAAAAAAATGCCCAGGTGTGTTTTTGCTGGCATTTTTTGGGGGTTTTTGGAGGCAGGCAAAACATCAGAACTTGTGCACAGTACCACTATACACAAGTTCAGATGTTTTTCCTGACTGCAAAGAACCCAAAAAAATGCCTTCTATTAAACCGGCAAGGTGTTACAGCAGCGGAGCCAACCTCCTGTGCTGAAAGTTTTCTAATACAAACAATCTTTTTTTTCATGGTTCTGGACATGCTACAGAGCTGAAACTTCACATGTACACTTTTTAGACCCCCCAGATACTAAATCCAAAGTAAAAATAAAAAAAATCTCTTTTTTTTTAATTTTTTTCAATTTTTCAATAATTGGCTTTTTTATCAAAAATGACAATTTTTAAGAACTTTTTTTTGTGTGATTTTGTGTCTGGGGGGGTCTAAAAGGTGTACCTGTGAAGTTTCAGCTCTGTAGCATGTCCAGAACCAGAAAAAAAGATCATATAGGTGTTAAAGTTAAAGGAGGGTCCCGACCCACATCCCTGTTCTACTGAAAAATTATCTTTTTTTTTTTCATGATTCTGGACATGCTACAGAGCTGAAACTTCACATGCACACCTTTTAGACCCCCCAGATACTAAATCCAAAGTAAAAATCAAAAAATCTCTTTTTTTTTTTAATTTTTTCAATAATTGGCTTTTTTTTATCAAATATGAAAATTTTTAAGAACTTTTTTTTGTGTGATTAATAGTTAATGGGGCATGACCCAGAACCCTAGGCACTTTTTAGGGGCATTTATTGGGTTTTAGGGCTTACAAATTGTGTTTTTTGATTACCGAAGTTCGGGTCCCATTGATTTCAATGGGGTTCTGAAATCCGAACCGAACTTTTGGGAAATTTGGGTGTTCTGGTCGAACCGAACTTTTCAAAAGTTCGATCATCCTTATTTTTAATCAGAGCATAGCATCAAGTCATTTAAACTCCTGGGATATTAATCAGTTTCAGTTGCTTTGGTGTTAATGAAATTAACAACAGGTGCACTAGATGGGCAACAATGAGATGACCTCCAAAACAGCGTGGTTTTACAGGTGGAGGCCACTCACATATTTTTCCCCTACTCATCTTTTCTGGCTGCTTTTTTGCATTTGGCTAGGGTCAGTGACACTACTGGTAGCATGAGGCTATACCTGGACCCTATAGAGGTTACACAGGCAGTACAACTTCTCCAGGATGGCACATCAATACATGCCATGGCTAGAAGGTTTGCTGTGTCTCCCAGCACAGTCTCAAGAGCATGGAGGAGATTCCAGGAGACCGGCAGTTACTCGAAAGCTGGACAGGGCTGTAGAAGATCCTTAACCCATCAGCTCCTTGATGCAAGAAGGAACAGGATGAGCACCGCCAGAGCCCTACAAAATGACCTCCAGCAGGACACTGGTGTGAATGTCTCTGACCAAACAATCAGAAACAGACTTCACAAAGGGGGGCATGAGGGCCCTACATCTTCTAGTGGGCCCTGTGCTTAATACCTGGCACCATGGAGCTCAATTGGCATTTGCAGGTCAGCCACTGGCACCCTGTGCTTTCTACAGATGAGAGCAGGTTCACCCTGAGCACATGTGACAGACATAAAAGGGTCTGGAGAAGCTGTGGAGAATGTGATGCTGCCTGTAACATAATTCAGCATGAATGTTGGTGGTGGGTCAGTGATCTTCTGGGGAGGCATATCCATGGAGGGACGCACAGACCTCTACAAGCTAGACAATGGCACCCCGACTACCATTAGGTATTGGGATTAAATCCTTGGACCCATTGTCAGACCCTACACTGGTGCAGTGGCTACTGGATTTCTTCTGGTGCACGACAATGCCCGGTGTAACGTTAAAAAACCCTACCTCATGAAAATTCCCTACCCTCGTCATTTCCGGTGCACATACGTCATGGAACAGCTGAGCAGGTAACCACTGCGCATGCTTAGAGCTCCGGAGGGTAGGGAATTTTCACGGGGTAGTGACGTGTAACGTTACACCACATCAGCTGTTGCCGGGGGTACAGTAAATCATCTCCGCTGCAACATTAAATCATCTCCGCTCCTACCCCTGTGACTTCCCTGATCTTGGCTCCTAAATGTAAAAGCGGTGGGTGTATGAAAATATAAATCACGGAGGTCTCGGCTCCGTGATTTATATTTTCATAGACCCGCCGCCACTTTTACATCTAGTAACCGAGATCAGGGAAGTGACAGGGGTAAGAGCGGAGATGATTTTATGTTGCAGCGGAGATGTTTTAATGTACCCCCGGCAACAGCTGATGCGGTGTAACGTTAGAAAACCCTACCCCGTGAAAATTCCCTACCCTCCGGAGCTGTGAGCATGCGCAGTGGGAATGACGTATGTGAAGAGGAAGTGACGAGGGTAGGGAATTTTCACGGGTAGGGTTTTTTCACGGAACACCGGCCGCATGTAGCGAGAGTATGCAGCCAGTTCCTGGAGGATGAAGGAATTGATACCATTGAATGGCCCCCATGCTCACCTAATATAAATCCAATAGAACACCTCTGGGACATTATGTTTCGGTCCATCCAACGCCACCAGCGTGCACTTCAGCCTGTTCAGGAGCACAGTGATGCCCTGCTCCAGATCTGGGAGGAAATACCCCCGGACACCATCATCCATCCATCATCTTATTAGGAGCATGCCCCGATGTTGTCAGGCCATTTTGAGTTGCTGCAATGAATTTTAATGAAAATGAACTAGCCTGCTGCATCATGTTTTCACTTAGATTTTTAGGATGTCTTTGAATTCAGCCCTCTGTAGGTTGATCATTTTCATTCCCATCAAACGATGTGGCATCCTTTTGTTCCTAAAGGCCCGTACACACGTAGCGATTGTCGGCCGTAAATATTCGGCCGCCGAACGATCGGCCGATTGTCGGCTTGTTAGTATGATGCTTCCGACAACCGACAGCGACTTTTCGGCCGAACAGAATCGGGTGTGCAGGCTATAAAATTTATGTTGGCCGTCACCAGAACGGCCGATTGTTCGCCAGTCTGTACAGAATTCGGCCGACAAACAGCAGATTAGCAAGACTGGGCATGCTCAGAGAAGAAAAAAAACACGGAAAGTTAACCATCACATGACATCACTTCTGCAGTCGGCTGTTGTTGGCCGACAAAATTCGTGTGCAGTCTTTAGCACTTTTCAGCCGACAGGACAGCACCGGACAAAAAACGGCCGATCGTTCGGCCGACATACAGTACGTGTGTACGGGGCTTTACATGTTACCCAGTCCATGTCAGTACAGATATCTAGCATTAGGCCTCATCAACACGGGCCCAATGAAAAAATGAGCTGCAAAGCCAGGAAAAAGCAGCTGTAAAAACGTGCTTTTAGAAGCGTTTTGTATTGGCTTAAATGCACATTTAGCAGCCTTTCTCTGACCTCTTCTATTTTCCAACCTCAAATTCAACTACTACTTAAAGCGGAGTTCCAGCCATTTACTCACCTGTCCAACGGTCCAGCGATGTGGCCGCCGGAAGCCTCGATCCTCTCCCTCGGCGCCGGCATCACTGCTGTGGGCACCCGGCTGTTACAGTTTGCGGCTTCACAGCCGGGTACCCACTGCGCATGCGCGAGTCGCGCTGCGCGCCGTGATTGGCCGGCAATCTTCTGGGACCTCTGACGTGTCCCAGAAGATTGCAGGGAGGGAGGGGGAGAGGAGAACTTCCGCTCAGGGCGCCGCGGCGCTCCGAGCGGAAGTGGGAGCGGGTACCTGTCAAAACTAGGTACCCGCTCCCCCCCCCAAAAAAATGACATGCCAAATGTGGCATGTCGGGGGGTCAGGACTCCCTAAAGCGGAAGTTCCACTTTTGGGTGGAACTCCGCTTTAAAAACGTCTGATGTGGCCTAATGCTGTATGCGGTGTTAAGCAGCCTTTAGCAGTGTCAGGCATTTTTACAGCTTAATGCTGTTGCTCCAGAACATGCTGGCCCTGTTTTTTTTGTTTTACAGCTTAAAAATGCTTATGCCACTTACAGCTCCTAAGGCTCCATTCACATATTAGCATTTCGGATCGCTGGCAGAATTGCTGCAACTTTGCTCGGGATCCCGAACCATCGCAAGTTGGGGGACGAGTGTGCGATTCCTGTGACTTACAATGGCACCCCAAACGGTAAAACCGCACAAACAGAATTCGCCGGACGCATGTCACCCAAAAGAAGTACAAGCATTTCTTGTACTCGACAGGCTTCCCACAATTCTGTTTGCGCAATTGTACTGTGATTCATCGGGTGACAAAATCCCGTCGTGTTTGGGGTGCCATTGCAAGTCACGGAATTACATGCGTGTCCTGCGACTTGCAATGGTTCAGGATCGTTGGCAGAATCGCAGCAATTCTGCTCGCAATCCGAAACGCCTATATGTGAATGGAGCCTAAAAGCCTGTGTGCGCGTGAGGCCATAGAATACCATGGAGTGGCGTTTTTAAGCTGCAAAAAAAACGCCTAAAAGCAGCTGTAAAGACGCCCTGTGCGCATGAGGCATTTTCCCATTGAGATTTCATGTGTTTTCCAAGTGTTCCGTTTTTTGTTTTTTTTTTGAGAAGTGTAGTTTGTAGTAAATCAGACACTGCAGTGTGGAAGTGTTACCCTCAATAATGATGGCGGCCGATGATTCTTCGTCGCATCTATAATGGCGTATTTCCCATAGACTGCCCGCCTCCTTTGTATAAATAGCAGGGCGGAGCCTGGCCTCGTTCTCTTTGAGTACAGCCAGAAGGGTGTACACACGCTTCGGACTGACTGCTCCTGGCTCACCGCTGTTCGCTCGGCAAGTCTCACGAATAAGTCGGCCAGGAAGGTGATCAGTCATGGTGAGTGTGGCGGCGACTCTCTCTGCTCCCGGCACTGTGTGTAAATTTTGGCGGGATGGGCCCATAGCCCTGCATAGTGCTCAGTGGGGAGCAGACCCCGTGTATCCGGACCGTTCAATCATTAGTGTGATGTGCGGAGATATGAGGGCCTACTGATAGTACAAGGCTGCTTTTATGTAATGGGTGCATAGAATAGACTGAGGTGCCATTCCCAGGGGCTTAGTGCAGTGTGTGATTCCCTGCATGGGGGTGTACAGGTGATCCTATGCCAGCTATCCTATTCATGTCAATGGGGCAGTCACTGGTCCCAGTTTGGCATGTCCTCGAATACTGACAGTGTGCTTGGGACTGTACAGAGATCAGCCTGGGAGCTGCTGCTGTCTTCCAATAGACATTGATGGGCCCTCCTGTACTTCCCTGTGCAGGTAACAGAACCCTTGCCTGTGTATATGCTGTAGTATGCCTGTGGATGAGGTTACAGCTTGGTGTTGACATGCTGTGCCCCTACAGCATGCTTGTAGGTGTGAATGAACTATAGTTGGGCTTTCATTGCTTAGATACAGACCTGTACATCCATGCAGGGGGCTGTTTGATGTGCTTGTAGAATGAAAAATGTCCATAGAGCCAGCCTGCCAAAATCAATGACTGAGATGGTGCAGCCGCACAGGGTCTAGGGGGTGCAGCCGCACAGGGTCTAGGGGGTGCAGCCGCACAGGGTCTAGGGGGTGCAGCCGCACAGGGTCTAGGGGGTGCAGCCGCACAGGGTCTAGGGGGGGCAGCCGCACAGGGTCTAGGGGGTGCAGCCGCACAGGGTCTAGGGGGTGCAGCCGCACAGGGTCTAGGGGGTGCAGCCGCACAGGGTCTAGGGGGTGCAGCCGCACAGGGTCTAGGGGGGGCAGCCGCACAGGGTCTAGGGGGGGCAGCCGCACAGGGTCTAGGGGGGGCAGCCGCACAGGGTCTAGGGGGGGCAGCCGCACAGGGTCTAGGGGGGGCAGCCGCACAGGGTCTAGGGGGGGCAGCCGCACAGGGTCTAGGGGGGGCAGCCGCACAGGGTCTAGGGGGGGCAGCCGCACAGGGTCTAGGGGGGGCAGCCGCACAGGGTCTAGGGGGGGCAGCCGCACAGGGTCTAGGGGGGGCAGCCGCACAGGGTCTAGGGGGGGCAGCCGCACAGGGTCTAGGGGGGGCAGCCGTACAGGGTCTAGGGGGGGCAGCCGTACAGGGTCTAGGGGGGGCAGCCGTACAGGGTCTAGGGGGGGCAGCCGTACAGGGTCTAGGGGGGGCAGCCGCACAGGGTCTAGGGGGGGCGAGCGGCACAGGGTCTAGGGGGGGCGAGCGGCACAGGGTCTAGGGGGGGCGAGCGGCACAGGGTCTAGGGGGGGCGAGCGGCACAGGGTCTAGGGGGGGCGAGCGGCACAGGGTCTAGGGGGGGCGAGCGGCACAGGGTCTAGGGGGGGCGAGCGGCACAGGGTCTAGGGGGGGCGAGCGGCACAGGGTCTAGGGGGGGCGAGCGGCACAGGGTCTAGGGGGGGCGAGCGGCACAGGGTCTAGGGGGGGCGAGCGGCACAGGGTCTAGGGGGGGCGAGCGGCACAGGGTCTAGGGGGGGCGAGCGGCACAGGGTCTCATGCACAACCCTGTACATAGGTAACTGTTTTCCAGATTGCATGTCTTGCCCTGTATAGATAACATTGGGATGTGTTGGAAGATCTATACTGTTGCTCCAGTCCGTCATTATTTGGCTGGCTGTATTGACTGTCATTCCTCATGCACATAAACACAGCTCCCCACACTGCCTAGCTATGGTAAACATTTCGATATGAGATGCTTGTCTAAGTTAAAGGTCTTGTCTGGGGATATGCAGAGTTTCATCATGGCGTGTATTCGAATCCGGTTGGCAATGAGGATGACATTTTTCAATGAATTACAGTGATTGATTTATACGCTATTCTGAGCTGACCTTGGAAATGTCATGATGGGGTAACCTGTAATTTGCTTAGTTTTGGATCACTTTAACAAGGGTTAATATCCATAGAATGTGTTGTATAGTAAATCTTACTATGATGGCACTTTAGTGTTTAATCTGTTTTCTAGTCTGCGCTGATCTGGCTGTATTGACAACTGTCATTCCCTATGCACATAAACACAGCTCTCCACACAAGTGCATAGCCCCATACATCTGTGTAAACAGACCTGAAGTGCAAATTTGTTTGTGGTTATGCTGCCGCTCTGGAAAGAAATCCAGGGTTGGCCACTTTGTAGAGGGAGTTGATGGACAATGAGTGGGTGACTTTGCCTGCTTTAACCCCCCCTTAAAGTGGGGTTGTGGGCTTTTTCCATATATAACATGTTATACTTGCCTGCCCTGTGAAGATGGTTTTGCAAAGGGCTGCCTGGGTTCCTCTTCTTGGGTCCATTGTTGCTGCTGTTGGTATTTGATCACCTCTGCAATCCCCCCCCCCCCCCCCCCCCCCCGCAATAAACAAAAAAGTGCAACCATTCTGAAAATAAACAATATTTTACTTTCTGCTATAAATTTCCAATAAGCATTTTAGGTCAATATGTATTCTGCTTCAATTTTTATTAAAATAAATCCCAATAAGTGCAGAAGTTATCGCGTTTACGATCTAGGAGAAAGATTTGTCATTTATTTTTACTAGTAATGGTGGCAATCAGCAATTTTTAACAGGATTACGGCAGACAGATCAGACACTTAACTGACACTTTTTTTGGGGGGGGGGACCAGTGACATGACTACAGTAATCTGTGCTAAAAATATGCACTGTTACTGTAATGACACTGGCAGGGAAGGAGTTAACACCTCTTCTATGCTGTTTTGGAGCAGTGGTTAACTGATGGTAAATAGGGGGCCATGACTGGCCCCTGATGGATCCATGGGACCAGGCTTAAGTCAGTATTTGATAGAAGACTGTCAGACTCACCTACTACAGGACAGGAGTTTCCAAACTATGGCCCTCCAGTTCAGGAACTACAATTCCAATCATGCCTGGTCATGTCTGTGAATATCAGTTTTGCAGTGCCTCATGGGATGTGTAGTTCTGCGACAGCTGGAGGGCCGTAGTTTGGAGATCCCTGCTATAGGAGAGTGCAGATATTCAAAGATGTGATTGGAGACTAATGAAACGCTGCAGGTGACAGACGGGGACATGCTCCTGTTTTAAATGCTCTTACTACTGGTGTCTGCAAAGGGCTGTAGGTTGGGCATCATGACTTTAAAGCGTTAGTTGTGATCTTGATATAAATGTAATCAGTATGGGAGCAGACCCTTTAAAATTGAAGGTTTGTAAGTTTGTTAGGCTTTTCCAAAAGTTTCCCAGGAAAATGGGAATGATGCAAGTGTAAGGCTTTGATGCAATAACTTTTGAAGTGCCCCTTGTGTGACCTAAAAGCCATTTATTGGTGTCTTTAACTGACGTGATTTGCAAGAATGGTACTTATGTGAACTTTTCCCACAGGCTTTTAAAGACACAGGCAAGGCACCTGTTGAACCAGAGGTGGCCATCCATCGCATCCGTATTACACTCACCAGCCGCAATGTGAAATCTCTGGAAAAGGGTATGTTTACATTTTACAGAAAAAAATAAGACACCTTAATGTGGTGTGGATATTTGTGTCCGATCACTATAAGCCCTGATGCCTAGCTATGGTAAACATTTCGATATGAGATGCTTGTCTAAATTAAAGGTCTTGTCTGGGGATATGCAGAGTTTCATCATGGCGTGTATTCTAATCCGGTTGGCAATGAGGATGACATTTTTCAATGAATTACAGTGATTGATTTATACGCTATTCTGAGCTGACCTTGGAAATGTCATGATGGGGTAACCTGTAATTTGCTTAGTTTTGTATCACTTTAACAAGGGTTAATATCCATAGAATGTATTGTATAGTAAATCTTACTATGATGGCACTTTAGTGTTTAATCTGTTTTCTAGTCTGCGCTGATCTGATCCGCGGAGCGAAGGAGAAGAATTTGAAGGTGAAGGGACCTGTGCGCATGCCCACCAAGGTAACTGGTATTCTATATATAGGGAATGTATGGTGTGCAAAAGGATTTGCTTTAGAATTTTTATATTGCTGCCTCACTTTAGTGTGGAGTGAGAATCTAATTAGGATGGACTGAAATATGTTAGAAGTTTGAATTCTAGCGTTCATCTGTAAAACAAGTAGGCTTTAACAAAATTGCCACCAGGTGTGGGATACAAGTCTCCTGCCTAAAAATGTGACTTGCCTGCCATCAAATGTTTGCATAGTGCAGTCTGGCATCTTAGAAGTACTGGGAATGGAACTGGGTTTTGCGCTAATGTAACTTGTGCATGAATGGTAGTCTCATCAGTGTCTGACAAGGCAACACAAGATGGGGGGGACCAGAAAGAGGAAAGATGACACAACACTGGTGGGGGATAGTGGATGCAGGTAGCTTGAATAATCATTCAGCGCTGCATGGACTGATCTATTTGCTCCTGCTTGTCAACATAAAGCCCCATAGCACTGAGTGATTTACTGTTCTGAACAGGAATGTTGGGGCTGCGGACAAGCCATACAGTACTGCTTGTACACAGCTAGGGCAGTGTATTAACCAGCAGTTGTGATTGAATGGTGTCAGTTGTCAGAGTAGGCACTGTTGATCAGTGCTGTTGCTCACAATTAGTTTTGTGAGGTTGGCTATTGAGATAGACTGACCATGCTACATGGCAATGGCGGAAGCAGAACTGATTTGACTAGCCAAGTGCACTGTCTCCAGGAGGAAGGCCTAAATTTAGCTAAAATCAAACCTAATTAGCATAAGGGACTTGGTATTATGTGATCCATATGCTGACTTTTAGGAAAATCTTAACCTCTTTCCTACCCCTCTGTATTGGAAGATTTTGGCATCCATTTTAATACAACTAAAGGACTGTCGGCAGCTTTCAAGCTTTTCTAGTCGGATCCGCCATTCATGGAAGCTGTACTACAACTTGCCTTGCACTAAGCTGATAAAATACTGCATGCATACTTTTTGTGTATCATGCCTGTACACCCCACAACAGTGGTGTGGATTGGTAATAAGGCTTTTTCCCTTGTGGTAGGACTGATGGAAAAGCTGTGTAACGCAGTGGGATGCTGGGACAAAATGGATAGAGCTAAATCTTCAAATGCATTTGGTGTGGACCAGCCCGGATTTTGAATTTTCAGGAAGTGCAATATAAAGTCCATTTCAATATTTAAATGGCAATCTGCAAATAAACATACTAAATACAATACATATTAGTCCTGGTAAACAGGTTAGTTTTCAGTCAACTAGTATGGCCTGATCCTTGTTTAAATGGTAGAATAGTTGTGATGGAACCATCCACCAACCAGCTTGAGTGCTTCCGTCAGTATAAAGTTTGCTCCTGTCTTGACATTATAGCTGACCATCAGACTAGCAGACATTATCTTGAATGTGAACTGGAACTGCTTATTAAAAACTCGCACAATTAATTGAACACCAGGTCAAATGAGCCTGATCACATTACTGTATATCTCCTATAAACTTTAAGCTAATGAAGCAACTAGCCACCTAGGTGACTCAATTTCCCACCTAGACTGTCCGGCAACAAAGTACATTACATATTAGTGTAAACCAAGATGAACAAACAATAGGTAATGGGAATCCACACCTAGGCAATGCTTTAATCGGGAATCGCAGACTGTCAGACTCCTATATCCCTGAATACACAATGGGAGTGGGAGAGACCTACTTGATAAACAGACTATGGCAGGAGACCCCCAGCACCAGGTTGCCTTAGCTGATTATATTCGCATCTGCAGCTGAGTAT